>NW_016813678.1:222335-224370 GCF_001698545.2 Rhinopithecus bieti
AAAAAAAAAAAAAAAAAAAAGAAAATTGACCAATTTTAAATCCACAGAAATCTTGGGTGAAAGAAATACAGGCATAAAGCCCTTTGAATCCTTATTATCTGATAACTATGTCCTCAAAAGGACACCAATCTGAAGACCCTAAGAACAGATCTATAACATACTAAAACTTATGGTGTGCAGCAATGCTTAGAGGGAAATATATAGCTATCCATGCTTATATTATGAAAGATGAAAGATCTCAAATCAATAACCCAAACTTCATCTTAACTAGAAAAATGAGAAGAAACAAACAAACAAAAGCCTAAATAAAGCAGCAAGGAAATAAAAGTTAGGGCAGACAAACATGAAATGGACAATAGAAAAACACACAAGAAAATTAGCACAGCCAAAAGTTGTTTCTTTGAAAAGATTAACAAAGTTGACAAACCTTTGGCTAGACAGATCAGAAAAAAAGAGGGGTAACTTAACCTACCAAAATCAGGAATAAAAGTGATGCAATGTGATGTTTCAATATATATTTACACTGTGTAATGATTAAATCAAGCTAATTAACAAATCTATCATATATCAAAATCTCACATTGTGCCCCATAAATATATAGTTATTACTTGTCAATTAAAATAAGAAATAAAATAAAGATACAGAAAATAAAAAGAATTAAAAGAGGAAATATTACTATTAACTCTACAGAAATAAGAAGGAATTATAAAGTAATAGTATAAACATTTGTATGTCAATGCAGGAGACAGTGTAATGGAATGAACTAATTCCTGGAAAAGGTAAACTACTGAAACTAATACAAGAGACAGTAGATGTCTTAATTGACCTGTAACAAGCAAAGAGATTGAATTAGTTAAAATTAATTAATTTATTTATTAATTATTAATTAATAAAATAAAACAGAAAACCAAAACCAAACTTTTCACAAGAAAAGCACAGGCCCAAATGGCTTATTTGGTTAATTCTTCCAAAGATTTAAAGAATAACACCAATTTTCACAAACATTTCCCCAAAATATAAGAATAGGTAACACTTCCTAACTCATTTAATGAGACAACTATTACCATTTTAACAAAACTAGAGATGTCACAAGAAAAAATTATAGGCCAATATATCCTACAAGTATACACGCAAAAATCATCTGGATAATAATAGCAAACAGCACCAGCAAAATAAATTTGGATTATACATGATGACCAAGTAGGATTTAGCCCAGAAATGCAATGTTGATTTAACAAGTAAAAAGCAAATGATATAATATATCATATTAGTATGTTACAGGACAAAACCCACCTAAAATTATCTCAAAATATACTGAGACAGCATTTAACAAAATCCAACAATCTTTTAAGATAAACACACTCAACAAGCTAGTATGGGAAAACTTTATCAACCTAAGTGCATCTATGAAAAACTCATAGTTTACATCACAGATTATAAAAGACTGAAAGCTTTCCCACTAAGATCAGGGACCAGACAAGGATTTTTAATTTCATCGCTTCTATTAAACATTGTACTGAAAGTTCCAGTTAGAGCAGTTAAGCAAGAGGAGAAATCAAAGGCATTCAGATTTAAAAAAAGAAATAAAACGATCTGTATTAGCAAGTGACATGTGTATTACGTACAGAAAATCCTAAGGAATACATACACAATTATTAGAGGTAATAAATGAATACAGCAAGTTGCAGAATACAACATCAATATATAAATATAAATATCAACTGTATTTTCGTGCAATATCAATGAAGTGTCCAAAACAAACATTTAAAAGAAATTCCATTTACAATAACATCAAGAAGAAAATGTACTTATGAATAAATTTTAAAATAAGTTTAACACTTGCAAATTAAAACTATAAAACATCATTAAAATAAATTAAAGGGGATTTAAATAAATGAGAAGACATTCAATGTTCACAGATCACAAGATTTCATATTGTTAAAATGGCATTGTGCTCAAAAGACATATAGATTCAATATAATCTTCCATCAAAATCCCAGCTTTTTTTTTTTTTTTTTTTTTTTTTTTTTTTTTT
>NW_016813678.1:224926-244222 GCF_001698545.2 Rhinopithecus bieti
CATGATCAAATAATAAGAGCTATGAAATATCTCCATTTAAAATTTTAGAATTTTATGATTGTGACCTGTTATAAAGATAATGCATGTTTTTAAGTTCTATGAACATAAGAATGTATGTTCTCTGCTTTTGATGCATAGTTATATATATGAACAAAATATATATATATACACCTATAAAATACAAATGCTCCATAAACTTATGGTGGGGTTACACCCCAATAAAATCATGGTAAATTGAAAATAACATTAAGTAAAAAATGTACTTAACCTACTGAATATCATACCTCAGTCTAGCCTACCTTAAACATGCTCAGAATACCTAGTTTACAGTTGGCAAAACTGTCTGGCAACACAGTAACACTGTAGAATATGGGTTGTTCACCCTCATTATTGTATGTCTAACTGGGAGCTGTGCCTCCTGTAGCTGCCCAGCATCTTGAGAGAGTGTCATACTGCATATTGCTAGTCCAGGAAACGATCAAAATTCAAAACTCCAGTCACAGCATCTAACGAATGTGAATCATTTTCACACCGTCATAAAGCTGAAAACTCTCAAGTTGAACGCTTGTAAGTTGGGGACTGTCTATATTTTGAGTCAGTTAAATTGATTAATTGACTAATTATCTTCTTAATGATATTTTATGTTATAATGTATCCATATTTCTATACATTAGTGTTAAATTTCACTTTGATATTAATTATCTCACTATTAATATCTAATATTTACTGTATAATTGTGATTTTGTTTGCATTCTTTCATTCCTTTATTTTCAATCTTTCTTTGTCACTGTTGAGGGCATAGTGTTTGAAAACAACAAAAAGCTGCTTTAAAAAACTAGTTGGATTATCTGTTATTCTATCTATTTATTGGGTATTCTGATCTCATTTTATTTTTACCATTTTTTTGTTTTCTTACTTTAACTCTTTTTCTGGTTTGATTAAGTTGTAACTGTCTTCCTTTACTTCTTACATATTTGGAAGTTGTATGCTTTTCGGTTTTGCTGGTGGTATGTAACGCATTCACTCATTACCAAACTAAAGGCTGATAAGTTGCCAACCACTGAGGATATATGCTGAAGAAGAGAAATAGGATGATTGCTGCCTTAAAACATATATTGTAATGGGACTAGGTGCAAAACAACGAACTAACAAATAAGAAGTAATTAAATAAGCGAGATAATATTAGATAAGCACTATGTAGAGAATTCAGATAGAAAGGCATGACAGAAAGTGACTGGAAGCTTCTTAGAAGTGGCCTCTTTGTTGTGCTGTCCTTCATGCCCCAGTGGGTGACTCTTGAGGGAAAGGAAGGCAGCAACACAATGACTATCTTAGAACTCCCAGTGCTCTTTCCTTCACCTTTCTAGGTAAGTTTAGACACACACACACACACACACACATATACACACACGTAACTTTTAATTTTTTTCTCACTTTAACATAAGCACATATGGAACTTGTATTGGGAAAGTAGAAAACCTGTGTTTCAGTAAGACTAAATTTTGTTCCTTCAGTAAAACAGAATGTTTTTCCATTTTGATATTTCATTAATTTTGTTTTAAGCAAAGAAATGGGTTGATTAAAAGTGGAAAAAATGACAGTAGTAGATTTTGTGGTAATACATTTATTTCATGTTCAATTAAATCAATAAAATATGTGAAGATTTATATTGAAATGCTTTCCATCATTTAGTTTTGAGATTTTTGAATAATGCTTTAAAGAAAATTAACCACAAGATAACATTATCTATGGTCACAGAAAGCTGATTGATCATCAGCCCTCTATTATAACAAAATATTTTTATAATCTATTCTTAAGAGAGAATGAAATATATTAATTTATAAGTTTAAATTTTGCCTACTCAGCCATATAAGTCATAACCTTGGACAATTAAGCTTTCCGTTTAATCATTAGTAAATCTTAAGTTATTACAATGTGTTTGCAACAGTATTAAACAATAATTGAAGTCTTTAACCATTCATTTTCCAAATAGTTATTCTTAATAATTCTGTTTTTATGGAAAGCTGGTTTTCTTAGCCCCTTTAAAAAATAAGTGGAATGATTTAAGAGTGATATAACTTAAGTAATTAAAATTATCCTGATTTTTTTTTACTTAGCCAGTGCAACTACAGACAAATTTTGGTGTGTCTGTGTAGCTTAATACAAAATCCAGATTTGACTTTACTCATTATATTACATGATAATTGGTTTGATGTTATCTAAAACTGTCTGAGATACTAAGTGTTTAGTGGGGTTTTGATTAGTGTAACTGGCAAACTTCAAAAGGCCTGAATATTTGGTTTGGATACAACTTGATTAGTTTGGATGGCTATTCAGATTTTCACCGAAATCACTGAAGGCCTTTTTCCAGGCCTTCCCAGTCTGAATATTTTATTCTTCATCCATTTCCCAAGAAACTGAGTTTCATGTTTCTAGGACTGTAGTTTCCAGCTATGTATTCTGGAAGCCCCTCTTTATGAAGACTGATAGGTCATATAAACAATTTATTTTAGAATCTTCATATCCATTATCATTACTTACACAGATAACTTTTTCTATCATCAGAATCATGAGCTTTTAGAACTATGTGGAATATTTCAAGATCGTCTAGCCAATTCTAGTTACACATGTTAGGAAAATGAATTGTTTAAACTCAGTTATGTAAGCTAAGTTTTTAAGTGGAGATACAAGTAGTTTCAATAAGACTGGAGTGAGGGATAAATAAGATAATATACTAAAAATATCACACCATTTTAGGCCACACACACACACACACACACCCGTTTGTCTTTCTTTCTTCTTTTCATATAGAATGATGTAGTGGTAAGTGGATGAGCATAGCTTGGATTTTGCCTCATGGGTTCACTTTTGACCACAACTCATAAAACCATCTTCCTTCTTTCTTTCCTAATCTAGAACCATTTCCTTTTTTTCCTTTCCTGATGCTTCATTTTCTCTTGGCTTGTTCAATCTTTGCTATTCCAGTAATGTGAATTTCCCCCCACTACTCATACATTGTTATCTGGGATGAATAGGCAGAATTAATTAATTAATTAATATGATATGCCACATTCCTTAATAATCAGTCACAAACAGATGAGCTTCATGGATGCAAATACATGCCTACTTTTATATTCAAAGATGTTGCATATAGGAATTACATACATTATGAGGATCATTGATAAGCAAATATTTTCCTTTGATTACTTACTGGTTGTAGAGTGCTTTGTATGTATCCAGCCACTCTATTAATCCCTTTGTACTATAACTTCCTTTAATCCTAATATATCTAATAAAATGCATATTTCCTCTACCTGGAACATTCTGCCTCCTGATCATCAATAGGAGGCATTTCTTCTTATTTATGTTTCATCTCAAAAATTTCCTCCTCAGGGAGGCTGTTTGTAACATCTCATCTTGAAGAATCTGCTAGGCTCTCTTTAACACATCATTCACTTTCATTTCTTACCACCTAACTTATCAATATATAAAATTTTCATTTTTAATTTGCTAACATGTTATTATTTTCCTCCCCTGACAACTGTAATTAAAACCTCATATTGGTTTTGTTCATTGCTGAATTGTCAGTCTAACCCATGTCTTCTCCATTTTAATATCCAAGACCTTCAATTGCTCTCAGACTATCTTTAGACTTACCTAAAAAAGAAAAAGGAAAGCCATCTCACTCTTGTTTGTGTTAATTCAGAGTCATAGACATTCAAATATTTTAGACAAAATTATTATTATCTCTAAGATGGATATGCACATTTTCCAGATTCTTAGATTTTTTGTAGACACAGAAATTTAAAAATTAGTCATTCATGGGGAGTAAATAGGGGACTCCTATTTAGTAAAAAAAAAAAAAACTCCCTTAGTAAAAGGGGAGAAAATGCATTTCTCCCCTTAGTTTTTAGGAGTCATCAATGAGAATCTTTGGGCACATTTTCATCTTGATGGCAGCGGTGGCCTGTCTGGATCCGCTGCTGTGAGGACGCCAGCTGCAGCTGGGGAGGCATGGCAGGGCTTCATGCTCTGCGGAGCTAGTGGGGGCCAGGAAGAGGTGATCCCAGTGGAAGCCCTGCACCCTACCAAGTTGACTTGATAGGCCAGGAGTTTGCCTTCCTGGGCACAGCTGCAGTCGCCCAGCCCAGCCATGGCTCCAGAGCCGGGCATCCCTGTGCTCTTGGGTGCCCAGGAAGCCCCCTGCCCCTGCAGGCTTGGGAGTGTCTGTTCTTGTTTCCTGACCCCTCCTTGATCCCAGCACCCGCTCTGGTGCAGAGTAAAGTTGTGGCTGAGCCAGAGTGTAGTTGCAACTCAGCCAGGTGTGCGTGCACTTGGGGTGGCACTGACATACCAGCCTGCTGATGCCTCAGCCCCTTCTAGACTTTAGGCACCAATGAGCACGGGAGGGAGGCCAGGGTGCTGAGGGTGGCTTGGTGCCCCTTGGCACGGACAGCATGGGTGCTATAGATGGCACATTGATGGCCTCAGGAGGCAGACAGGGAAGAGATGGGGTCTTAGATGGGAAGAGAGGGGTCCCCAGTGAAGCCTCACCTTCAAGACAGGAATGGCCTAAATGCTGGGGGCTGGACTGGGTTGCTATTTCCAGATGGAGTTCACAACCTGCAGTGAGAACTTCCTTAAAGATTTTCAACCAACTGGATAGTGCTTTTTCCAGGCCTGCTGATGGCCACCCATAGACCAATCAGTACACACTTCCTTCTGAGCCCATAAAAACCCCAGACTCAGCCCAACTCAGAAACTTGTCAGGATGACCTGACTGCAAATAGGAACCACTGTCTCTGCTGAGAGCTGTTCTGTTGCTTACAAAAGCTCCTTACCACCTTGCTTTACCTTCCAGTTGTCCACATAACCTCATTCTTCCTGGACACAAGACAAGAACTCAGGACCCACTGAACAACAGGAGTTAAAAGAGTTGTGACACATTCTTGGCTGGCTTGCCAAACTGTGGGCAGTGACATGCTCCCAGATTGCAGGAGTGAAGAATACTGACCCTTCTGGGGGACCAGACCTAGGGATTCCTGAAGCCAGAGCTACTGTAATGCTATAGCCTTCCTACAATCTGCTGGTGCCAGCTGCCCCCTATGACAAGAAGCAGTGTTAGGGCTGGGCCAGCCCAGGAGCCACAGGCCAGAGCAAGGTGGTGGGACTGAAGCAGCTATAACACACACTGGCTGAAACATACCACTATGCAACACACCTCCCTGCCAAAGCTCACCATGCTGCAGGAGACAAGAAGGAGAGAAGAGCTGCTGCCCTTCCTGGAGCCCAGACCTCCGGGGTCCCCAAGTCAGGGCTGTGATACACTGTAATACCTTCTTTGGGGCTCTGTTCTTCCTGGTGTCTCTAAGATTTTGGGCACCATCGCATTTCTCTTGTCCAGACACTGGTGCCTGCAGTGGAAGCTGCTTGTAGTATGTCTGGTCCAGCTGCAGGCTCCCACAGAGCCAGTGCCTGTGCTGGCTCTGTTTGTGTTAGTTTTCATAAGTAGTGAGAGATAGGCCTCTAGTTCCATTCTTCTAGATGTGAATATCCAGTTCTCCCAGCACCATTTATTGAAGAGACTGTTGTTTTCCTAATGTGTGTTCTTGGTGCCTTTCAAAAATTAGTTGGCTGTAAATATATGCATTTATTTCTAAGTTCTCTTTTCTGTTCCATTGATCTATGTATCTGTTTTCATGATGGTACCATAATGTTTTGACTGCTATAGATTTGTAGAGATTTTGCAGTCGGGTAGTGTCATGCCTTCAGATTTGTTCTTTATAGTCAAGATTGCTTTGGCTATTTGAGATCTTTTGTGACTCCAGGTACATTTTAGGATTCTTTTTTCTATTTCTGTAAAGAATGTCGTTGACATTTTGATATGAATTACATTAAATTTGTAGATTACTTTAAGAAATATGAACATTTTAGCAATGTTAATTATTTCAATCAACAACCATGGGATGTCTTTTTATTTATTTGTATCCTCTTCAATATCTTTCATCAATGTTTTGTGGGTTTCATTGCAGAGATTTTCACCTCCTTAGTTAAATTGATTTCTGTGTATTTTATTTTTTTGAGAGTTGTCATAAACCAGACTGCTTTCTTGATTTCTTTTTCAGATAGTTTGCTATCGTCTTACAGAAATGCTACTAATTTTTGTATGTTGATATTGTATTCTGCATTACTGAGATTCTTTATTAGTTCTAAAAGGTTTTGGGGTATGTGTGTTTGTGTGTCTGTGTGTTTGTGCATATGTGTGAATGTTTAGGTTCTTCTAAACATAAGATCATGTTGTCTGCAAATACGGACAATCTGACTTCCTCATTTCCAGTTTAGATGCCTTTTATTTATTTCTCTTGCCTAATTGCTTTGGCTAGGGCTCCTAATGCACTATGTTGAAGAGAAGTGGTGGAAGTGGGCATCCTTGTCTAGTTCCAGCTCTTAGAGGAAAAGCTTGCAGCTTTTTTCTATTCCATATGATGTTAGCTGTGGATTTGTCATATGTGGCTTTCATTGTGTTGTGATACATTTCTTCTTATATTATGTTATTCTTGCATTGCACTTGAGACTGGGTAATTTAGAAAGAAAAGAGGCTTAGTTGGGCCATAGTTCTGCAGGTTGTACAAGCATGCAGCAATATCTACTCAGCTTCTGGGGAGGCCTCAGGGAATTTTACTTATGGTTGAAGATAAAGCAGGAGCAAGGACATCACATAACCAGAGCAGGAGCAAGAGAGAGAGTCAGGGGAAGGTGCCACATCCTTTTAAACAACCAGATCTCAAAAGTACTCACTCACTGTCACAAAAATAGCACCAAACCATGAGGGATCTGCTCCTATGATCTAAAAATCTCCCACCAGGCCCCACCTCCAACATTAAAGATTACGTTTCAACATGAGATTTATCTTCAAACTATATATATATATACACACACACACACATACATATACATATATATACATATCCTAACTGTATTACTTCTATACTTAATTTTTTGAGAGTTTTTATCATAAATACGTGTTGCATTTTATTAAATGCTTTTTTTGTGTCTATTGAGATAATCATAAAGATTTTGTCCTTTACTCTGTTGCTGTGATATGTAACATTTAATGATTTGCATCTTTGCATCCCTGGGATGAATTGCACTTGATCATGGTGAATAGTCTTTTAAATATGCAATTGGATTTGGTGTGCTAGTATTTTGTTGAGAATTTTTACATCTATGTTAGCCAGGGATATTGGCCTGTAGTGTTTTGTTGTTGTTGTTGTTGTTGTGAGATTGTCTGTTTTTGGAATCAGGGTAATACTGGCATTGTAGAATGAGTTCAGAAGAATTCCATCCATTTTAATTTTTTGAAGAGTTTAAGAAGAATTGATATTAGTTCTTCTTTAAATGTTGGGTAGAATTCAACAGTCAAGTCATCAGGTCCTGGACTTTTCTTTGATGAGAAAGTTTTTATTTCTGAATCTATCTTGTCACTCATTATCAGTCTTTTCAGGTTGTTTATTTCTCGTGATCCAGTCATGATTGTGTGTATATAGAAATCTGTTTATTTCTTCTGGGGTTTCCAATTTATTAATGTATAGTTGTTCACAATAGCTTTTAATGATCCTTTGTATTTCTGTGGTATTAGTATCTCCTTTTTCACTTCTGATTTTATTTGAGTATTCTCTTTTTTTCCTCAGTCTAGCTAAGTTTGTCAATTTTGTTTATCTTTTCAAGAAAGTAACTGTTTTGTTGGGGTTTTTTTTTGGTAACTTCTTTTGTTTAAACTTTACTTTTTTTTAAATCTTCATTATTTCTTTCCTTCTATTAATTTGGGTTAAGTCATTCTTGTCTTTCTACTTCTTTGAAGCACAATGTTAGATTACTTGAACTCTTCTAATTTTTTGATGTAGACATTTATTGCTATAAACTTACCTGTTAGTACTGCTTTTTGCTTTACCCCATAAGTTTTGGTTTGTTATTTATCCCTTTTCATTTGTCTGATCAAATTTTTAAATTTTTAAAATTACTTCCTTTATTTACTCACTGGTTTCAAGAGCATGTTGGTTAATTTCCATGTATTTGTAGAGTTTCAATTTTTTTGTTATTAGTTTCTCGTTTTCATCCATTGTGGTCAGAAGGTACTTGATATTATTTCAATTTTTTAAAAAAATTAAAACTAGTTTTTGCTCTAACGTATAGTTTATCCTAGAGAATGTTCCAAGTGGTATCGAGAAAAACGTGTCTTCTGCAAATGTTAGTCTATTCTGAAAATGTCTGTTGAGTCTACTTGCAGTTTAACTTCATTTCTTTTTTGTTATTGTTGATTTTCTGTCTGGATAACCTGTCCATTACTGAAAATAGGATGTTGAGGTCTCCTACTATTATTATATTACAGTCGATCTCCCCCTTTAGTTCTAATCATATTTGCTTTATGTAGTTAGGTGCTCCAATGTTGAGTGCATATATATTTATAATTGTTGTATCTTCTGTCTGTATTGATCACTTTATCATTATATAATTGAGTCCTTTGTCTCTTTTCACAGTTTTTGATGTAACATCTGTTGTCTGATGTAAATATGGCTATTCCTGCTCTTTTTTGGTTTTCATTTGCATGGAATATCTTTTTTCATCTCTTCACTTTCAGTCTATATGTGTCCTTACAGGTCAAATACATTTCTTGTAGGCACCAAGTAATTGAGTTTTGTTCCATTTAGCCACTTTATGTATTTTAATTGGAGAATTTAATACATTTACATGAATTTACACCATTTACATTGGTGTTTACATTTACATTTAATTCACTCAAGATAATTATTGATAGGTAAGAACTTACTCCTGCAATTTTGTTACCTGTTTTCTAGTTGTTTCGTAGAGTTTTTTTCCTTTTGTTCTTCTATTACTGCCTTCTTTTGTAGTTAAGTAGTTTTCTCTAGTAGTATGCTTTGATTTCTTGTTTGTTATTTTTAATGCATCTATTATAGGTTTTTGCTTTGTGATTATCATGGGTTTTACAAAAAAACATCTTTTAGTAATAACAGGTTATTTTATTTTAACTCAATTTCTCCCTATTTTGAATTTTTGGTTTCACATTTTAGATCTTATATATGGCCTGTTAACAAATTAATGTCATTATTATTTTTAATATTTGTTTATTTTAGCCTCCATACTAAAGATGTAAGTGGTTTACACACCACAAGTATAGTATTAGAGTAGGTATTAAAGTAAGTATAGTTTGTCTGTACACCTACTTTTACCAGTGAGTATTATATCTCCAGAAATTTTCATGTTATACATTAGCATCATTTTTTTCAGCTGGAAGAACTTCCTTTCATGTATCTTGTAGGACAGGTTTTGTAGCAATGAATTCCTTCAGCTTTTGTTTTCAGGGAAAGTTTTATCTCTCCTGTTTCTAAAGGATAGCTTTGCTGGGTACAGTATATTTGATTGGCAATATTTTTTTTCTTCAGCATTCTGGATATATTGTTTCACTTTCTCCTGGACTGCCAGATTTCTTCTGAGAAGTCTGCTGCCATGCATATTTGAACTCTCTTATGTGTTATTTCATTCTTTTCTCTTGCTGCTGTGATGATCCACTCTCTGTCTTTGAACTTTGAGAATTTCATTGTGATATATCCTGAAGCAGTCTTATTTGAGTTGAATCTGACTGGTGAACTTTGGCCTTCCTGTACTTGGATATTTATATCTTTCTGCATATTTAGAAAGTTTTTTGTTATTATTTATTTGAATAAGTTTTCTATCCTTTTGTTTTTCTTAATCTCCTGTTGAACTTCAGTAACTCAAATGTTTGCTCTTCTGATACTATCCTGCAGATGCTGTAGGCTTTCTTCTTTCCTTTTTATTCTTTTTTATTTTTCTCCCTTTGTGTATTTCCGAGTAGCCTGTTTTTGAGCTCACTGATTCTTTCTTCTGTTTGATCAATTCTGCTGTTGATGTTCTGTATTGCATTTTTCATTCATTATATTTTTCAGCTCCAGAATTTCTATTTGATTTTTTAAAAGTTATGTTAATCTTTCTGTTACATTTCTCTACTCAGTTTCTGAATTCTTTCTGAGTATTTTATTGAAGTTTGTTAAACTTCCTTAAAACAAATTTTTAAATTCTTTTTTTGAGAGATCACACATCACTTTAGGGTCAGTCTCTGGCAGCTTATTTTGTCTTTTTGGTAAGGTTGTATCTACCTGAATGTTTCTGATGCTTGTGAATGTGTAACATTGTCTGCCCATTGAGGGGTTAGGTATTTATTCCAGTCTTCACAGTATGGCTTTTTTGTTCCCTTCCTTCTTCAGTGTGCCTTCCAGGGATTCTAAGCAGATTGACTGCTGCATCCCCTGAGCTCATGACCACTGTAGCTGTCTAAGCACTAAAGGGTGGTCTAGAGGTCTAAGCCCAGGTTTGTGGTGAAATCCACAAGGGCTCTTAAATTGGTATGGTTCTCTGGCCCAAGTGAACCTGAGGAAGACCCAAGGGGAGTAGTCTAGCTGTGTAGGACTGATTAGGGACCTGAAACTGGTAGCCTATTCCAGCTGCCCAGAGAGGTGCACCTTCTAGAGGTATCCTTCAGAATTGTAATAGTTCTCTGACTACAGCAAAAAATATTGGAGCCAAGACCATGCCCCCTCAGGATCTGCTGTGAGATGGGGGCTGGCAAACCTGTCTCATTGGCTCTGCCAGGCACACATCTCCCTGCAGGTCCCTGCACAGGCAGGATAGTTGCCTGACTACAGTGGGAGGGGCCAGAGCTAAGACTAGACCTCTTCAGGATATGCTGTGGGATGGCGGCTGGTGATCCCATGATGGATAGTCATATTCCTGAGCTATGAGATATAAGTGAATATCTCTCTGGGCCCTTGTAAGAGCAACTCTAAGCTGGGACCTCAGCTTAGGGGTGTTGGCACCAAGCCACAGGTAAACTTTCAGACTCACTGCTGAGACCAATGTTAGCTGGCAGGCAAGACTTTCTGCTGAGGCAATAGCATGTACTATTTCTCCTGGACCTCTTGACATATCATTTTGGTTGTAGGATCAAGGCCAGGTGGGGCTGTAACCAAGCTCTTTGGGGAATGGGGCTGTTTCTGGGATTGAAACCAAAAACACAGCTGGTAAGTCTAGTACCTGGATGCTGGCCTGTACTCTCAAAACTGCATTCCTAGGTCTAAGGCTGCACTGAGGTTTCAAAATTTCCTACCTGAATCCTGAGGCTTCTTCAGAGAGACTTTTGTCTATAGATGCATGTAGAATTTGTGGTGTTGTGAGAGGACAGGAGTGGGTTACCTTTATAATTTCATCATCTTTCTGACATATCTCAGGTCATTGTTTTTATACAACTTGTCATTACTACAGGTAGACTCTGTTGAAAAATATGCAGGTGAAGGGCTACCTACAGGAAATAAAGGGTCAGGAAATTAAAGAAGCTTCTACTTTAATTATGAAGACACTCATAATTCTGGATGTGTAGAGCATTCAGAAAGATTTAAGGTACATTCAACTCTAATTGATGTGATTTTACTCAAAATATTATTTTTAAAAATTTATACATTTTTAAAAATGTAAATTTATTTTAGATTCAGTGGGTATATGTGTATGTTTGTTACATGAGTATATTGTAGGGATTGGGATTCTAGTGCACTCATTACCCAAATAGTGAACATTGTACCTGATGGATAGTTTTTCAACTCTCACCTCACCTTTCACCCTCCCTGCTTTTGGAGTCACCAGTGTCTATTATTTCCAACTTTATGTCTATGTGTACCCATTGGTTAGCTCCCAGTTATAAGTAAGAACATGCAGTATTTGATTTTCTATTTCTGAGTTACTTCACTTAGGATAATGGCCTCTGGATGCTTCTACGTTGCTGCAGAGAACGTTATTTTATTCTTCTTTATGTTTTTTTTAAATGTGGTACATACAGAGCATGGAATACACCACAGCATTCCATGCTGTATATGTACCACGTTTTCTTTATCCAGTCAATCACTGATGGACACTGAAGTTGGTTCCATGACTTTGACATACGAATATTGCTGTTATGAACGTACAAGTGCAGGTGTCTTTTTTTAAATAATGATTTCTTTTCCTTTAAGTATATACTAAGTCATGGGATTGCTGGGTCAAATGGTAGTTCTATCTTTAGTTCTTTGAAAAATCATCATATTGTTTTCCACAGAGGTTGAACTAATTTACATTCCCACCAATTGTACGAGAGTTTCCTTTCCTCCACATTCATGCCAACATCTATTGTTTCTGACTTGTTAATAGTAGCCATTCTGGGCGGGGCGCGGTGGCTCAAGCCTGTAATCCCAGCACTTTGGGAGGCCGAGACGGGCGGATCACGAGGTCAGGAGATCGAGACCATCCTGGCTAACATGGTGAAACCCTGTCTCTACTAAAAAATACAAAAAACTAGCCGGGCGAGGTGGCGGGCGCCTGTAGTCCCAGCTACTCGAGAGGCTGAGGCAGGAGAATGGCATAAACCCGGGAGGCAGAGCTTGCAGTGAGCTGAGATCCAGCCACAGCACTCCAGCCCAGGCAACAGAGCGAGACTCCGTCTCAAAAAAAAAAAAAAAAAAAAATAGTAGCCATTCTGACTGATGTAAGACGATGTCTTATTGTGGTTTAATTTTAATTTCCATTTCTCTCATAATTAGTGATGTTTTAACTTTGTTGGATGAGACTAATGAAATTTTGGTGAAAACTTCTTTTTCTTTGGTGAAAACTTCATATCTTTTATGATGCAGTATATTAAAATTCCTGGTCTTATGTTGTTTCCTGAAATGATTTTTAAAATGTTAACATAATTTTAGTATGGAGATATTTTACTAAACCCCAACCTTTGATTTTCTAAAACATATTTAAGAGGGCAATATTACTACTTACTGCATACAATTATATTTCAACATGGTGAGGTTTGCCTCTCAGTGAGGTCAAGAGTAATTATTTTTTTAGTTACTTTTCATGACCATGTTATTTGATTATTTTTTTTTGTTTTGTAAACTAGTAGTTTTTCTTAGTAATAAGATGGTTTTAATATATTGAAGCACAAGACGATATGTGTTTGCCAGCATAAAAATACAAAAATGCAAAGCCAGCCATCTGGGGTTTATTTTAGTAACAGTGTGCTCATAGGGGGTATAGAACACTTAATGCCAAACAAAGTAAATTTTTCATTTGTTTTCTTGGATCATCCATATTTAAATAGCAGCCGAAACAAGTTTGTTTGCAGATGTCTTAAAAAAATATGCTGTGGCTCATAATGAGGCCAGTTCTTTCAAAGTACTTCACTAATAATGCAGTTTATAGGTTATTTGATGCGCATGTCTTTAAGCTTCCCATCTTGACAAAGTTACCCTCTTTAAGCTGAAGGGCATATCTCTGTACTTATGATTGCATGAAAATCATACCCCTGGCTGGGCGTGATGGCTCACACCTGTAATCCCAACACTTTGGGAGGCCGACGTGGGTGGATCACGAGGTCAGTATATCGAGACCAGCTTGATCAACATGGTGAAACCCCGTCTCTACTAAAAATACAAAAATTAGCTGGGCGTGAGGGGGCGTGCCTGTAATCCCAGCTCCTCGGGAGGCTGAGGCAGGATAATCACTTGAACCCAGGAGTTGGAGGTTGCAGTGAGCAGAGATCATGACACTGTACTCCAGCCCGGTGATAGAGCTAGACTCTGTCAAGAAAACAAAAAAAAAAAAAAAAAAAAAGGAAAGAAAGAAAGAGAGAGAGAGAAAGAAAGAAAGAAAGAAAGAAAGAAAGAAAGAAGAAAATTGTATTATTTGCACTTATGCGCATACATTCAATGTTAATATATGCATATTTTGTTATTTCTCCATGATGTCAGTTACTTAGATGTTATCTGTGGGTACCTTTGGAAGTTCTCTTAAATCATAAAGGTGCTTGGGGAAGACACAGCAAATGAAGTCAATTTGAACCCAAATTTTAAGCACTATAAGGATTTGGTTCATTATATTGATATAAGAGGGAAATCGGTGTGCAAAGATTATTTGCAATTTTCACTGAAATTAAAAAAGGCTTTTCAGTATTACCTGAGCATTTCTTAGAATTATTATGACATACCTAAATGATGTAGAAAAATATTGATATTAGCTTATAATTTTCCACTTTTATTTTGACTTGAGTTTATACACAATATATGGGAAAGTGAATAATTCAGCTGAAAATCAAGATGGTTGAGATAAAATATTTGGTATTTAGGAAAATGTTGCATACAATGGTGATTCTTAAAAGGCAGTGGAGAGATAAGAATAACTTATGGAAAATTTCAATGTAAATCTTCTCTGTACATTATGACCTTATTGAAAGCCATAAACGAGAGCATGACCCTTGGACAGAAGCAGATGTGGCTTAGTATTTCAACCTTGCCACTTCCTACCAATATAACCTTGGACCATAAATTACCCAGGGATCATAAACTTAAATACCTACAGTGATTTGTTAAAAATGAAATGAGTGAAGTTGGCAGGCCAAGGATTTGGTGATCTAAAGTATTTGTTTTCATGCTCAATGTTAGATCTTTCAAGAGTAGGTAGATATATCCATTTCTGTCTTCAATGCCCTGGTTTTAAAAGTTGGCAAGTAATTAAAATATCTAAAACAATACCTCTCTGGCTGGGATTCAGCCTATGGGCACTGGAGTGTGTTATCTACTTTAAACTTTTATTTCTTCACATAGAAGAGGATTTTTGTGAAGATTCAATGAAATAAAGCCAAAATTGCTGACATGTTACAAGTCTTTAATAAAGGTACTGATGCTTTCTTCATAATTTTTAACTTCTCTTCCCCTAGTGAGTAGAAATAGTCAATAAAAGCCACACAGCTTTTAGTTTTTTTTACTTTATACAAAATATAGATTTAGCTTCTGTATTTATGACATTGCCTTTAGCTATTTAAAACTTTCAAATAGAAATCAGACCTTCTTTATTAACTTTGAAAATGATTTTACAAGGTGTTTATGTAGTTGATATAATTACTTAAGTTACTTTAAAGATCTAGTGACTACCCCTCGGCTGATATATCCAATCCTTGGGAGTCATCAAAAAACCAAAATAGCTCTTCATTACTCATATACATTACAGCATAGCAGTCTGTAGAACCTTGTCACTAGACTAAAGGAAGAGTTTCTAACATGCTTAATATACATTTTTTTCATCTGTGAACCTATATGGAATAATAGAAATATGAGGCTTTGTGTCATATGGATGTTGGTTTAAATCTTTCTTTTGTCATAGACTTAGTTGTGTGCCTTTGGTCAAATATTTATTTTCTTATTTATAAAAATGAGAGCTCTACTACTTCTCTGGGAAGGTAGTACTGAAGGTTAAGTGAGATAAACTACATAGAAGTGCCCAATAGATGTCAATTTTTCTTTTTCTCTATCATTTCTACCTTTAATAGAATAAAAGTATTCATTTATTAAGCAATTATTGATTAGTTTCTTAGGTAATCTAATCATGTATATGTAGATATGACATCATACTAGGTCATGGCTTATTATTTGGGCAACAGTTTTGAAGGGAGATGAACCTTTATTCTGGACAATTCCTCAATGCATATAGATTTTGGAGTTACTTATAATATTTTGAGATTATTTTATCTATTGAGCAACAAAATTTTGTTTTGTTTTTATTTTTAAAGTAGACATTAAATATGTGTTGGATAAATGAACAAAATATATTGTTAGGTAAAACACACAAAAAATCTTGAACATGATCACATGATCATATGACTCAGTAAGTTTAGTTCTACAAAATATATTATTGTCTTACTCTACCACCAGAAGATGTCTTCACATTTTTCACTCTCCTTTAAGTAACCATCACCTGACATGGAGCAGAAAACTGTTACCTAGAACCCTTAAATGATTACAGATATTACATATACAGCAGGAAATGACTCTTGGATGCTACTGCCTTTCTAGTCACATGAATAGATATGGAAGGAGTCACACCTAGATGATCAGCTGCCTTTTTTAAATGCAGAAGATTGATATGAACATCATGTTGTGTTAACCATGTAGTGAATTCTACTACAGACACAATATTTAATATCCAGATCCATATAAATGACACCACCAAGAAATTATTAAACAAAATTGAAAAATGTTAAAGAATTGCTTGGGAGACACTAAAATATTAGTAACAGGGTGTGAAATTTGGGTGACTTTTACTTTTAAATAGTTGTGTTTTTTTTTTTGAGATTTTGGTGTTGGGTAAATATTCTTTATATAATTAGATAAAATAACTAGCTACTTTTATTAAAATATAAATATCAGTCAGAATAATTTCAGAAAAATTGATCACAATAAAAAATTGCTTAAGATACAGCAAGAAGAATTGAATTCGAAATTATGAAATTGCCATACTATTGGGTTGGTGCAAAAGTAGTTGCAGTTTTTGCCATTACTTTCAAAACCGCAACTACTTTGCACCAACCACAGTGAATATAGTAGGATATTTATATCTGTATTCAATTAATCTTAATTCCAAAAATATGCATCTGAAAGTAAAATTTTAAAATTATTAAACTGCTTTTCTTTAAAAAAAAAAAGGACATGCTTTATTCAGTGGAACAACTAGACAATGGCATGAGGCTGCCATAGTAAATCACTCAGTTTGATAAGTATTAACTATGACTTACCTTCACAGATCAAATAAATGACCATCTTTTCAAGTGGTTTTCTCTTTAGGAAATTTTCTCATGCATATTCTTCATAATAAAATTTTAGATCCAGTAACATCCTTTATTACTTTATTCTCTTTGGTTTCCTTCCTGCATTTAACTTTATTGATCACTCACTTCTTAGCAGTCCTCTCTCTGAACTTCCATCACATAATAAATTCCTTTTAATTTAATCTATTTTAGTCAAGCTGACTTCTTGACTGTTCTGCAAATGCACTCAAGTTCATTTTCCTGTTGGGTCAGAGTTTTATTGTTTTTGACTATTAGCTGTCCTAAGATTTACAAAACAGGAACAAAACTAAAAACCAGGAGTGTTAACTTGTAAATTAATTATAATAAGTGAATGAACATATTTTAGGCCAGAAGATGAGTTAACATTTATAAATGTTTGACTGGGTTGGTACTTAATAAGTTATTTATAGACATTTAATATTTTTAAATATATGAAAAGAAGTTATGTGAAAACCATGCCATAAAAGATAAATATATTACCTTTTCGTATATTGCTTTTGAGTAAGTACAACGTAATATTTCCTTCAAGAGGACCTTAGTTTGGTGTCCCATACACAGGAAAAAATAAGAGATAATGCAGAATGTTTATCTGGTTTACCTGACATTTGTGTTTTTGTGGCTTTGCCCATGATAATATTAGATTTGGCTATTATAATACTAGATTTAAGCTTGTCAGTATGAAAACTGTCTGCACTGTCCTTCTTGGAAACAGAGGTTACTGTGGCATTTTAAGAGTTGGATTTGGATTGAATCAGTAACAACAGTAAAATTATAATCATTTCTAAGTTAGTATTCCTCACAAATATACTTTTTAATTCAAACTCTTTGATTTCTGCACTTTGTTTTGGTCATTCCTTAATTTAATCATTATGCATCTCTTTTGTTGCTTTTTATCAGGAGGAGACATTTATTAAGTATCTAGTTTTAATTTTGAGTGAACACAGCACTCAACAGAAAGGTTGGATTAATGTGTCTCCTATTTTCTCTTTTCCACCTCCTGAAGTTTACTGTTTTAGAAGCTTTCGTAGGCAGAGACTCTAACGATGAATCATCTTGTTTATAAGCAAAGTTTAACAAATGTTGGCTTTAATAAGCCTATTATTTGTATTAATAATAAAAAGTAGAGTATATATACCTGCGTCATGGATGCACACTGAATTGAGAATGAGATTCTTACAACTATATTTATTAATGTGTCAAGTAATAAAAATCCCAGAATAAAAATATCAAGTAGCTGGGACTACAGGCATGAGAAACTATGCCTGGCTAATTTTTGTATTTTTAGTAGAGGAGAGGTTTTGCCATTTTGGCCAGGTTGGTCTCAAACTCCTGGCCTCGAATGATCCACCCTCCTCAGCCTCCCAAAGTGCTGAGATTTCAGGCATGAGCCACCTCACCTAGCAGTGTTTGAAGATTTTCATTATAATTTACTTCTTAGTTGCCAAATGGCCCCATCCTTCATAAATTTTAGAATCTATTAAATGAGTGGCTTAATATTAGACAGCTTTTTGTTTTTCTTTGGAAGAAGTCAGATTCTAAACTTAATCTGTGTGTGAAAAAAGCATGGATATTTGAAATATTATGAAAGTGTTACAAAAGTTTATTTTCCAAGAGAAAATGAGCAATTTTAATCTTGTATGCTAAGTTGACTAGGCAATCTTTAAGACAAACCTTCGTCTCCATAAAGATGTATCGTATTAGAAAATTTGCCATTTTGTGAATTTGGTTTCATTATAAAAATCCCCATCAATATTATTTTGCTTCTCAACAATTTGGTGATCATTTTAAGGAAAATTTATATTTGAGAACAAAGTAAATAATTTGCACCAAATTCCACTTTACATTGCTGTAGGTAACCTATAAATATATCTTGTGTTGTTTCATTATTTCTTCTGTCTAGTATGGGTTTAATTTGGTCTTCTATTTTAACTTCTTCAGGTGGAAGCTTAGAAGACTGATTTGAGACCTTTATTCTTTTCTAATTAAGTATTTAATGCTAGACAATTCCCTCTAGGCTTTGATTAGCTACCTTTCAACAATTTTAATATATTGTGTTTTCTTTTTCACTCAATGAAAATATAATTCCTTTTACGATTTTTTCATTGATCCATGGTTACTAGAAACATGATTTAAATTAGAAACCCTTGTGGAATTTATATGTATCTTTTTGATATTGATTCTAGTTTAATTCCATTGTGATCATAAAACATCATTTGCATGACCTAAATGCCTTCAAATTGTTGAAGTGTGTTTTGCTTTATGTCCATTTGTGGATGTTCCATGCCCATTTGAAAAGATTGTATGTTGTGTTTTAAGATGGAGTGTTGTATAAATTTCAAGTAGGTCAAGTTGATTGGTTATGTTGTTTCAGTTTTCTATGTCTTATTGATATCTCTCTTTAACAATTATTCAAAGAGAAATGTTGAAGTTCAACTATAAATTTGTTTTTTTCTTTTAAAAATGTTATCAATTTTTGGCCGGGCGCGGTGGCTCAAGCCTGTAATCCCAGCACTTTGGGAGGCCGAGGTGGGTGGATCACCTGGGGTCAGGAGTTCAAGACCAGCCTG
>NW_016813678.1:244623-261850 GCF_001698545.2 Rhinopithecus bieti
AGTTATCAATTTTAATTTTATATTTTAGAGCTCAGTTGTTGGATGTACATGAAAATTAATATGTATTCTTGATGAACTGACCTCTATATTATTATGTAGTGTCTTTCTTTTCTCTGACAATATTTTTCATTCTGGTTTACTTTTAGAGTATAATCATTCCAACATTTTTTTGATTAGTGCTACATGATATATCTTCATCTTTTGTTTGCTTCTCACTTCTTTATCTCTATAGTCAAAGATATTTATTGTAGATAATATATAGTTGGCTATTTTTCTTCTAACCTGACAATCCTGCCTTTTAATTGAAATATTTAGACCATTTGCATTTAATGTAATTATTAGTTTCACAATATAATTGTTGCACACCTACAATTTTGCTATTTGTTCTCTGTTGTCCCATCAGTTTGTCTCTCTTGTCCTTCTTTAACCGCTCGTTTTTTGACTACTCAATTATATTTATTTCATTTTACTTCCTCCATTAGCTTATTAGTTCTACATCTTTTACTAATGGTTGGTCTAGAATTTGCCATGTACATCTCAATTTACCATAAACTTCAAATATATTTATTCCACTTCCTCCATTTCATTATTTATGCTACCATTGTCGTGCATTTTACTTGTACATATATATGAGCCTTTATATAATAGTAATACATTATTACTATTTTTGATTTTGACAGCAGTTTACCTTTTTAAAGTAATTAATAAGAACAAGACAAATCTTTTGTACGTACCCTCTTTTTTAACCATTTCTGGTACTCTTCATTTTCCTGTGTAAATTGAAATTTCTATCTTGTACTGTGCTCCTACTGACTAAAGACATTCCTTTAACATTTCTTGTAGTGCAGATCTGCTGGCAATAAATTCTCTCTGTTTTTGTTTGCAAAAAAAACTCTGTATTTTACTTTAACTTTTAAAAGTTTTTTTTAAAAACTGGGCATAGACTTCTGAAGAGACTTTTTTACCCTATTAGTACTTTGAAATTGACATCCTTTGATGTGTATAGATTTTGATGAGAAGTGAGTTACAATTATTTGTTTCTCTATGTAATACTGGTTTGTCTTCAAATATTTCTTATATACAGTTTTCTCTTTATTCTTCTTCTAGGACTCAAATTCCATGTATATTAGTGCATTTAATACTGTCTTTCACCTATTGGTTGTTCTATCTGCTATCTTTTTTTCTTTCTATATTGGGTTGGATAATTTACACTGGTCTGTCTTCAAGTTTACTGATTTTTTCCCCTCAGCTTGGTTAGGTGTGTTGATAAAAATATCTTCACCTCTGACATTGTGCCGTTTTTATTTCTAGCATTTTATTTGATGCTTGTTTTATAGATTTGACGTGGCTGCTGAAATTTTCTGCCAGCTCTTGACCACTTTTTCTACAAGATCTGGTAACATGCTAGTTAGAGTTATTGTAAACTTGTTGTCGGATAGTGCCAACATATGGATCACCTGTGAGTCTGATACTGATTGTTTTATCTTTTGACAATGAGTTTTTTCTTTGCTTTTTTGTGTGTCTTGTAATTTTTGACTGAATGCCAGATATTGTGTATAGAACAATACTAGAGTCTGAGGGAAAAGTCTATTTGCTTTCAGAAATCAGCACATCTCTTTTGTCAGTTTGTTAGTATGGATGATTTTGTCAGTCTTGTCAGTATTTGAGATGGATTTGGTTGTTGCTATTTTAACCTGTATTACATCACTCCCTTTAAATTCCTATAGAGGTGGGATGTTATCCTGTGCTGGGTGTGAGGCCTGGAGTGCTGGACGGTTTTCTCGGTGCTTCTGCTCCACCTCCAGCTTTCTGCAGTTCCTCTACACCTGCACCATGGAGCGAATGTCTCTTCATGTTCTTACCCCTCCACACACATAGATTGCTCCTCTGTGTCACTCATGTTAGAGAAAGAGGATCTTCTATTATCTTGGTGTAGTTTCATTTTCAAGTGTATTCTCTGCTCCTGGGACATGGTTGTGGAGTTCTCATAGACCCGGCCTTTTTTCTCATGCCAGCTAAACGCTACCTTGTATTTTTGGAGGACCTTGGATGGGAGAGTGCTTTCTGTGTTTCCCCTATTTGTAATAGACCTCTGCTTTCTATCTGTGTAAGATCTTGAATTCAAGAGGTTACCTGCCCCTCTTTCAGGAACAGGAAGATTTTGCTTCTTCCCTTTCTACCCATCCACCATAAACAGTGGCTATACGCTTATGTTCTGAAAACAAGAAGGATTCTTATTTATTCTCCAGAGGCAAATGGGTTATGCTTCTACTCCTGTTAGAAGCCTAGGAGTTTTGCCTGGACCCTAAGGCCAGTATCACTTCCTGCTCTACTCCAGCAACTTAATGCCTTTTCTTTTTATAAGTGAAGGGTCTGAGAAAGTGCATGGGAGTTTTGTACCTGTTCCTCAGGGGTAGCTGATCACCGCTTTCATACCTGTGTAGCTAAGGGAGCTCTCCCCAGTCTCCAGTGTGGACCTTAAATTTTTATGAAATTGGCTCATGGAAAAAAAACTTGAGAGTGAGTATAAGCTTCTCTTATTTCTAGGACTTTCAGCTTTTCTGAACTGATATGATAGTCAATATCAGCCTTTAAAAATTTGTCAAAATTCAATGTGATTTACTTTTACCTCCTTCTGTGGTCATCACCTCTTCCTCCCATGCTTTGGCAAAGGTATGTGTTCTGCTTCTCCTCAGAGGGCTTGTCATTTTTTTTGGAATTCAGTTCATTTGTTTTCCTTACAAACTCAGCTTGCCTATGGGCTAAAGAATATGTATAATTTTGTAGATTATTTGAGTTTTTCTTGTTAGGATGGGAGCAACATTCTCTTGTTTTTTTGTTTTTGTATCTTAAGCAGATGAAGAATCACCCTGAGTGTATAGTTATTTCAAGGCAGCCAGATAACAGAACAGAAAGTTTTGACTTTCTTTTTCCATGTCTTTCCTTTTTTACTATTTCTATTGGCCATCCTCTGTCAGATGGTTGAAACAGCTATAATAATTAGACAGGACTGATCTACCAAGCGTTTTACCTCTCCCTGTATTTGACAATGACAGTGATTCTTGATGTACCCTCAGAAGATGTGTGGCTGCAGGAAAATTAAAAACTAAATCAAATATTGTAATTCTTTGCTGATCTTGTTTTCAAAAAATCGGTTAGAACACTGGAAAGAATGCTATTTGGCTTGCCGACTGTGGGATTTGATTAAATATTTCATACTTGCTCTTCCTTTTTATAGACAATGAACAACAGTTTTTTAAAATAACAAATAATGTTTTATAAATAATGCTTAAATTTTACCTTTTACCTGGTTAGGTCCTCATTGAAGACTATATTCTTAACTGCTAAAATATTTGTACTTTCATATTGCATGTCCCACTGCTGTAATCTGAATATGTTCCCTCCCAAACTTATGTGTTGAAAACTTGACCACTAACGCAACAGTATTAGGAGTTGGGGTCTTTTGGGAGATGTTTGAGCCGTGAGGGACTTTGTCCTCATCACTTGATTAATAACATTATAAAAAAGACTGTGATGTGGGTTTCTTCTCTTCTGCTCTTCTACCAAGTGAGTTTATAGCATCTATTCCCTTTTTTGCTCTTCTGCCTTCCACCATGTGAGGATGCAGAAAGACCTACAACCAAACACCGATATTGTGCCTTGATCTTGGATTTTCCAGCCTCTAGAACTGTAAAAAATACATTTCAGTCTTTTTAAAAAATAAATCACCCAGTTTCAGGAATGTTGTTACAGCAGCACAAATGGAATGTAACACCCACAATGAGTTTTAGCTTTTCACCTGCATCTTCAAATATGTCACAGATTATTTACTCATGAAAACTACAGTTTGCTTTATGAATTTGTTCAGGGATTGGAACATAGAAGACAGAAAGTCCAGGTTTATTACTTACTGGTGTCTGATGCTTCCAGAAAATAGATACCAAACCTGGAAAAATAGTTGCTCTTAGTTTTAAATATTTTAGAAAATTATTTAAAGATTAATATTTTTTGATTAATGAGACGAGTCTGGTAAACCACTCAAGTAAAACACTCAAAACTCAAAATAATGCCTTTTTTTTTTTTTTTTTTTTGCCTTCCGAATACCAGCCTTGGTGGAGGAGTTGTCTTTGGAGAATAGCACTGGCTGAGTGTATCTCAAGTTCTGGACCTCAACATTCAGCCTAGCTTATATCTAGATACAGGACATTAGAGGGAAAGTTATTCCTAAGATATAGCTATAGAGGAAATATTTCAGAAGGGATGGTGAGCAAAACAGCTCAACCGGTTGATTACCGTTGAAAGCCTCAAGCATGGAAATGAAAACTGAAAAATGTCTACTGGGTTTAAGTAAAATGTGGAGGTGCAAACTGGATTACCTGAACATTTGATTATGAAGGAGTGGCTGGAAAACAGAACTCCAGAGTTTCCTAAAAAGGATGAAAGTTGATTAAGGAAAGGAAGCAGGAAATGTAAACCACACTCTTGAGAAATTTTCCTTGTGAAGAGAAAGTCCAGTAGCAAGAGGCGGATTGAAGGCAAGTTTTTAAAAGATGAGAGTGATTGAGGACGTTTATGTACTGAGGAAAAAGGAAGCAAGGGGAATATAATAAATAACTAAGGGACCAATTTCCTGGTAAGAACAAGCAGAGGATGGGCCTCCCAGTGGTGTGGCTTTAGATACTGCCCTTAGAATAAAAGGAGAGTTCACCATTCTATTTTATAGTTCGGAATGAAGAGGAAAGAATGAGCAACAGATAAAAGCAGTTTTCTAGATTCGTATGGGGAGTTGCAGTCCCCTGGTCTCATGGCTTTGAACTTCCCTTGTAGGTAAGGGCAGGTATGGAATCATGTGCTGATAATAAAATGGGAAGAACTAGGGACGATTATGGGCAAGTTGGGAGATTTGAATACAGTAACAAGGAAATTAGAAATTGGCTGACTAGAAAAACATCTTGGCAGACAAGGCCCCAGTGCACGGCTGTTTGGTTTATTCCTTTATATACAATTTCTGTCTGGGCCTTGCTTAGGAATGCTCAAGTTTTTGAAAGTTAAGCAGATAAAATGCTTTCCCAACATTTATTTGGACACCATATAACATTTTTTTTGAAGTATTCACAAATATTACACATTTTGAGACGGAGTCCTCGCTCCTGTCGCCCCAGCGCTGGAGTGGCAGTGGCCCGGAATCTCAGCCTCACTGCAAGCGCACGCCTCCCGGGTCTACCCATTCTCCTCCTCAGCACATTTATTACCTTTATTTATAAAACATAAATAAATTATAAAGATTCCCTGGTAGTTTTTCTAGTCCCTTTATATTTTTAAACTACTAGAAACTACGTCCTTTTTGACTGGGCGCTGGTCGACTCAAGGCCTATAATCCCAGCACTTTGGGGACGGCCGGGGGGGGGGGGGGGGGGGGGGGGGCGGATCACAAGCAGGAGTTCGAGCAAAAGACCGGGCCAAACATGGTGTAACCCCCCGTCTCTAACTAAAAAATACCAAAAGTTAGCCTGGCAATGGTGCAAAAACACCTGTAGTCCCAGCTAACCCCTCGGGGGGCTGAGGCAGGAAGAATCACTGAAACCCGGGAGCCGAGGTTGCCGTGAGCCGAGAATCATGCCACTACACCTAACACTCACGACTCTGTCCGGGTGACAGAGCAAGACCCTGTCCAAAAACAAAACAAAACAAAACAAACACAAAACAAAAACAAAACAAAACAAAAACAAAAAGAGAAAGAAAAGAAACTGTCCCTTTCTACACCATTTTTAATAAAACCGATTTAAAATCAAAAGTGAGTCTTAGCTTTCCAGGAGAATGGGGATAGCTTTGCAAAATTGTCTTCCAGAAAACCTTTTTAAGAATAAAATAGGAACAAACAGATTGCCCAAAAAATGTTTTAAGTTCTATAAGTAACTGAAATGATGTCAAATTCTTCATTTCTTTTTTTGAAATCCTTAAGATCCTTAACAGATCAATAAGATCTTTCCTTGCACAAAAGTTTTAGATTTTGATAAAATTTGCAAAATTGACTGAAACGATCAAACTTTTAATCCTTCGAATTTAAATGTCTTTTGGTAAAGTGAAAACTAAATATTGTCCAAACTTAGACTGGGGATTAGGCTCAATTAGTGAAGAATAATTTTTTTTGATGTTTATTGAGTGGTAATATATGTAGGGTTAAACGCTAATGATTCCTCATTTTTTGTCCTATAATAAACAGAGGATACCTAAAGATATCCAGAAAATGGGGAAATTATTTCAGATCTTTATTTTTTCCACTTAGTTAGAAATGGGGCGCTTCTTTCCTACATGTTTTTTATTCGCCCAGGGAAGTTAAAAAAAGAAAAAAAAAAAAAAAAAAAAAAAAAAATTCCTTGCCTGTTCTTAACAGGATTTTAAAAATCACAATTACAAATGTCTATTTAGTGGGGTTTCTGTTTGGCCCTGCGCTGATTCCTTTTTAAAACTAAAATAGTTTAGTTCACCCCTGAAAATACTCTTGCTCAGCAAATAATGTAAACAGGAGAATGAGGGCGGTATGACTGAATTTAAAAATACTCCAAGAACTCGGTTTTTAAAAAAACAAGGAGAAATAAAAACATAATCATTTTATAATACATTTGTTATATAAGCCACTGGGCTTGAATTTCTTGAATATGAAATGGAAATAAAGCAGAAAGAAATCAGCAGGCCAAACAGAAACCCACTAAATAGACATTTGTAATTAATATTCATAAATA
The DNA here is from genome assembly GCF_001698545.2 of Rhinopithecus bieti. Classification (NCBI taxonomy): domain Eukaryota; kingdom Metazoa; phylum Chordata; class Mammalia; order Primates; family Cercopithecidae; genus Rhinopithecus; species Rhinopithecus bieti. Next base: position 251,367 of record NW_016813678.1, read on the forward strand.
TCAATTCAAGAGCTGAAAATTAACTTGAATACTTTTTTGAAAATTTGTCTTTATTTTAATCTCCTTTCTAAGGAGATTAATTGATTTCTAAGAAGAATCTGAGGGAATTTGACAATAGTAGCCCTTTTAGAGATGTGTGTTGTTTCTACCTGGTTTATTGGGCTTTCATTTGAAATTTCAAAGTGGTTTTAAAGAATTTGGTGTTTCCACAAACCCCAATATAGCTTGCATGTATCTTCCTTTTGTTTTATAAAACACTTGTATTATGAGAAAATTTGATCTCTTAAAATGTTTACCCTCAAATAATTCAATAAGAACACGTTTGGCTCTTTAATAATTCACATTTTCAAAATCTTTCATTTGTTTTAGCCCACATAACACATAGACTTGTCAAAGTATGTTATTTACAATCGACGCAGAAGAATGCTTCTGGAATCACACAGCTAATTCTCTCAGTCTCTCATTCAGCAGTGTTAGATTTCTTTTCATTTTAGAGTAATTATAGATAGCTATTCATATTGTTTGTAATAAATTAGTTTCAAAATTCACAGGAAATATGTGTACCTGCGTGTGTGTGCACACATATGCACATACTTGACAGCATTCTTGCAATCACCTGTCACATATGGAGTTTTGCTGTCTAGCATGGTATTCTTCAACACCTGCCAAGATGTTAGAGCTCCATTTTATTCTGTGGGTTTACATTCCTTTGAAAGCTGAATAAATTAATCTTTTTATTTCTTTCATTTGCAGACAAACTTTTAAAGTTATTGCCTATTTCTCTTTACAAAATAAGCTTATTTTTATTCATGTTTGTTTAAATCCTGCATCTTTCCTAAAATTGCTTGAGGCTCCATGAATTAAATTTAAAGAAACTTGAGAAAATCATTTTTATAGCAAGTGGCAAAATGTAATTTATTACACTACACAGAGCCCTTATGGTGATAAAAAATGTGTTTGGGTGTTTTTCCTTTTTAATCTGATCTGGATCTGAGCAATAAAAATTCTACACCCTGGAGGTCATTAAGTGGTATTTATACACTGATGAAGAAATATAATACTAACTACAGAATTTAGGGCAGACAACAATGATTGAAAGACACACACAATCATCATATAGATTGAAAGCTCAAACAGATTCAGCTCATTGGAGAAAAACTCTATTTGCTGACATAGAACTTGCCATTAAAACACATCAGTTCATTATAAGAACAGCCAAATAACAAAAACATGTCCAATCTAGAAAGTAATGCTTTTCTAAAATCAATGGGAAAATTTTACATGACATTTGATTTTTATCCTTAAATAATTCACGTAAATCCTACAAACTGAATTTATTATATGATTTTGTTGTCTTATCTGTTATTCTTCTTTAATTGTTTTATACTTACTAGTCTCCTTAACTCTTTGGTTAGGTCCCTGAAGGCAGGAACTCTATTGTACACATCTTTGTATTTTATAAAATATTTCACTGAAGATTTGATAAAGTTAGCAGTCACTAAATTAATTTTTTGACAAGCAAAATAAATGGATAATCAATGACTACCTACAGTTAGTTGTTTTGCTGTTCAAAAAGGCAAATTTTGCTTGTGATGCTATGTGTTTGTCGTGTTACTTAGATGAAATCCCTGTGTTTTGAGCTGGATGGAAATATAAGCAATCAGACAGTTAAGCAAAAACTGCTTTGATGTCACAAGAACCTCAGAGGAATGAGGTAGTCTCAGTTACCACAAGGAAATCTAGCATTTCCATCTGAAAAGTGTTTGCTTACTTCCAGCAAATGTTCACCACTGGATACTCTTAATAAATCATAATGATCTGTGTTTTATACTCGCTGAAAATATCATAACACACTTTGATTTAGTTTGTTGACTTATAGGGAGGAAATAGAAATACACAATTTACCAACCTCTTGTATTCCACATCATAGAGTAAGTCATTTAGGTATAAAAGGCAAATATCTTTGTAGTTTTACATTTTTAAAAATTTGTGCATCATTTTCTTGTGTACGTCTAGTATGTACATATTTACAGCATGGCGCACCTGTTTGCTTTCTTCAGTTGTATGTAATAAACATTCAACACAGGAAAAGTTTAGGTAATTAACAATAATATTTATTTCAAAATTTAAGCTTGTAAGTTAAGATTAAATGTTTAGGAATTAAGTTACATTCTTTTTATGTTTGTATGATATCACTGCCAGTACACTGCAACATAATACATATTTGAAAATATTTTATGACAATTCACATGCTGATTTGATACACCTCTTTTCCCTTAAAATATATAGAGGGAAGATCGAACTTAACCTTAAATGAGACTGTCAAACTTTTCTTAGGTTTGATTCATGATCTTCACTCTCATCCCTCTACCTGCACCTTCCCCTAAGACCTCATTTCAGTGTTCAGCCTTTATAACCCTGTTTTAGTGGTAGTACCATCTTGCTTAGCAGCAATTTAACAGACTGTCGTTGAAAGGCCTATCTGTAGTCAGAAAAACTTAAACACCATCTTGATAGAATTGTGAATTTACATTATCAAAAGCAATAGCCAATAAGTTGAGAGAATATTTCAGTGGGGGAAAATTAGAAGTCATCTTAGAAACAAGTTCTTCAGAAAAAAAAAGTTGTCTTCAAGAAATAGCCTGGAATATATTCTCCCACACCCTACTCACACTTTGTAAAATTATAGAGATTCTTAAGACTTCCTATCAAAACCAAATAAGTCATAAGCATTTTGTAGAAATTATTAAAATGTTTTCATTTTAGTAGTAAGCATCCTTTCTGAAATTTCAATATTTCATATATTTGTAGAGTAAAAATTGGGACAAGAAATAGATCAAGGGAGATATATTTGATAGACTACATATAAATTTTAATTGACAAACTTTGGATTTTTAACAGAGAGGCTAGAAAACATTCTATAGTTTGAAGTTTAATTTTGTTATCATATATTATGATCATTATATAACAGGATAGAAGATTACTCAATCCTGGAATAGTGAAAGAATGTGATATGGATGATAAGACAATTCACTCAATGCTTCTGAGGCTAACGTTCCAAAGAAATAGCAATGGTTAATGCCAGAACATTTAGTTGATTTCGTGTGCTATTTGAAGCTCGTGGTATACATAGTGACTGATAATGAACTGTCTATTTCATATATGGGTTCGCTAAGCAACATATACTTTTGCTGTCTCTACAAAGTCTCAAACCAGAAGGATGCCCTTAAGTATTCTGAAAAAGTAGAAAGTGAATGGGTGATCCTCATAGATACTTATGGTCACTACCTTACTGTCAAAAAGAAGAGACCATGCAGGTAATATATCCCTTTAAAATATTCAGAAGAGGAACAAATCTCAAGGATTTACTGCTTAAAAGTGGGTATAGTTGAAGAAAACTGCCTCATCTACTTATTTTTTAAGTGATTTTTCATGTGCCAGAAGATATGTCTGTTACATTTGCTAATGTATATTTTATTACAAAGAAAAATACAAGAGACATAGACAGCTGTTATGTAAAGTCTTCCTGCCAACTTAAAAAGTGATGAAATACTATTATCCTCATTAAAGTAGCATTAGTGATTACTTTTATTAATTTCCATTATAACTTGTAATGCTTTATTCACAAATAGTAAACATTATCAACTCTTATTCTCTAATTCTTAAATTAAGAAATATTTAATTGATAAACTTCCAAGAAAAAAACTGTATTCTTTGCTTAGGATCTTTTTTTTTCTGTTTTAAAGAACAGTCAAGAAGAGTTCTATTGCAAATAGCTTTATATAACCCCACAAAAATAATATAAAATATTTTCAGTGTTAATGCTCTTTATTTTTGCAGGTTGAGGAATTATTGACTGATATATATATTTTTTTTTTTCTGTGCCAGGGTGATGTTCTGCTGTCTTCTGGCTTGCATTGCTTCCAGTGATAATTCTGCTATCATTTCTTATTTCTATTTTAAGCAATTTGATGATGTCCTATTTTAGTGTAATTTTTTTTTTGAATGTTTCTTTTCCTTGGAATTTGTTGTGCTTCTTGGATGTGAAGGGTAATTGTTTTCCTCAAATTTCCTCAAATTTGTAAAAACTTCCACCTAATTTCTTTCAATATTTTTTCTGTCCACTCATACCCTTCTCTCTTTCAAAGGCTTCAATTGCATATATATTAAGGCTACAAATTATTTCATAGCACACTAGTATTCCACTTGTTATATTTATTATATGTTCAGCATTTTTTCTATCTGGTTATCATTTTAAATATTTTCTGCAGTTATGTTTTCAAGTTTACTAATACTTTATTTTGCATTTGTTAATCTGTTATTTATGCTATTGTGTATTTTTTACTTTTTACATGATTTTTTAATCTTTCAAAGTTTATGTGGTATTTTACTTCTATGTCTGTATGTATTTGATGCTTAATCTTTCTTTTAGTTTTTTAAAATATAAAATATAGTTAGAACTTTTATTGTCTTTATTAATTCTATCAACTGGTAATTTCTGGATTGGTTTCAATTCATTGATTTTCCTCTTCACAGTATATTTTATCATATTATTTCTTTGCATGCCTGCTAATTTTTTATTGGATGCCAGACATTCTACATCTTTTTCTTGTTGTGGTCTGAATATTTTTGTATTACCACAAGTGTTCCTGAACTTTGTTCTTGGATGCAGCTAAATTACTTGGAAATATTTTGATTATTTTTTATTTTGTTTTTAAGTTTTTGTTAGGCAGGACCAGAGCAGTGTTTAGTCTGGACTTAATTTTTCCCCACTCCAAGGGGCAAAACTCTTCTGTGGACTGTTTCCAAATCTTCATGAATTATGACAATTTTTACTCTGGTTGGTTTGAACTTCAAGAATTTTCCTCTTTCATACTTTCTAATGGTTCTTTCTCTGACCTCAGGTAGTTTTGTAGTATGCATGTGCTTGTCTGTACTCAGTTCTTGTCAAGAGCCTTTCTACAGGTCTCTGCAGTTCTCTTGCAGTGTAGCTTTCTTCCCTCCAGCACTTTCCTCTGTGAATTCTGGTTGTCTAACCTTTCCTCAACTCCTAGATCCATCTCCTCAATTCAGAGAGACTATAGGACTCTTTGTGGATCTCTTTCTTGTTCCACAACTGGAAACTTTCTTCAGACAGTCAGCCAGATATTCATAAGGCTCACCTCATTTGTTTCCTATGTCTGGACAATCACTGTCCTTCATCACTGAGCCCAGTGTCTTGATAACCACTATTTCCTATACTTTATCTATTGTGGGGATGTTATTCCGTTTGGTTTAAGTGCAAGTCCTATTATTTTATCTTTAATCTATTTGAATCTACTTAAAGTTTATTTATTATCATAGTATATATATATATTTTGTTTGTTTGTTTGTTTTTGTTTTTGTTTTTTTTTGAGACGGAGTCTCGCTCTGTCGCCCAGGCTGGAGTACAGTGGCCGGATCTCAACTCACTGCAAGCTCCGCCTCCCGGGTTCACGCCATTCTCCTGCCTCAGCCTCCCGAGTAGCTGGGACTACAGGCGCCCGCCACCTCGCCCGGCTGGTTTTTTGTATTTTTTAGTAGAGACGGGGTTTCACCGTGTTAGCCAGGATGGTCTCGATCTCCTGACCTTGTGATCCACCCGTCTCGGCCTCCCAAAGTGCTGGGATTACAGATAGTATATATTTAAGTCTTGGTTTTTTTATTTAGCCTGATAATTTGCTCCTTTTAAGTGTTTATTTCTACGCTGTCAAATACTGCAGTCCTCTGGCTTGAAATGTGACTGTTCGGACTTGATATATGTTGGCAGCGTAAAATATGGGGCATTTTTTTTTTTTTTTTTAGTTTTCATTTTTTTTAGAGATGAAGTCTTGCTATGTTGCCTAGCCTAGCCTCAGACTCCTGGGCTCAAGTGATGCTCCTGCTTCAGCCTTCTAAACAGCTGGAACTTTAGGCACATGCTACTATGCCTGGCCAGAATGGTTCTTAATATCTTACTACAAAAAAGGAATACAACTAACTTATAAATTTTTCTATTAATTACACATTGAAATATTTTGAGCATATCGAGTTTAATGTTAATATGTCATTAAAGTTAGATTTACTTGTTTTTCACTTTTGAAAATGTGGCTATTAGAATATTTGAAAATATATATGTATGTTGCATTATATTTCTATTGGGCAGCCCTGTATTAGACTCTCCAACTTGGGTAGGTTCTAGTTCTTCTAGAACCTATCTCCTATCTCCTCATCCTGAAGACCTGTCAAAATTTATGCTAGTTTATTTATATCTCAAATGTCATCAGCACAAAAGTATTAATACCTTTGTCTCTCTGGTACTACGGTTTCATGACTTTTCTTACATTTTGGCCTGCTATTTTCTTACTTTATCCGTTCTTTGATGCTTTTAAGAAGGCTTATACATATTATACCCAGAACTTTTAGTTGGTTGGTTTCTTAGGGAAGGTTTTTCTGAATAAACAAGCCTGAGGTTATCAGAAATGGAAATGTGGCAAAAGAGAGAAAGACAGGACATGCATTAGTTTGCTGCGCAGGGGTTGGGCAATGAGGTGGTGCAGGCTGTATCAGAGTTTCATAGGCTGGGTGGTTTAGAAGAATAGAAATTTGTTGTCTCACAGTTCAGGAGGCCAAACCTGATATCAACGTGCCAGCATGGCCATGCTGCCTCTGAAGCATGCTCCTTTCTTCTAGGAAAGGCTCTGTTCTGGCCTCTTTCCTAGCCTCTAAATGCCTGTCTTTTAGATGGTTGTCTTCTTGCTGTGTTTCTTCACTTGGGTTTCTCTCTTTGTGACTGCTTTTGTGCCCAGGTTTTTCTCTTTCTACAGGGACAACAGTCACACTTAATTAATGAGGTCATGCTGCTGACCTCATTTTAACTTGATTTACCGCTGTAAAATCCTTATCTCCAAATAAAGTCACATTCGAAGATATTAAGAATTAGGATTTCAACATACCCTTTTAGGGAGAACACAATTCAAACCATAATACTCATCAATCCATTTCCTCCTCTTCGTAGGAATTCTGAAGATGTGACTTCCCCCTTTAAATTAGGTCAGGCCGTCTGCCTGGTTCTGTATAAATGAATGTGGATGAAAGTGATGTGTACCACTATAAAACCTGGTTAGAAGGCCTCCTACATAATACTCCTCACTTTTGCTCTTTGCCTTATTGGGTGACTAAATGCACAGGATCTAGCAGAGGACACTGAGGAGTCACTGGAAGACTGCAGCAACACAAGACAGAGAAGCCAGGATCCCAAAGCATCAAGTGAAAGACTGGTTGGCAAAAATCCACCTGAACTGTGATGTGAGTGAAAAACATATGCCTGTTGAATTAAGTAATGATCAATGCTATGCTCTGTTTTTACTCATAGTAGCTTCTGTTATGCCTTTTATTAATAAGTCTGGCTTGTTTCCTTTTGATCTCAGGGCTAAAATATCCCATTTGAAAAACCACCCATTTTTTTCCAGTCTTCTGCTTTGTCAAGTTATAGCATAGCAAGTTTTTACAATAAATAAAGCTCTATAGTAAAATTTTTTTTCTTCTCAATTTTCCTAACAGTTAATATTGTAAAAATTGTTTCATAATAAATATAGTTTCATTTACTTGATATATAGCATAAAGGCATTATTGCAGTGTGATACTTTTGATGCTTATTCACCAATGGGTAAGATCATGAATAAATTAGACTTAGTTTTAAAAATAAGTTTGAAAGATATTGTACTTAATCAAATATATTATAAGTGCTATGTCTTGAAAATATGACAATTATAATTTTTTAATTTTGATAAAATAAGTAATACACACACACAGCCTATATATTTCTGAGTTTTGTCCCAATATAAAATATATTAACTTCAAGATTTGCATTTGTGAACTACAATGAGTTAATTCTAGATCACAGGATAAATACATTGGTTAAGTCTGTTGCCAAATAATGAAAAGTGAATGAAAAATAAGGTCAAAAGAAATAATAACAATAAACAGAATCTGGATTTAATAATAGTTTATAAGATACTTGGGAATCTGGTAAAATATTTTAAGTAGGTCACATTTTCTTCATGTCATATGACACAAAACCAGTTGCCATTGTTTAAAGATGTGATTTTACTTTTAAAATAGTTTTGCTTCATATTTTCTTTTCTTCTTTTTTTTTTTTTTGAGATGGAGTTTAACTTTTGTTGTCCAGGCTGGAGTGCAGTGGTACAATCTCAGCTCACTGCAACCTCCACCTTCTGGATTCAAGTGATTCTCCTGCCTCAGTCTCCCAAGCAGTTGGGATTACAGGCATACACCACCATGCCAGGCTAATTTTATATTGTTAATAGAGATGAGCTTTCACTATGTTGGACAGGATGGTCTCAAACTCCTGACCTCAGGTGATCCACCCATCTCAGCCTCCCAAAATCCTGGGATTACAGGCGTGAGCCACTGTGCCCAGTCTGCTTTGTATTTTCTATCTTCTTATTACTCAGAATGAATGGATTCTTCTGGGTGTGGTAATGAATTCTTCTTCCAATAGCTAAAGCCATCTCACTCCTTATGTATATAAAATATTATCTGTTGTGGATGGCATATATTTTTATTCCAAGATATAAAGTTTCATCACATAGTAATAGAAAAATTTCAACATGGGTATCTTAAGAATTGTATATGGCATCACGGTTCCAAGATGGCCGAATAGGAACAGTTCCAGTCTACAGCTCCCAGTGTGAGCAACACAGAAGACGGGTGATTTCTGCATTTCCAACTGAGGTATTGGATTCATCTCACTGGGGCTTGTCAGACAGTGGGTGCAGGACAGTGGGTACAGCCCACAGGGTGTGAGCTGAAGCAAGGCAAGGAATTGCCTCACCTGGGAAGCTCCAGGGGTCAGGGAATTCCCTTTCCTAGCCAAGGAAAGCCCTGACAGACAGCACCTGGAAAATCGAGTCACTCCCACACTAATACTGTGCTTTTCCAACTGTCTTAGCAAACGGTACACCAGGAGATTATATGACGTGCCTGACTTGGAGGGTCCCATGCCCACAGAGTCTTGCTCACTGCTAGCACAACAGTCTGAGATTGAACTGCAAGGTGGCAGCAAGGCTGGGGGAGGGGCACCCATCATTGCTGAGGCTTGATTAGGTAAACAAAGTGGCCAGGAAGCTCGAACTGGGTGGAGCCCACCGCAGCTCAAAGAGGCCTGCCTGCTTCTGTAGACTCCACCTCTAGGGGCAGGGCATAGCTAAACAAAGGTCAGCAGAAACTTCTGTAGACTTAAATATCCCTGTCTGACAACTTTGAAGAGCATAGTGGTTCTCCCAGCACGGAGTTTGATATCTGAGAACAGACAGACTGCCTCCTCAAGTAGGCCCCCGACCCCCGATTAGCCTAACTGGGAGACACCTCCCAGTAGGGGCCAACTGATACCTCATACAGCCGGGTGCCCCTCTGAGTCGAAGCTTCCAGAAGAAGGATCAGGCAGCAACATTTGCCATTCTGTAATATTTGCTGCTGTGCAGCCTCCACTGGTGATAACCAGCAAACAGCGTCTGGAGTGGACCTCCAGCAAACTCCAACAGACCTGCAGCTGAGCGTCCTTACTGTAAGAAGGAAAACTAACAAACAGAAAGGACATCCACACCAAAACCCCATCTGTACGTCACCATCATCAAAGACCAAAGGTAGATAAAACCACAAAGATGGGGAGAAACCAGAACAGAAAAGCTGAAAAATTTTAAAACAGAGTGCCTCTTCTTCTCTAAAGTAACACAGGTCCTTGCCAGCAACAGAACAAAGCTGGATGGAGAATGACTTTGACGAGTTGAGAGTAAAAGGCTTCAGACGATTGGTAATAACAAACTTCTCTGAGCTAAAGGAGGATATTCGAACCCTTCACAAAGAAGCTAAAAACCTCGAAAAAAGATTAGACAAATGGCTAACTAGAATAAACTGTGTAGAGAAGACCTTAAATGACCTGATGGAGCTGAAAACCATGGCATGAGAACTACATGACACGTGCACAAGCTTCAGTAGCCGATTCGATCAAGTGGAAGAAAGGGTATCAGTGATTGAAGATCAAATGATTGAAATGAAGCAAGAAGAGAAGTTTAGGGAAAAAAGAGTAAAAAGAAACAAACAAAACATCCAAGAAATATGGGACTATGTGATAAGACCAAATCTACGTCTGATTGGTGTACCAGAAAGTGACGGGCAGAATGGAACCAAGTTGGAAAACCCTCTGCAGGATATTATCCAGGAGAACTTCCCCAACCTAGCAGGCAGGCCAACATTCAAATTCAGGAAATACAGAGAATGCTACAAAGATACTCCTCGAGAAGAGCAACTCCAAGACACATAATTGCCAGATTCACCGAAGTTGAAATGAAGGAAAAAATCTTAAGGGCAGCCAGAGAGAAAGGTCGGGTTACCCACAAAGGGAAGCCCATCAGACTAACAGCAGATCTCTCGGCAGAAACTCTACAAGCCAGAAGAGAGTGGGG
>NW_016813678.1:264091-275614 GCF_001698545.2 Rhinopithecus bieti
AGAAGAAAATCTAGGTAGTACCATTCAGGACATATAGGCATGGGCAAGGACTTCATGTCTAAAACACCAAAAGCAATGGCAACAAAAGCCAAAATTGGCAAATGGGATCTAATTAAACTAAAGAGCTTCTGCACAGCAAAAAAAAAAAAAAAACAAAACAAAACAAAACAAAAAAAACTACCATCAGAGTGAACAGGCAACCTACAGAATGGAAGAAAATTTTTGCAATCTACCCATCTGACAAAGGGCTAATATCCAAAATCTACAAAGAACTTAAACACATTTACAAGAAAAAAATCAAACAACCCCATCAAAAAATGGGCGAAGGATATGAACAGACATTTCTCAAAAGAAGACATTCATACAGCCAACAGACACATGAAAAAATACTCATCATCTCTGGCCATCAGAGAAATGCAAATCAAAACCACAATGAGATACCATCTCGCACAAGTTAGAATGGCAATCATTAAAAAGTCAGGAAACAACAGGTGCTGGAGAGAATGTGGAGAAATAGGAACACTTTTACTCTGTTGGTGGGACTGTATACTAGTTCAACCATTGTGGAAGACAGCGTGGCGAATCCTCAAGGATCTAGAACTAGAAATACCATTTGACCCAACCGTCCCATTACTGGGAATATACCCAAAGGATTATAAATCATGCTTCTATAAAGACACATGCACACATATGTTTATTGTGGCACTATTCACAATAGCAAAGGCTTGGAACCAACCCAAATGTCCATCAATGATAGACTGAATTAAGCAAATGTGGCACAGAAACACCATGGAATACTATGCAGCCATAAGAAAGGATGAGTTCATGTCCTTTGTAGGGACATGGATGAAGCTGGAAACCATCATTCTGAGCAAACTATCGCAAGGACAGAAAACCAAACACCACATGTTCTCACTCATAGGTGGGAATTGAACAATGAGAACACTTGGACACAGGATGAGGAACATCACACACTGGGGCTTGTCGTGGGGTGGGAGGAGGGAGGAGGGATAGCATTAGGAGATACACCTAATGTAAATGACGAATTAATGGGTGCAGCACACCAACATGGCACATGTATACATATGTAACAAACCTGCACATTGTGCACATGTGCCCTAGAACTTAAAGTGTAATAATAAAAAATAGAATTGTATATGGCATTAAAGATTAGAGGAAAATTAATCTTTCAAGAAGGGTAACGAAAACATATTTCCTTGTAACATTTTAAAGCCAGGCAAGGCAGAACATTACAAAATCAGTGTTAGATGATTATCTGGCATGTTCAGGGATCTGGGACGTGAACCTGAAGATACTTATTTCAGCCTTCACCAAGTTTTACTGCTTAAGAAAAAGATGAAGAACAATATCTCTTAAAATATTTTTCAATATGAAAGTTTGCCTCTTACAGTAGAGCTAGGGTATATAAAACCATTTTCTCATTGCATGGGGGTGCATTTCTGATAATCATCAATAATATGTGCTTAGACAACACATTTACTGGATTAGGTATGTCATTTTAGACTATGATTTAAAAAATACACCCTGTGAAAAATCCTGTCAGAGATCTGTCCTTGTTTAAACCTGTAATGAATTTCCATATCCCAATAGCTAGGCTTTTCTTAGTCAAATTAAGGCAGGTTCTATAAATCAAGGCAATCAAGCAGTAACATCAAGGTCTTCCATTGCTTTAAACACTCTAAATGGCCTGGATTGTGTGTGTGTGTGTGTGTGTGTGTGTGTGTGTGTGTGTGTGAATGCAGTCCCCCACTACCAGAAATTATGCATTCGAGTTCCCCACATTTGGGGAAATCGCAGGGGTCAGCACATCCGGAGTGCAATTGCTAAGCCTCGACCTGGGAAAACCACTTTCGTGATCATGGAATTTCCCCTGCCAGGTAAGTATAGGCCAGGTTTTGGCAGTTGCAATTAACTAGAATAAATTTTGTTTATTAACTTATAAATAAATTGAGGTACATATTAGAATGATTATCTCAAAGAACTTGTCAGGGTGCAATTCTCAGAATGTGGGGTTAAAAATGATTATTTGATCATTTTAATTGTGAATGATTATTTTTCACTGTAAGGTGTTACTGTCATCAGCCAAGTTCTAGCAGCAGGAAATTACTGTTTGTGGTTTGCACTGCCCAAGGTCTACAATGATGGTTGATTCAGCCAAACAGGGTGATTGTACTTTCTATACTTTAGACTTCGTAGCTACTGAATACAATGTAAAATACTGTCAAAAATCTCAGTGTATTTGATAGAATTTAAAAAACAGTTAAAGAAGTGACCACTGCTAATTAAATTCTGAAACATCAAAAAATTTGAATTAAAATAATTTTTACATTATTTCAAACATCAATACTCAAGAGGGAACAAAGTTTTACCCTATAAAGATTTTAGTTTATGAAAGCCGAAATGATCTTTTACGAAGTCTTAGCGTTGTCAGCAGAATTACCTAAGCAACTAAGAAAAGCAACACTGTCTCTGGATCTCCACAAAAGCCTGGAAACCATAAAGTAGTTGCTTATGAATTTGAGAATCTCTTTTCTTAGTTAAAACTTATTGAACTCTACCACTTGCAAAAATCTTAAATCCAAAGACCTACTCTCTTCAATACCTGTGATTCTTCTGCTTCTCTCAAGTTGCCTCTTCTCTCAACATGCCATTTTTCCTCATGGCCTCGACGTATTCCTTTTCTCTTAGTTCAATTGTCCCTTCTTGGTTTTACTTTTCCCCTCTACTTCTTGTGCTTCTACCATCCTTAACCAAGCAGTTAATTCCCTGCCATAACTGAAAGCAGTCACTGCCCATGTCTAATTTTAGTTCAAAAATGGCCTGGGTTTTGTGTGGAACATTGCCTCACTGTGCAGACTGGTGCTGCATAACAGTTACGGTTTTCATTCTAAGCTGGGCCCTCAGTACTTCTGAGTGTCACTTCTACTCGCTCTTAGTAATGACCTTTCTTATTCTTTATTGAGGCATTGTGGCAGAATAGAAAAGCATGGACATTGTTGACAGACCTTGATTCAAATCCCAGCTTCAGCACTTAATATCTGCATGCTATTTAGCAAGTTATTAACTGATTTAATTCTGTTTCCATATATGTAAAATAGGAATAATAATTCTTGTAGGATTTTCTGTAAGGACTTAATATAAGAAAGGTGATTTGGTAAATAGGTCAATGTTAATGGTTATAGTCATTCTTATGCAGCTTGGTCTGGTCTCTAAAAGTTTACTAAGTTTCTTAAATTTTCCACTATATCTCCAATGCCTAATTATCAACAGACAAGATTGTCTTTTATTTTTATATCAAGAATACAAGTTATCAAGTGAGTACATTCTCAACTTCTCATCCCCTCCACTTCTATACATACCTATGATGTTACTCATTAGTCCCTTCTCTCCTATTTTAGAGTAACACATATTTCATTTTCTTTTCAAAGACCCTAGAGACAGTATAACACATTGACTAAGAGAACAGTTCTTGGTGCCCAATTGCCTGGGACTTATTCTTCCCTCTACCACTTGGGCCAGTTGGCCAACCTCCCTGCATCTCAATTTCTCTACATCTAAAATGGATACAATGAATACATGTACCTCATATGGTTCTGAAACAGATTGAATTAAATGGAACATTGAAAACACAAAGAGCCTGATACACATATACACTTCTGTTAGCTATTAGCAATTATTACTACTATGAGCTATTATCACTTTCTGTCTCATCAGGGTGTCAGTTCGCAAATTCTTGCCTCTGTCCTGAGTCTTTAGTCACTTCTCCACTGGCTCCTTCTTAGCCTACTTAAGCATTTGTTAATGGAAACTTTTCCTCACCTGGCTTTGTTGCACTTTTGCTGTATTTCCTTTCATGGATAAATGTTATGAAAGAGTAGGCTCATTCCAATACTCTGATTGTACTAATTTAACTATTCCTCATTCTTCAATTCAATACAATATGACTTCTATTCGCACTGCTCTACTGAAACTACTTTCATTCAGGTCCACTATGGTCTCCCAATGGGGAAACTCAGTGGCATATTTCCAGGCAGCATCCCATGTATGGGATGACATTTGACACTATTGCCCATTTAGAACTTCCTGAGATCTTCTATTTAGTGTCTATGATAGTGTTTATTTTTCATTTCATCTGGACATCACTCTTAAGTTTTTTCTGACTCTCCTTTTGTACATACTTTAAATCTAGACAAACATTTGATTATGCAAATTTCTTCCACACCATATTTTGGCAAAATATAGCTTCGAGTGTGTACTGTATATGTCTTCTTCTCTATACACTATAATGTCTGCATCTCTTCATATTATGAAGAAATCATTTTACACAGATGGACTTGCCTTAATCTAGGTCATATCCATTTTCAATAAACTTTATTCTTCCAACTTATTTTACAGTAGGCATCTAATAATTGGTCTTTAATCTTCTACTCCCTTAAGCCCATGCTCCACTCTATTTCTGGATTTTTTTTTCTCTTGTAACCTCAATCTAATAATGTCTGTTTTCTATGTGAAAACATCACATTACATTATATTTATTATAGGGCAAAGCCCACGTGTCTTCTTATATTAATTAGGTCCTATTTAAATTGTTTGAGAAACCCTTACTCATACCCTAAAACTCCATTTCAATTTTATATTGTCTGTTAAAATTACCTTAATTTCCCAAGATAATGAGCTGCTAGGTTATTTGCTCTCAGATTTTTTTTGTTTTTTACTCTTCTCTTATATCCTTTTACAGACTTCTGTAATTTATTTATTTACATATCTGTCTCTTCACTAAATCATCCTTTTAGGATTCTGGTAATCTAACATCTCTAAAATACAACATATACGTGGATATATTTTTCTAAATAACTATTTTCTATAAAAGTAGGTAGTGTTTTGGGATGTAGGGGATTTTAATTCTATTTTACATTTGTTTATTGCCTATTTAATTTTTTTCTGTATTAAATGAGATATTTTATGTAATTTAAAAATATTCTGTGACACAAAATATTTTTGCCATTTTCTACAACATTATAAATCAACCCTCAAAACACAAAAGTGAAATACTCGTAAAAGGAACTGTCAGGAAATGACTAGAGTTATAAGATTTATTGTATTTACTATCTTCTCAAAATTTTTTCAGCTTATAAACATCTTGTGTGGATTTAATCCGATTCACTGTGTAGATAACACTGATTCTAGTGATATGATTTACTCTTGAGATGTTTTATTTCCATAGTAGCTACTGAAAAAATCTCATCATTTTCAAAGACCTACTAGTCATACACACACACACACACACACACACACACACACACACACACACATACACATACATATATAATTAAATTTTCATTAAATTATAAAATCTTAAGTTTGCATATAAAATATTAAAACTTAATCAAGGCAAAGCAAGATCAGCAATAGAAATCCTGTTGAATTCTTGTAAAAGAAACCATAGGTTTAAAAATATGATTTTAAAAAGATCATTTTACACAGTTGGTGAAGTCAAGGCAAAACTAATTTATGATTCATGGCAAATTCTGAAGAATGCCAAACTATATATGCATACCTAAACTGTGAGCCAAAAGCATTTAAAACTTTTCTGACATTGGCAAGG
Organism: Rhinopithecus bieti; assembly: GCF_001698545.2. Classification (NCBI taxonomy): domain Eukaryota; kingdom Metazoa; phylum Chordata; class Mammalia; order Primates; family Cercopithecidae; genus Rhinopithecus; species Rhinopithecus bieti. Next base: position 269,718 of record NW_016813678.1, read on the forward strand.
GAGGAGGGCAGTAGATTCCAGAAATTTAAACACTCGTAAGACATTATTATTTTCATCATTAAGTTTCTCTCATTATTTTTCTCTACTCCTATGTTTTCTAAGTGGATACATACTAATACATTAAATATTTCACTTCATTTGGATTAAGAGCTGCATGCTCATTGAAAGGTCTTTATCAATGACTGAAATTTATGTTTCCAAGTTATTATTTCAGTAAGGATATTGGAGTTTTCCACTAATATTTTAAATATTTTAAATATGAAGACTTTAAAAAATTTATGTTGCTATCAGGGAATTACTCTATCAATAGCAAAGTGTAATAACATCATTTGGTTGTATAAAATAGTGAAGAATTAGAAAGAGATTGACAATGTTCACCAAATCATTCCACATTACAAACTTTATTTGAAATGGAGACCCACATTAGTCAATATTAGTATGGACTCCACCACTATTAGTGTAACGAAATGGAATGTCACATCCTAAACCACGAAGGTGCTATTGCTGAATACAAATGTCCTTTGATATGGAGGTAACAGTTTATAAGCGTGGTAGCATTAGTTATCAGCAAACTGTTTTGCTAGAAGTAAAATTATTATAACTACAAAGTTTATATCCTTTTAAAGAAAAGTTACAATTGCATTTATTGAAAAGACATCTCTTTCAAATTAATCGTATCATCCAACACAATCTTTAACCAAAAATCTTGGAATAACCCTCCTTAGATAAGAGTTATGAAATGGAATATTTTGAGGCAAGAATAGAAGGGATAAATAAATACATCTGATTTTTTTTTAAAGCTTTCTTCATATAGAAAGTACACAGTGCTCCTCACAGTATTCAATTAATTAATATGTTAGCACAGTTAACAGAAAGAGCTTTGCAGTTAAGCCTGTGTTCAAATTTCTGTTTTGTCGTTGAGATGTGGTGCAAAGCAGGTTTTCTTGCTTTTAGGACCATGGGCAATTATAAGACACTTCATAAAAAGTAAGAATTATCAATAAAAATTCAAACAACTAATTGTTAGACATTCAACTTACTTTTACATTGCAATTTAAAAAAGAAATTACAGAGTTAACAACTGAAGTACATTTTTTTCTCCCAAACTTTTTCTGTACTAATAACATAAAGCTATGATGGCCTGAAAACAATATTTAGTGACACGTGGAATGTTCCATTCACAATATTCAACACAGGTAAAATGTTTGTTAGAATCACACATGTGTATGTTAAGGTAAGAAAGGGAAATGCCACAGTTAAGATGCTTAACTCTAGAGTAAAGGCTATTGAGACTGTAAAGTATTAAAAAAGTTTCAAAATAGGGATTGGCCATTTGGCGAAATGAATTCAAAGTCTAATTTTTTAATAAACTAGCTTTGTGAACCTGAACTACTTGGAGTGTCTGTGCTTCACTTCTCTACTTCTCTAAGAAGAGGAGTAGATTAGATCAAGAGGACTTAATGTATTTTTTTGGCAGAAAAAAAGTCATTTTTTATTTTTCTGGAGTTTGAGTTGGTGACAATCATCTTGCATACTGAACAGTAAGAAGACAGAGAAATCCACAGATAATAAAATTCCAAGTCTCTCAAAATGGAGCTGATATCGGATTTTGTCAACTGCATCCTTTTCACCTTGGCAATGAATGTGGGTTAGCAGAGAAATTCTGTGTTAGGATAACAAGCAAAATGGTGGATCAATTTCTACTGTAAGCTCAATGGCTGAGGACCATTAGACACAATGAAGACCAACATTAAAATAAAGCTTATAAGTTTCATGATCACCAAAATAATTACCATCAGAATTTATTTTAATATTTAAAATGCTTTTATTGAATGTTATAATTGTATATTAAAATAAAACATAGCGCCTTTATGGAAAGTATATCTAAAGTATTTTTTAGAAAATTAGATTATACAATTAAAACAGATGAACATGTACTATAATTTTCTTAACTGTCTTTTAATATCAAATTTTACTTAGTATTTTATTAGTATAAAATAGTATTTAGTGAAATATAATTTTGAGTAAAACTGAATTTATTAAATTAATTAGTAGTTAACAGACTTTGTAACATACATTTCGGAATCTTTAATACTCTTTATTGATGGTCAATATGAATCTCACTGCACATAAAATATTCTCCTATTTTATTTTGCTTATACTTTATTATTTTCTTCCAAATTTATAAAAAATTTGAGTGCTAGGTACCATTATATCCATTTTATCTTATTAGTATTATTTATAAAATTACAGATGGGAAGGGTCTCACTATGTTGCCCAGGATGGTCTTGAACTCCTGAACTGAAGTGATCCTCTTGTCTCAACCTCCCAGCACGTAGCTGGGGCTACAGGCACACCATCCCTGCACGTGGCTTAAATCCATTTTATAGTGAGGAAACCAGGGCTCAGAAAAAGTAATTATTCAAGATAAATTACTTAGTAAGAGGCAGAGGTGGGATTCTTATACAAGTCTTATGACTCCAAAGTCTGTGCTTAATTATCATGGGACCCCTTACTTATGGAATTATTCTACAAATATTTATCAAGTACCTATAATGTTTGGAATAACTTTCTAGGCAGTGGGTCTACAGGAGTGAACAAAATACACCAAAAAACATTGTCCTCCTGGAGTTTGCAAGTGGGGTGTGAAAGAAATGAAACTAAATAAATAAAATATACAGTATTTTAGATTTTGATGGGTGCCAAACAGAAACAAGAAAAAGGGGATAATGGTGTGAAGAGGAAGGATTACAATTATATAGAGTATATTCAGGGAAGACCACTCTGAGAAGATAATACACTTTTTAAACCTGAAGGAACTGAAGGAAACATGCCATGAGATAGGGGGTAATGACTCAAGGAGGACAAAGCATGTGCGAGGCTGTGAGGTGGGAGAATGCCTGGCAAGTTCAAAGCACATTAAGAAGGACAGTATAACTAGAACAGAGTAAATAAGTGGGACTGTAGAAGATGAGGTGAGAAAGGCAAAGGTAGCCAGATTGCATAGGACCTGTAGCCATTGCGCTTAAATTACCTTTTTGTCTGAGTGAGATGAGGGGCCACAGGAGAATCTTGGGAATAGTGTCATGATCTGACCTAAATTTTATCAATATTGAGACAGGGCTAAAGGGGAGAAAGAATTGAGGCAGAAACTACTGAGGAGGTTATTGGCAATAATTAAGAGGCCTTGGGATACTAAGTATGGAGGAGGTAGTGGGAAGTCATTGGGTTTTGGATGTGTTTTGAAGGAAGAGTTAATGGGATTCTCTGCAGATTCAATGTGAGTTAAGAGAAAAAATGTTGTAAAGGATGGCAAGATACTTTGTAAAACAACTGAAAGGATGGAATTGCCCTTATTTGAGATGGGTAAGAGGAGGTTTGGAGGGAGGTTAAAGATGAGGAATTTAGCTTTGGATATAAAAAACCGACATGCCTTTTATACATCCAAGTGAAGATATGATGTGTAATTGGGCCTGGGGTTTAGAGGAGAGGTTCAGAATACAATGGGAGGCATCAGTGCATAGAAAAGACTGAATGAAAGTAAATGAGTGAGGATATAAAGAGACAAAAGAATTAAACCATCGGTTATTTCAACATTCAGAAGTTGTTGGGAAGATAAAGAGGAAACATCAAGGGAAAATAACATGTGGCTGTAAAGGGAGATCAACCAGGATTGTGGTAAGCTGAAGTCAAAGAATATGTCTACAGGTGGAACGCATGATCAACTGGGAGTCAATTAATATAAGAACTGAAAATTGGCCATTGGATTTACCAGTATGAAGGTCATTGGCAACCTCAAAAAGAACGGTGTCAGTGATGTGGTAGAAGAAAATCTCCAGAGAGTGGCTTCAAGAGAGAATTTGAAGAGATAATATTTTGAGGAGTTTTACTTCTAAAGAAAATAAGGTATATGGAGTGTTTTGAGGTACTAAGAGGAATATTTTTATATGGAAAAAAATCAACATTTGTATGTATTGATGGAAAACCCAAAAGAGGTAGAAAAATTGACAATGTAGGACAGCAAAATGAGAATTGTTGAATCAATATTCTTGTACTGGAGAGAATAGTTGAGATTAGAATGCAAGTGGAGAGGTAGGCCTTTGCTGGGAACAAAGGATAAACAGTTCATGCATTTTAAACAGAGGGAAGACAGACTAGGTGGGACAAGATCCAAGTATATGGGAAATGTGGTGGTTTGTGGATGTTTTCTTCTGATGTTCTCAATCATTGGCTAAAAGTGAATATTTTTTAAATGATGCTACATTGAATTACAGCTGTGTACCACATAATTGATAGTGACAGGAAACAGACAAATTCCTAGGCACACAGGGAAGGGTCTCCTGTGAAACCTGGCCTTCAAGCCAAGGACAGTCTAAAGCCTGAAAACCAAATTGCCAGTCCTGGATAGAGTCCACCACCAGAGTGAGAACTTCTATTCCCGTCTTACCCACTCTTTCTCAACTGGTTCCTTCTGAATGATGCCTTTTAACCAGCAAATGGTGCTTTTTCCAAGACCACTCATGGACCAATTAGCACTCACTCCCCCATTCTGTCCCCATAAAAACCCAGGACTCTGACTCACAGATGGCTACCCGCTTTAGCGTCCCCTCTCCATGCTGAGAGCTTACTTTCCGTTGCTCAATACAATTCTACTCTGCCTTTCTTACTCTCCAGTGTTCGTGTACTTTATTCCTCTTGGTTGCAGGACAAGAACCCAGAACTTGCCAAACTGAGAGTGAAAGAACTGTAGCACTCTTGCTTGCCGAGCTGTGAGTGGCAGGAGTAAATGAGCTCTAACACTCCCTCCCACTTGCCGAACTAAGAGAAAAAAAGCCACGACATAAGAACATTTTGGTCAATGATGGACGGGTATAGGATGGTGGTCCCATAAGACAACAGTGGAGCTGAAAAGTTCCTATTGCCTAGGATGCTGTAGTGTAACGAATTCCATTCCTCACGTGTTTGTGGTGATGCTGGTGTAGAGAAAGCTACTGTGCTGCCAGTCATACAGCACAAACAATTATGTGTAGTATACAATACTTGATACTAATAACTATGTTACTGGTTTATGTTTACTATGCTACACATATTATTGTTATTTTAGAGTTTTTTTACATATATATGAGCAAAGAACTGTAATTCAATGTAGCATCATATAAAAATATTCACTTTTAGCCAATGATTGAGAACATCAGAAGAAAACATCCACAAACCACCACATTTCCCATATACTTGGATCTTGTCCCACCTAGTTTGTCTTCCCTCTGTTTAAAATGCATGAACTGTTTATCCTTTGTTCCCAGCAAAGGCCTACCTCTCCACTTGCATTCTAATCTCATCTATTCTCTCCAGTACAAGAATATATGAGCAATGCATTGCACTATAACATGCCTAGGCAATAGGTATTTTTCAGCTCTATTATAATCTTGTGGGACCACCATCCTATTTATATATGGAATAACAACTCCATGCCTGTTATTGCCCCTGAAGATTTTCCAATGGGACAAGACGTGGAGGTGGAAGACAATAATATGGATGCTGCTGACCCTATGGAGACCTAGGCTAATGTGTATGTATGTGTCTTAGTTTTTAACAAAAAAGTTTTAAAAGTTATACATATATACATGCACACACATATATATGTATATGTGTGTGTGTGTGCATATATATATGTGTGTGTGTGTGTGTGTGTATCAAAAGTATTTTCTTGCCGTGTGCGGTGGCTCATGCCTGTAATCCCAGCACTTTGGGAGGCCGAGACGGGCGGATCACGAGGTCAGGAGATCGAGACCATCCTGGCTAATACGGTGAAACCCCGTCTCTACTAAAAAATACAAAAAACTAGCCCGGCGAGGTGGCGGGCGCCTGTAGTCCCAGCTACTCGGGAGGCTGAGGCA
>NW_016813678.1:275947-282203 GCF_001698545.2 Rhinopithecus bieti
TTTTCTTTTGTTATATATAACAGGAAAAGCTTACAGAATAACTATATAAAGAAAATACTTTTACCAGCACTTTGGGAGGCCAAGGCGGGCAGATCACGAGTCAGGAGATCGAGACCATCCTGGCTAACATGGTGAAACCCTGTCTCCACTAAAAATACAAAAAATTAGCCGGGCTTGGTGGCGGGCGCCTGTAGTCCCAGCTACTCGGGAGGCTGAGGCAGGAGACTGGTGTGAACCCGGGAGGCAGAGGTTGCCGTGAGCCGAGATCGCGCCACCGCACTCTAGCCTGGGTGACTGGGCAAGACTCAGTCCCCCCAAAAAAACAAAAACAAAAACAAACTTTTGTCCAGCTATACAATATGTTTGTTTTATGCTAAGTGTTATTACAAGAGGCAAAAGCTAACAAAATTTTAAAGTAAAAAAGTTGCAGTAAGCTAAATTTGTTATTGAAGAAAGAAAATTTAAAAAATAAATCTAGTGTAGCCTAAGTGTACAGTGTTTACAAAGTCTATAGTAGTACACAGTAGCATCCTAGGCCTTTAAATTCACTCACCACTCACTCACTGACTCACCCAAAGCAACTTCCATTCCTGTAAGCTCCATTCATGACAAGCGGCCTATACAGGTGTACCATGTTTTAGTTTTTATACCGTACTTTTACTCTATCTTTTCTATGTAGATATGTTTAGAGACACAAATCCTTGCTATTGTATTATAATTGCCTACAGTATTCAGTATAGTAACATGCTATACAGGTTTGCAGCCTAGAAGCCATAGGCTATACCATGTAGCCTAGGTGTGTAGTAGGATCTACCCTCTAACTTTGTGTCAGTATACTGTATTTTGCACGATGATGAAATCAAATCACCTAATGATGCCTTTCTCAGAACACACCTTCACTGTGAAGTGTCACACAACTGTACATGATATCCAAATTAGGTAGGCAAACCTTAGGTATCTGAAATTAGAAACTTGCTCAATTTAACATTTTAAATTAGGAATTCAAATATGCATAAACTGTGAACACAAGCTTTTGGTAACTGTAGCCAAATCACATCATGCCTGTTAAATGATTGCATTTTTGTTGTTATAATAAAAGTTTATGTTTATTCATGGAAAGAGCTACTGTTCTACTCTAGATCTTTTTTTCTTCAGAAATAAAAGATGGTAATCATCATTATCAACCTTATCTTTGAAAACAGACAGCAATAAATATTATGCATTTTTTATGTGAAGTTAAAAGTACCATAGGATGAATGAGTACTTTCTATTTTGTGATGAAGTGACTTTTTTCAGTGACATGGGTCAGTAGGAGAAAGAATACAATGTATATTAAATGTGCATTAAAATCCTGGATTTCAACCATCTGATAACATTTCTTGTCAAACTATTCTAATAGCTCCTATTGCTTTCAGAAATGTTTAAATAAAATCTTAACAAAATAAAGAAAATGAGCTTTTCCTTTCTCTATGCTTCATGCCAGAAGACAAAGGTTTATATTTTACCTTCCTGTTAGCAGGTACCTAAAGAATTTAGGATGTGGGCTTTATCCAAGAGAAGTACGCCCAAAAGTTGCTTAAAAAAAGGAAATATAAAAAGACTGTTCATTTACGCTGCATTTAGAATGTTCTGTGGCTTAAAAGGATGTTTAGAGTGGGATTTAGTGTAATAGGTTTGGCAACAAAATCAGTGCAGTTCATGCAAGTGATGACTTGATGCAGACCCAGCTGACTAACACGTATCATGTGTTTGCTTTGGCAGAGAATTTGGAAACATAATTTAGAGAGAGGAATTATATTATTCAACATATTTCATTTTTGTTGTTTTGTGGTATTAAATAAATTTGAATCAGACTCATAAAGGTAGAATTCACAGATATCTTCCCACTGTTTGGAACCATGTTAGAAACTTTCCTTAATAAAACAAGAGAGAAGAGGATAATTTCCCTTATTTCATGTGTCTCTTAATTACTGATTTCTCATAAACAGATTTGTGACTAGTCACTTCTCAATTGATACCATGTTTATAAATTTACTTCGTCTAAAAGCAATATTATAAAATGTCCTTTTTCAACATTTCTAATATAATCATGGCATATAGAATCTTCTATTTAAACTTCGATGGCCAACAACATGACTGCCACTTGTGGCAATGATTACATACGCTATTCCAAGACTTTGTTACTTATATGTTAATTCATAGATTTGATTTTTTCTTCAGATATGATATTAAAGCTTTTTGCATATAAATCAATTATTTAAATATTGCTACAAGGTTTCAAAGGACTTTCTTGGCATATTAAAATATTTGAATTATCACTGTTTACAGAAACCCAGACACATTAATGACATGATTGACCCAAGGCTGGAAATAGATCTGATTCCATTTTACGGGATTGAAAGTTATTTTATATGCTATTCTGACCATTATAAATAAGACAGTTAGGTTGAATATACTAAATTGGCTGCAGGAACCAGACACACTATTTTCTACTATAGATTAGCTTGTCTTTCTATGCCGTGTTAGTAAGCTATGAAATTCAGGAGATAATGGGATATTTTCCTCAATGAAAACTAAAATGTTTTTGAAGCTGGAGGGGGTTTAATACAACATATATAAATGTATTATGCTATTACACAGGAGAGTGCTGCAGACTGATGAAATACCCAACTGATATTTGAAAATAAATGTAACAATTATTTGAAGAGAACTCTTTTTTGATGATTTTGATGATTTTGGACAAATTAACTACTGTAAGTCTCAGTTACATGGGTATAAAAATAAGGATACTGATACCTAACTAATTTCCAAAGATAAATAAGAATAACATTAATTACATGCTATGTATTTTGCTTGGTACGTGGGCTCCTTCTTTTCCCCTCACTAGACTGCAATCTTGATTGTAGGATTTTGAGATTTATTTTAAATAATTGATCCATATTGTGTCTTTGATTATAAATGTTCAATGCATTGAACTCTCCACCGTACTTATTATTAGTGGAACATATATCGATTTTATTTTCTAGTGAGTGCTAGGAAGAGCTATAACGTGAATCTCATCAGTTTTCTTTCTATTTGCTATTTGACTTTTAGAATGTTGTTGGGTGTTGACAATCCTTAAGATAGAGGAAAGAATTAATAGCTAGTGACTGCCTAGACATGAAGGGTGTTGAGTGTGAGATGAAGATGGTGATGCAATCACCCCCACATAAGACATTGGTCAGGGTTCAGTGGAAAGGTTAAGTGCAGTTGTCAGCATATTCTCATAGGTGCTGAGAGAATATTCAGGAGAAAAGAAACCACAACCGCCAGACAACGGGCGAGGTATTAGGTTGATATAAAAGTAATTGCAGTTTTGGTCACTAAAAGTATGGCCAAATGACATTTCTTTAAATGGTCAAAACTGCAATTACATTTGCACCAACCTAATACATTATATCTAATCCATATAACCTCCTGAGATTGGATATATTTATTTATCTTTTATTCATAAGAAAACAGACTGCTCAAGAAAGAGTTAAGCCCAAGACCATACAGCTGGCAAGTGAAGAAGCTGGAATTCACATGAGGATGATCTGCCTTTGAAAGGCATACTTTTTTTTTTTCTCTAGAGCTTTCTCATAGTAGTGGAAAAGGAGAGCTAACTTTGTTTTAAAGTCATAAATACATATTACATATTCTTAAGAGACATTCATTAAATTTTTAGAATAACACAACTGTAAAGGCATTATTTTTTCCATTTAGTATGGAAAGAAACTTGGACACAGAGATTCAGTAACTTTCTTACGGCCACACAGCTACTACTTTAGTAAGCAGTGATTCAAACCCAGTTCTGTCCACTTCCAAACTGGTGCTTTTGCTAATACAACATTCTGCCTGGAGGTACAGGATCAGCAAGCGTGAAAGGTAGGCCTTTAGGGATAAAGATCTGCGGAATGTGTTTGAAATGTACACAGAGGAAGGGAGTGGAGAATCAGGACAAGAATCCAAGATGGAGCTTTTGCCACGTGGGAGGCAAAAGGCACGGACTTGACTTACGTTTCATCTTCTCTCACTTCTCTAGACACCTACTGCCTTGCAGAACTACTTTCTCTTCCCTAAAATTTCCATGCTATTCCAAATGTCTGTGCCTTTGAGCATGCATTTTCCTCTGTCTAGAGTATTCATTTGCTCTTCTATTCCTGGAAAACATCTCTTTAACCTTGAAAATGCAGTTCAAATTTTTTTGCTTTTGTAAATCTCCCTAATCCAACAAATGTTGAACTGAATGCCCTTTTTACTTTGAGAGCCTTTAATTTAATATTGCCTCAGATATTGCTTCAGAAGCATGACTATGACTCTCGAAGAATAAAATGGGCCTGCTGAGAGTCGATAGTCCTGTAGTTTTTCAAGACTTATATCTAAGTGTGAATTTGGTAATATTGCAAAATTATTCTAAACATATAAGCTCTTTAGATATTAGGACAAGAAAGAATTGAAAACAGTACACACACACACACACACACACACACACACACAACTTGTTACCTTGAAAATATTTTTAAAAATCTATCAGGGAATCATTCAAACCTTCCTCCCATCCCCTGTTTTCTTCCTCCTCACACACAGGCACATACACCCACAGGAGCTATTAACAACTGGAAGCCTTGCAAGTGATTCTCAGAGGTCCTCACTCCTGTCCCCATACTACATGGTCACTACCCTCCACATACCTACTTAATGTCTTTTACCATGCTTTGCACATACTAAGCACTATAATGAAAAATCGAAACTCAGAGGAATTAACACAACTATATGGATTAAAGAGAAATATGATCAAGGTTAGAATAAACTAGTTATGTGTAGGTTGTGGGCCTTTGCTGGGAAACAGTGGTTCTCTCAGGTAGGTTTTGAGTCCAACATCCTGTTTCCAACACATATTTATCAACACCCTCACAGCTATCTTTTATAAAAAAACTACTATTGTATTACATGTGTCCTTGTGGCTATAAAATTTTGATTCAGCAGTAAAGTTAGATTTATTGACTGGGAGAGCAAGGACTGTTGATGTTTTTCTCTGCTTCATGCCAATTCTATAGTGTGTCATAGAGTGGAACAGTAGATACTGTTTTTCAAATACCATTATTTTTTCCATTCACTCATCCATTGAGAATCATGAATTTTACAAGTAGATTTATTACTAGTACAAAATATAGTGATAAATTCAGTAACAGTTGTTTTATCTTCTTGTCCATTCATGGAACTTTCCATATGTACAATTGGGGTGATTAAAAAAAGAAGCAAGATTTACTAGGGTCAGCAAAGCAAAACACGAAATGTAGAGTTAGCAGTTAACTGGTAAATCTAGAATATTCTGGCAAAAATAAAAGACTTGTTTGGCTGTGTTCATTGTTTGTACTCAGATAATTGCCGACCCTTTGCTTTACTTCGGGCTTTATTGATCAAGGGAAAAAGTGCAGCAGAGATCTATGGTTTGATTCAATTACTGAAAATAGAAACATTGGTCTTTGAAGTATAACGTGAGTCATGGTCTCAAAGTTTTGTGGGCTGCTGCTAATGCCGAGAATTAAAGACTATTGCTTTTGTAATTCTTGGTCAGTCATCAACAGTTGGCTTGAGCACTGAAGTACTAAAAAATAGGCTCATTAAGTAATAAATATCTCCAAGTTGGATGAACAAAACAGTTTCAAAATGTGTATTTGGTCTGGCATTTCTGCATTATTCATTAAACTCAAAAATGTAGACTTTTATCTCTAAGTTCTGCTCACTTACTTGCAGCTACTTTAGGAAATAGTTTTACTTCTCTTTACTTCCACAGTGAGAACTGCAAGATCGTTGTTGGTACAACTTAGCCACTGACTAACAGAAGCAACATGTTTACATTACTTTCCATATTTTTTTAACATCAGCATTTACTATCCTTTAAGAAGTCCTTAACGGTTTTCTTTCTTAAGGATGTCTTTTTTTCTTTTCTGGAAGAGTAAGTTGTGGACTCAATTAGGTTAATAACTTCTTACCCATGAGGCCATAATGAATTTATTCTACACTCAATAGCCTTTGGAGAACATTACTTAGTATTTAAAGAGGGAAAAATCAGGACATAAGAAACCTTTTTTGGAAAGCTACATTTCCCAGATTCCTGCTGCTTAAAAAAACCATTTGGTCCCAGCACTTTGGGAGGCCGAGACAGGCGGATCACGAGGTCAGGAGATCGAGACCATCCTGGCGAACACAGTGAAACCCCATCTCTACTAAA
>NW_016813678.1:282966-307286 GCF_001698545.2 Rhinopithecus bieti
AAAAAAAAAAAAACATTTGGATACTTTTAAATAAACTTTCCTGTATTAAATTGATGCCCCTACTTGAAACTACCTACTCTTTTAGGAATGAAAGGGACTGAAAATTCTACTCTGGCTAAATAAAGAAATTTTAATAACCTGTCTAGGAGTTGAATTTAAGCGTACTAGCTTGTCACTATATTGCCAAAACAAATGCAAATTCATTGCCTGGTATTGGAACCAACTTAGTAAGGCAACACTTCGTTTTTTGAGCATCATCGGGGAATGAATTATTCTGCTTAAGTGAATATTCTGTATAAATGCTTCAGAGTTATCTTTTAAAGAAATCAGGCATGCTGGGCTCTCGCTGAAAACCTTTTGTGACTTCCCATTGTCTAAAGAATAATGCAGTGCTTCATTTCCTTTCAATTCCCCTATCACTTATGACCTATTTTAATCTGCTCACTATTCTCTGGACCTATCTTGCTTCTTTAATTCTTTGAGTCTCAGATGCTATTCTGTGTGGCCACCAATGCCACACTTTACTTTCTCTGCTTAATGAACTCTTAGTCATCGTCAAAGTTACTCTCAAAGTTACCTTTTCTAATGTGTTATTTGGTTCCATATCATTTACTTACTCTTTTCTTTGTGTTTTCATGGATCTAATTTATGTTTTCAATATATAAGTCACAGTGTATTACGATTTTATTTTTTTATTAGTGTCCTTGAAAAAATTGGGAGTTAATAGTCGTCGGGAAACATACACTCGTTCCCTCAAACTCACTATTTACAAAATCTTACTGTCTTTTAGAGACTCACATAGTGACTGTGTATTAGGTACTATACAGTATTATATTTGTTATATAATATATAACAAAACATATGATATTATATTTGTTTACTGTGGTTGCTGAAATAAATTGCCCAAAATGGGGTGGCTTAAAACATTGGAAATTCATTCTCTCACAGTTCAGTAGCCAGAAATCTGAAACCAAAATGCCATTTGGGCCATACGCCCTTCAGAAACTCTGGGAGAGCATCTGTTTCATGCCTCTTCTAACTTCTGGTGCTGCCATCAATCTTTGGCATTCCTTGGTTTGTAGCCACACCACTGCAGTTTCTGCCACCATCTTTACATCACCGCCTTCTATGTGTGTCTGTCTCAAAACTCTATCCACCTTTCTCTTATAAGAATATATATAATTGCATTTAAGGCCTACCTTTATGATCCAGCATCAGCTCCCCTTTTCAATATCTCAACTGAATCACTTGTTTTGGCCACATAAACTAATATTCATAGGTTCCATGCATCAGTAAATGGGAATATCCTTGGGAGCCATTATCGGTCAATCACAGAGACTTAACACATTTTGAAACTAAATTACCTATTTAAATATTAAAACTTTCAAAATATTAGGCCATATTTAAAGAAAACATAATTAAAATGTATATCATACATTAGCTTCCTTAATCAGAGCACAGCGTTTATATTATAATTGTATAATTTGTGATACCAGTGTTTTCTGATCTTCAACATTAAACTGTATTTTCAGTTGTGGATTAGTTTTAGGCTCCCAGAGAATTTAGGAAAGCTATTTTCTCCAACAGAGTATGTACTAGTGTGAAAAACAGAAATGGAAACAGAACTCTACCAATAACAGTTTGTGCTAAAGAGATATTAAAACCTTTCAATTTTCTATATAAAAGTTAACATTTTGTGAACTTTTATCTTTATTCGCCTGAGAGCCTGGTAAAAGTGATACATCAATTGTATTTTTGACAATATTGATTATGATAAAGATGATGACCCTTGACTGGCAAATTGTTTCTAGACTTAGAAGAATAAATAAATGATATTAAGAATAAATGAGCTATAAATAACTGATGAAATATGGCAACACTAGACACTGAGGACTACTAGAGAGGGCGAGGGTTGAAAAGCCGCCTCTTGGGTACTATGTATGCTCAGTACTTGGGTGATGGGATCATTCGTACCCCAAACCTCACCATCACACAGTATACCTGAATATTAAACCTGCACATGTACCTCCAGAATCAAAAATAAAAGGTAAACACAAAACAAAACAAAATTAACTATAGTTTATTTACATATTCACCATTGTTTTAAAAAATTTCCTATTTGATTGCCACAAAATAAAATCTTTCTTNAATGAAAGGGACTGAAAATTCTACTCTGGCTAAATAAAGAAATTTTAATAACCTGTCTAGGAGTTGAATTTAAGCGTACTAGCTTGTCACTATATTGCCAAAACAAATGCAAATTCATTGCCTGGTATTGGAACCAACTTAGTAAGGCAACACTTCGTTTTTTGAGCATCATCGGGGGAATGAATTATTCTGCTTAAGTGAATATTCTGTATAAATGCTTCAGAGTTATCTTTTAAAGAAATCAGGCATGCTGGGCTCTCGCTGAAAACCTTTTGTGACTTCCCATTGTCTAAAGAATAATGCAGTGCTTCATTTCCTTTCAATTCCCCTATCACTTATGACCTATTTTAATCTGCTCACTATTCTCTGGACCTATCTTGCTTCTTTAATTCTTTGAGTCTCAGATGCTATTCTGTGTGGCCACCAATGCCACACTTTACTTTCTCTGCTTAATGAACTCTTAGTCATCGTCAAAGTTACTCTCAAAGTTACCTTTTCTAATGTGTTATTTGGTTCCATATCATTTACTTACTCTTTTCTTTGTGTTTTCATGGATCTAATTTATGTTTTCAATATATAAGTCACAGTGTATTACGATTTTTATTTTTTTATTAGTGTCCTTGAAAAAATTGGGAGTTAATAGTCGTCGGGAAACATACACTCGTTCCCTCAAACTCACTATTTACAAAAATCTTACTGTCTTTTAGAGACTCACATAGTGACTGTGTATTAGGTACTATACAGTATTATATTTGTTATATAATATATAACAAAACATATGATATTATATTTGTTTACTGTGGTTGCTGAAATAAATTGCCCAAAATGGGGTGGCTTAAAACATTGGAAATTCATTCTCTCACAGTTCAGTAGCCAGAAATCTGAAACCAAAATGCCATTTGGGCCATACGCCCTTCAGAAACTCTGGGAGAGCATCTGTTTCATGCCTCTTCTAACTTCTGGTGCTGCCATCAATCTTTGGCATTCCTTGGTTTGTAGCCACACCACTGCAGTTTCTGCCACCATCTTTACATCACCGCCTTCTATGTGTGTCTGTCTCAAAACTCTATCCACCTTTCTCTTATAAGAATATATATAATTGCATTTAAGGCCTACCTTTATGATCCAGCATCAGCTCCCCTTTTCAATATCTCAACTGAATCACTTGTTTTTGGCCACATAAACTAATATTCATAGGTTCCATGCATCAGTAAATGGGAATATCCTTGGGAGCCATTATCGGTCAATCACAGAGACTTAACACATTTTTGAAACTAAATTACCTATTTAAATATTAAAACTTTCAAAATATTAGGCCATATTTAAAGAAAACATAATTAAAATGTATATCATACATTAGCTTCCTTAATCAGAGCACAGCGTTTATATTATAATTGTATAATTTGTGATACCAGTGTTTTCTGATCTTCAACATTAAACTGTATTTTCAGTTGTGGATTAGTTTTAGGCTCCCAGAGAATTTAGGAAAGCTATTTTTCTCCAACAGAGTATGTACTAGTGTGAAAAACAGAAATGGAAACAGAACTCTACCAATAACATTTTGTGCTAAAGAGATATTAAAACCTTTCAATTTTCTATATAAAAGTTAACATTTTGTGAACTTTTATCTTTATTCGCCTGAGAGCCTGGTAAAAGTGATACATCAATTGTATTTTGACAATATTGATTATGATAAAGATGATGACCCTTGACTGGCAAATTGTTTCTAGACTTAGAAGAATAAATAAATGATATTAAGAATAAATGAGCTATAAATAACTGATGAAATATGGCAACACTAGACACTGAGGACTACTAGAGAGGGCGAGGGTTGAAAAGCCGCCTCTTGGGTACTATGTATGCTCAGTACTTGGGTGATGGGATCATTCGTACCCCAAACCTCACCATCACACAGTATACCTGAATATTAAACCTGCACATGTACCTCCAGAATCAAAATAAAAGGTAAACACAAAACAAAACAAAATTAACTATAGTTTATTTACATATTCACCATTGTTTTAAAAAATTTCCTATTTGATTGCCACAAAATAAAATCTTTCTTGTCCATGTACCTAGCATATCTATGAGCAAATACAGGTGGACTTCTAGATGCACACACACACACACACACACTGATAGGGATATCATAGCAGGATTGTCAGGCAGTTCTAAGGCTCTAGCTGAGGTTGGAGATGATAATTCACAGTAGGTCCAAGCTATATGGTCATGAATTGGGGTTGCAAGAGGAGAGCAGCAGGAAGGGAGGCAATTAATTGTGCAAAAGTTGTGAAGACAGCACAAAGTAGTTAGGTAATGAGAGTAAAAAAGGAAAAGTCCAGGAAAAAGGCAATGACAAAGAATTAAAAGAGATAAAAGAGGTACACTGGAATTGAATGGCCTGAAATATTCCAATTCTGAGGTCAATCATTTTGGTTTAGGGTACTCAGAGGTAATTGGCTTGGTTGCAGCAAGGTAGATGAGAAACATCACAAGGTGATAAAGGACATGGCCTCAGCTGGGAGTGTGTGGTGAAGATTTGACACTGTAGTCACTGTTGTCAGGGTAAGAAGGTGTTTTTCTTTGTAAATTATGTCACCTTCAAATCTGTTTCTTTTAATCTATTTAGACACTGAAATTGGATTTAAAAATTTGCTAAAGTCAGAGGACTTCTGTTCAGTAAAATTCTTTTAAAAATAGTACTTCCAGGCCAGGCAAGGTGGCTCACGCCTGTAATTTCAGCACTTTGAGAGGCCAAGGCAAGCGGATTATGAGGTCAAGAGATCAAGACCATCCTGGCCAACATGGTGAAACCCCATCTCTACTAAAAATACAAAAAAAAATTAGCTGGGCGTGGTGGCAGGCGCCTGTAATTCCAGCTACTCAGGAGGCTGAGGCAAGAGAACCACTTGAACCTGGGAGGCAGAGGTTGCAGTGAGCTGAGATCGTGCCACTGCACTCCAGCCTGGACGGTTTAAAACATTTGGTTTAGACTTTAGACTTTCCACACTTGCTGAGAAATTCTCTTTCCCACAGATTGTTAAAAATATTTTTCTTTGACCTGAGCTAATTTTCCCAGATAATCTTATTACATTCTTAGCACCACAAATTCATAATTTCAATTGTGCTAAATGGAAAGCTGTGGCATATTAGCATTTTCCGTAGGTTGACTTACTTTTGTCTCCTGGGTTTCTAACATTGACTTTCTCACTTTAGATATGTTATGAATAAATACTAAATTCAATATTGAGATTTAAAAATACTTTTTAACCTACCAAAATTTTTCAAGAAATAGTCTTGAAAACAAAGATCACATTTATTTTAGGAATTATGGAGCTCTTATTATATAGTAATTAAAGTGAACCTAAAAAGTCATTAAAACTTATCTTTTCTTTGATCTTATACATTTAAGAGATATAGAAGAAACTGTAACAATAGACCTTGAAATATCTTATAAAAATAATTCTCCACGTATAACAAATTTTAAAATGAAAATTTTACGTTGATGATTGTTAAAGCTGGTAGTATAAAAAGCTTTTTAATTTGACTAAAAATTTGGAAACAAACTATAACTTTTTGATTTTTAAAATACTATATTAGTAAATTTAATTAAAATGCCACTTTTTCTAAGGCAGCAAATCATGACTGAGAAAATGGAACAGATTTCTTCTTATTTTTTATATTCTTTCATATGTGTTTTCTATGTAAGCAGTATTATTAAATGTAAGAAAGTTAAAGTTATTTGAGTCAAAAATTATCTCTCTTCATTTCCTTTATCAATTATCTGAGATTAAAATGAAAATTATTCTTTATTCCACACAAAGTTTGATGATAAGCGGTTATTGGTCTTGGTCCCTCAGCCCTGGAAATAGTTCATCACTCTCAAAACGTTAAATTAAAGAAAAAGCATACCGTGACTCATAAGTAGACAAAAACCATGTCCCTTAGCTTATTCTCAGTTATTTTTAGAAAGGTATTGGAGATACATATGTATACCTTCCTTTTAATAAGTGATATTGTCAGCCTTAAGTGTAACTTTTATTATGGAAATGACTGTAATATGTTACAGCAGATATTACCTTTTACAATAAATGACTGCAGGACTTGCATATAACAGACTCTAAGATGGCTCACCACAGTAAAAATTATGCAAAAAGATGAAAATCTTCCCAATGATACAGTGCATTTAAACAGCATTCCTAAGACCCTACAAACATTTAGGTACCTAGTAATTACGGAGTTAACGAGAAAAAAGTAATACTTTGGATTTAATCCGGTTTAGGTCTCATTTAACTGAGTTCTTTAATAGTGCTTTGTTTTAAATGGCTAGGAGAGAACATTTTCTCTGCAAATTCTAATTCTTTGGCTCTCCTTTCAGGTAGGCTTTGCTATTGAGCTGGCTTTACATTTTACTTCCAATTTTTGGGCAAAGATTGCAGCTCTTCAGCATGTAAAGAAAGGCACAATTTTGTTTTTTTTGCTGTTGACATTTCATTTGGTTATTTCCTGTCTCTTTGGAAAAAAATGACCTCCTAACTTTGTTCTTTATCTCTTTTTCCTGTCAATTTCTGCTTCCCCCAATTTTTATTCCCTGGAACTGTTGATGTCTTTCATCAGCACATTCCTCCAAGCTTTCAAGTTAATTCTAATCTGAACAAGGAGCATATTAACAGCTTTTAAATCAAAGCCTGGAATTATTCTTGCTATTACAATCTGAGTATCCGGTGCTGCAAGCTAAACTGCACAATGTTTGCCCCAAAGGAAGACATTATCTTTATTATCTTGGTCAGAAAACAAATCAGCTCCTGCCCAGGAATAAGACCCTAACTTCCTGAGTACTCAATAAATTGAATGGAGCTTGGCCTTACGGATTGTTTTAATTCATACAACTGGTTTTCTGTTTGGATTTTCCTGTCTAGGATGGCTTTCTGCCCCAAGCATACTCTATTTGACTGAAGCCCTTGTATCTCACCAAGTTTTGCTGATGTCCTTCGTCAAGGTGCTAGTCGCATCTCTACCTTGTGTCCCTTTGTGTATTGGCTAATTACATAGACCCCTGACCTCAGTGACCTGAATTTGAATGAGATTTAGATATCAATGTATGCAAACATGCACCAAGAACAACTCGATCACATCTGCTTGGGGCTTTGTCAGACTGTCTAGTAGATGTCACAGAGATATGCTTTATTAGATGTTTCCTTAGATAATGTTGTTGTGGGACAATTCTCCATGACATTTCTATATGACTAAGAAGGGTTTGGTTCCAGACTAGCTTTTCAAGAACGTTTGGATATCAAACTGTCTTAATCTGCTTGAAAAATAGAGATAAAGTATACCTGTGGTAGAGGCCAGATTTGTTTACTAACCAGGATAATAATTTTTAAAAAAAGTATTTCCCTTTGGGGCAAAGGAGAACCATGTTAGCTAGCATCACTCCTTGTAAAATTGGGAGTTTCCTAAGCTGAGGGTTCATAAACTGTGACAAACCCCCTATCTGCCCAGCATTTGCCTGGGCCCCTCTACATTGCCTCATGGAACTTGGCAGGACAACAGGAAACTGATTCAAACATGAAACTCATGCTGCTTGCTGTGCTATGAGTTAAAAAACTCTTTGTTTCTGACCCAGGAGTCTTACGTCTTTTGCTACTATGTATGAAACTGTGGTGGGCTACAATCCCATCCTCTTCAGAGTTCTTCAAACTATATCACCACATTTTTGTGAAGTGGAAAGAATGCAGACATTACAGTAACTTGAACCAGAATTCCAACTCAGTGCTTTGTGATCTCAGAAATTAATAACCCCATCCCAGTTTTCTCATTCATAATACAGCTTAACATTGTTGTTGAGGATTAGAAAATCTGTGTATGTAAACTGGCTTTGCATATTTCCTGAATCATAGTGATCAGGGCTGAAATCACATCTGGTCCTCAAAACCATGCTCCTTTTTGTTTGTACTATATATATCTGATAAGAAATATACATCATTCTGTTATAAAGACATATACATGCATATGTTTATTGCAGCACTATTCACAATAGCAAAGACATGGAATCAACCTAAATACTCATCAATGATAGATTGAATTAAAAATGTTATATGTATATACCATGGAATACTATGCAGCCATAAAAAAATACGATCATATCCTTTGCAGGGACATGGATGGAGCTGGAGGCCATTATCCTCAGCAAACTAACAAATGAACAGAAAATCAAATACTGCATGTTTTAACTTATAAAATGGGAACTAAATGATGAGAACACATGGATGCATGGAGGGGAACAACACACACTGGGGCATTTCAGAGGGTGGAGGGTGGGAGGAGAGACAGGCTCAGGAAAAGTAACTAATGGGTACTAAGCTTAAGACCTGGGTGATGAAATAATCTTTACATCGAACCTCCATGACACAAGTTTACCTATTTTACAAGCCTATACTTGTACCCCTGAACTTAAAAGCTAAAAAAATGAAATATTCTTCGATATATACACCAAACTTCTTTTTTCTTATTATATTAATTTCAGATGCAGTAACTCTTATAACGACACTTCAATGTTTCTAGTTAATTTTTCACTAGATGGCTTTGGAGAATGGAGGTATTTATATTAATATGGGAGTATAGTTGAACTGACAATCTTGCCTCCTCGACAAAATGGCATTTTACATAAATTACACATTTCTCCTCAAAATTTAAGAAATTCTACTTTTTTAAAAACTTCATCTCTGGCTAGGCGTGGTGGTTCACGCCTGTAATCCCAGCACTTTGGGAGGTCGAGGAGGGTGGATCACGAGGTCAGGAGATCGAGACCATTCTGGTCAACACAGTGAAACCCCGTCTCTACTAAAATACAAAAAATTAGCCGGGCGTGGTGGCGAGGCCCTGGAGTCCCAGCTACTGGGCAGGCTGAGGCAGGAGAATGGTGAAAATCCGGGAGGTGGAGCTTGCAATGAGCCGAGATCGCGCTGCTGCACTCCAGCCTGGGCAACCAAGAATTTCTCTCAAATTAATTAATTAATTAATTAATTAAAATTTTAAAAAAACTTCATCTCTTTTTTATTTTTGCATTATAATAGATATACAAATAGATTCTGCATTTAACTTTCACTGGCTAAAATTCTTGAAGTAGGTACAGTACGATTCCAGCCAAAACATTACCACTGTGCAATCATTCAATTAATCCTAAAATCTTCCTCAAATCTACAAAGAAAGGCAACTAGATACATCATGTAGCTAATTACCCCTCTTAAAACATGGGTAGTAATGTTTTCAGAGAAAAATACCTTGTGCTTTCATTACACCATTTGACTTATACAGTTGCATATTGATAGTATGATGATATTTTTAAAGACGTGAAAAAAGTTTGTTGGTTATTCATTGTACTTTAAGATGCACCATGTCTACTATGGAGATCAAATGGTAAAATACTTATATCGTCTATTTTATTTAACTTGGATCCCCTTTAAAGTCCTCTTCAGTTATTACCCTACCTGCTGGTGAATCTTCTTTCTTAATAAAAGTCGTGTAGGCAACACTTGTCTTCTCTTAAATTATTAAACCTTTTTCTTTATTCAAGGAATTTTTGAAATCTCATTTCCTTGTATGATTGTGATTTGGCAAATAAGTGTGTTTTCTTGGACTTGACCCTGAGTAGGTATGTAATTTAGATGACTTCTTTTACTAATCTACCATATGCATTTATATGTAAAAATTGATATATTTATCTATCAGCTCATTTAATGATTGTAGTTCAATAGTTTATATTATACTTAGTTCCATTATATTATCATTCTCTTTTACTTAATTTTACCTAAGTGGCTAAAATATTGTTCATTTAATTTTATCTTTTCAGCTATTTATTTGTAAACCGCTTTGCTCCAAAAAGAATTAATGTTATTTGTAAAGATACACATGCTAAAATTAAATATGAAATAAATAATGAATGAAGAAATTAAAGGCAAAGAGAAAAGAGCCACATATTTGCCCATACGATTTCAAGAAAACAAAGCAAGAAGTCATATTCAATTTAATGATTCATACTGTCTATGAGATAATAAAAAAGAATTTTCTCCCCATGTCAAAGATACTTTTTTTCTTACTAAACAAGAACTATGCAATGTAATTGATATTCTCAGCCAAATCCTTATGTCAGCTCTAGCAATATTGCATGGAGTTGTTTCTTACAAAATTCTTCAGTGCAGGCCAACAGCACTATCGCAAATATAGTTAAATGAATGCATGTTCATTTACCTAATAGTTATAGTCAGATTTGGAAACAATGTAAATATCTGCCAATTGAATATTTATTGAAGAAATTATGATATTTTATATGCTAGCTTTTATATAAGTATTAAAAGTTTATCTTTGAAGAATCTTTAACAAGATGGACAAATATCAGGAAATTAATGTTAAGTGAAAGAGCGAGGATAGAAATTCTGTCTCCCATATCTCAATTGCACTAATATGTCCATAGAAGAAATTTGAGAAGAAACAGTTAGCAGTGACTAGCTCTAGAAAGAGGAATTTAGAATGATTTTATTTTCTTCTTATATTTAAGAAAATTTCTGACTCACATCTAACCACGAGAGAAATCCAGCTACTGGCACAACGTTTAAGGCTTCATTGCCTATTTCTAATGCTCCTTTCTGGCTTTCCCTTCTCCTCTTAAAGCCCATTCCCTGGCCAAACTGAACTTCTTGTTGTTAGCTCAGGATTTATGCCTCTTTACCTTTGTGCTCATGCTGCTAGCTCTGCCTCTACCAGTAACTCTGCCCCTCCACCTAGAGTTGTTAAGTTATATCTGATGATGTGTTCCTAACACTTTAACTTAGTGAAACTTTCTTTGCTTTCCTTGAACACCCTTCTTACAAATTCCTAAGTCACCTTGGCTTAGAAAATGTCTGCTTTTTATGGCAGTGATGACTGCTTAGGTGATGACTGCTGTTTACGGCAGTCAACACCCTACACAGAAATATTATTCGTATAAATGAGCTTTTTTTTTTCTCTTTCAATGAATAGTCCCTTTAGATCCACTTTTTCGTACTCCCTTTGTGCCCTTCCTGGTATCTAGCAGGTGTCTCACTTATCTCTTCCTGTATAACCATCCAAAACATAATGACTTCACACAACAACCATTTTATTGTGAATTAGCCAGGCAGTTCTTTTGTTTCTATGTGATGCTGGCTGGGGTTACAATCATTTGAGGATTCAACTGAGTTAGCAATGAGTTGGTTCACTCAAACCTGGCCACTGGCCCTGAATGTTGGGTGAAAGCTTAGCTAGGCTGGTCTACCAGAGAATCTTGGGCTTCTCACAGCATGGCAGCTGGATTGCAAGAGGGAGCATGTTAAAAACAAGTGTTCTCTCAGTCAAAAAGTAAAAACTGTCAGTCTTCTTAAGAGCTAGGCCTGGAACTGTCACAACATCACTTCTACCACATTCTATTGGTCAAGGCAGTCAGAAATCCAGCCCGGATTCAAAGGAAAGATAAAAAAGTTCCACTTCTCAATGAAATGAGTGACAAAGAATGTGCAACCACATTGAATAAATGAACCACAGGAGGTTAATTTATTCACCCAATATTATGGAACACTTATTATGGGCATTATTTTAGACACTGGAGTTACAGCAATGAGAAAAAAAAAATCAAGCAGGGAGAACTCCCTGCTGACTGTGAAGCTTATATTTTACC
Source organism: Rhinopithecus bieti (assembly GCF_001698545.2). Taxonomy (NCBI): domain Eukaryota; kingdom Metazoa; phylum Chordata; class Mammalia; order Primates; family Cercopithecidae; genus Rhinopithecus; species Rhinopithecus bieti. The sequence continues at coordinate 294,806 of NW_016813678.1, forward strand.
AGTAAAAGAAAGAAAATGAAAAAAAATATATAACTGTATTAAAAGGTGATAGGTGCTATGAGTAAGGTTACCATGCCAAAGTGTTTCCACTGCCTATTGTTCCAGTGTAAATATTAATACATTTGCTTTCACTCTTAGAAGCAGGTTAGACTGGATGAAAATGTGTTTGGTAATCCTAACTATAGAGAGAGATGAAGCACAGAAGTAGCATAGGGTGGTGGGAACTGCATTTTTAAATAGGATGATCAGTAAAAGCATCACTAAGAAACAGAAACATAAGTAAAGAGTTAAAAGAGGCAGGGAAGCATGCTGCCTGCATATATTTATGTACTTCAGACCAATGAAAATGTGAAATTTATACATTAAAATGACAAAAATCATATTTTGTTGGTGTATGTTACCTTGTAGATCCAATTCACTGCTTCTTCTAAACTAGTATGTTCTGAAACTAATTTGAGCAATACAGGATACCAAGCCCTGTATTTCATACTTGTTTCCAGAAGTAGAATTTGCATGTTACAAAAAATTCACTTTTGTAATGAAGTAGCTTTTGATATAAAGGAAATTTAATCTGAGCATATGCTTACTTAAAAAACAAAACAATTAATTAGAAGAGCTACTTTTAAAAGACACATGTAGATTTTGGAGCACACCACTTGTTATTTCAGAGAACATTATGAAATATACATGTTATTCACCAGAGGGTGCTATGGTCATCTGAAATGGAGTGTACAGCATCACGTCCAATTTTCATGTACTCTTGAAGGCTTCAACTTTTGCTTTGGGAAACATAATTTTAAAAACGTACTCTCTTCCTTTGTTTTTCTCTTGTCTTTTCCCTTCTCATAATCCTCCAGTAACTCTACTCAATGTATCACTTTAATGATGCTTTATGTCAACTAATATTAAAATCAGTTGAGAACACCCAAGCCATAGCTACTGATAGTGACCAGGGATCATGAATACGTTAATAATTCACAAAATGGTCCAGGCATATGTAAGCAAGTTTGATATGTTGAAATATGTTTCCTGCCTTAAAGTTGCTTCATTTTTTTTTTTTTTTTGTCATGGAAAACACTAACATCTGGTCATCACACAACATCCTCTGAATGAATAAATAGATGAATAATAAAGAGAGGATATTTTCTGCCTATGGTTCAAAGTTTATAATCAGGGTAAATAAAAGGATCTTGGCACCATCCATTATGATAAAGTTTGAACTAATAAGTTACTTTTCCCCACAAGCCAGGATGACCTGGTTTTACTACCTGTAAACATAAACAATAATAGCACCGATCTCATGAGATTGTTGTGTGCATTACATGAATAACCCACGTGAAACTTTTAGCATGGCACATAATTAGGCACATAACAGTCATTAATAAGCTATTTTGTGAATTTCAAGTTTAGCTATTTAGATTCAAATTATGTTTATACTACTTCCTACCTGATGAACATTGGCTAAGTTATTTAATCATTCTGTGCCTGTTTTCTCATATTTAAAACGGTGATAATCATAGCATCTTCCTCCTGGGTTTATTTAGTGATTTAAATGGAATAATACACTTAGAGTGTTTATCACAGGATCTTTCTTAGTAAGCACTCCATGATTCTTAGTTACCAAATAGTTGTGTCATTTGATCAACGATAGCATCTGCCATCCTCTAAGATTCTCCAATTTTCTTTAAAAAACACCCAGCCATGTTCTATTAGATTTCCCTGATGCTGACTATTCTTTCCTGGGGTCTACTTTGCCCTTTCTTTGCATGTTCACTATTAGGCTCCCTTTCCAGCCAAATGATACAATATCTGCTGCTTGATCTATAGACACGGATGTCACCTAAGTATCCTTCAACATCTTATGAATGGTCTTTTCATGTGGGTACTGAAATGTATTTATTTTAATGCTTTCTTTTCCTAACTGTCAAAGTTATCATTTCTATTAGAGAACGATTTGAAAAGCTCACAGATGGGTAACTGAATAGGAAAAAAGATGACCATTTATTAAGAGCGTGGACTTTACTCTGCCACTGGCCTACTAAAGGGGCTTGAGTCACACAGGTTTGAAGCCTGGGACACCTCTCTAAGCCTCGTTATTACTTTAAGTTCTAACTTACTGCCTAGTACATTTTTATTTGAAGTTCTTCTTTACATTTTTCCAAGCATTGACATATAAGTGAAATCAGTAGAGTTTTCCCAAAATAACCTTTTCTCACAAAAACCTGTGCATGTAACAACTTCCCAGTGAAGTTCTTAGAGGGCTAAACGGGGTTTACTTTGGCAAATGCAATCTGAAATTCAGTTTTAGGAATTCTTATTCTTTAAAGTTCCTGGGTGATTTCCTCATGTTATTTGGCTATTTTTTCTACCCACTCTCCTCCCCTCTCTTCTTGACCCCGTTTCTTCCAGAAAAGAAAGAAAACAAACCTCTTCACTTCTCTGACAGAATAACTGTTTTCTTCAAACATTGATTTCTCTATTTCACATTACTTTTGTTATTTAACTTTTATGGATATTTTCCAGGTAAATAAAATGTGAACTATAATGGCTGCATATTATTTAATTTTATTAGAGTAAATAATTTTCTTAATCAAAACTGTTTGGATTCATAAAAGAGTTTCTAGTTTTGACTATTATAAATTTGATCTGAAATCCACATTTCTTTGTGAATATATTTTGCTCACATATCAGATTATTTTGAGAGTACTTATTCTAGTCTGGTGCTCGCTCAATAGCTTGATAAAAACAATCACATTTTATAGAAGAAACTGTCTTATTTATTCATATAAGATACAGTCATCATAAATTTGGGGAAATTTTAGAGCATTTAATTCAGTTTTTTCCTCTCCTTTCATTTCAAAATCAGTTCTCAAACTGTGTTGGTATTTCCGGAAAAATGGGCTTAAGTTGTGTCTCATCTACAGAAGTCTGCACTACCTGAGGTGGTAATAAACCAGAAGGTACTGTTAGCATATATAAAACACTGTATTTGCATTAGTTTTCTTCCCTCCTTGAATATATTATCCTTCCTTCTTTGGGGTAAAACATGTTTCAACTCACAACCAGTTTAGTCCTCTCTCAAATATTTCTTGTCCTCCAACCTTGTCTCCAGGCAGAAGAAAGCCTTCTGCAGTATTGCCAAGAGCAGCAGTCGCAGTGAACTTACTGGATAAGACACTTCTCTTCCTTTTCCACGGAGAGCACTAAGAAAGGGCATCTAGACTCAGTAGGTGTAATGGTTCATCACTGAGTGGCTGGAGCAGGCTGTGAATGGAGGATAATTTGATGGATCTATTAAATACCTGCTGACACTATATTTTTGTTAATATTCAAGGGGACTGAAGATTGTGGCAGACTTCTACTTGAAGTGACTGAGAAGTTACTTATGCTAGTGTGCAAGAGTTAGGAGAACTGAACAATTTTGCACTTTCTTTGAGGAATGTGTTTCCCTGGTTAGCAACAGACTGTGGCTTAGAAAAATAATTTTTTCCAACTGTCACAGTTTAGAGTGAAAATGGCACTGAAATGGCAAAAGGTAAATTATACCAACTATAGGTGTAATGCAAGTGAAGGTATTTCTATTTGTTGGAAAATCACTCAGTATACTTCTATTACCCTTTCTTTCCACTCTGTATAGTGTATTAAAATAAATAAATGAGAAGCCAGTGGAAAATATAATTTCTAATTTAAATGTAGTGCCATGAGAGGGCTGATCTGAATAAATGTTTTTGCATCTTTATTTAGAAATACAGAAAGGAAGAGTCAACCTACCTTGTGCTCCATTTTATCCAGAAGGTGCATAGTACGTTGAAAAGAACTAGGGATCCAGATCCCCAAAGACCTCAACCATTAAATTAAACATGTAATCTAAAATGGGTGTCTGAGAAGAACAATAGATAATTTTTCAGACCTCTCACAAGACATGTGAGTTGGATGGTGTTCGATTTAATAGACAGTAATGCTGACTTCTCAACAACTTCCCTAAGAGTCTCTTCTGTGTTGATCCTTTGCCATCTAGCAGATTCAGTGCTGTTGCTAGACAAAGAATTGTCATCCATTCAGTGTATACTGATCATTCTTCATTATATGGGCAATGGAGACCCTGGGAAGAAAATGTATTACATTTAGATACTGATAATTGTTGAGAGCTGGAGCCTGAGTTTTATGAATACTTTGTAGACCTTAGCTTTAATGACTAACATGAGAAAGTACTCCTTAGGACCCTGCTGCTAGATGGCACAGGCATCAAAAAGAGATTCCCAAATAAAATGAACCAAAACCACTTTCCACTGTGTTCTGGGATTTGTTCAAACAGTTTGGAAATGAGCAGATTTTTCTCTTGAATCAAACCCAATATTCTTTTTTAGATTTGGAAAAGGTCTCCACATTTCTCTTCCAGTACCTATGGGGCATGTTAGAAACATTAGTAGCATTTATTAGGGAGAACCTTTCCCGTTAGCTAAAGCAAGGGCTAGTGTTGACAGCCAATATTCAGCAAACCACAGGGGCTTGCTGGTGAAGGTCAGAGGCTGTCTGCCCACCTGGCAGTAGCTGGCATTGTTATATGCTAAATCAGGATTATATTTCTGACACTTGGCTAAAGGATTCTGTAAGAGCTGCTCTGTTTAGAATAATAAAAAAAGCAATGAAGATTCTCGAACAATGAGTACCTTCTCTGTGCCAGGTAATGTGATAAGTTCTTTATGTATATAATCTGAAACTATAAGACATTCCATAAGATAACTAATAATATTATTCCTATTATTTTATAAATCAAGAAAGAGAGTTTTAGAGAGGTTTAAAAATGTATATCAGTTACTTATTAAGAAGCAGAGTGAGGATCCCATGTTAAGGCTCTGATTCCAAAGCATACGCTTTTAGCATCTGGTTATATTACTTTTTAAACCTGCAATGGTTATAAGGTGAACTATTGTATCTGAAAGGTTGAAATTTCAAAAACTTCATGTTAGCTATAGATTTCAATGTTTGCCTCCAGGTGAATTTTCAAAACTTCTCAAATACTTGCCTGAGTGTCAGTCTCTCTTGGTTTCACATGTTTCAATGTCCCCATCTGAGCAGTGGGAGGCAGCAGAAGGCTAGTGTTATCTTCAAATTGGATAATCGAATCCTGTTTCGTGGATCTCTGACTGTTGTAGATCTGAGATATTAACAACATTTATAAATTTTGTTTTATAATGGAGTGCAATCATAATTTAAATAAATTATAACTGACTAGGACATCTTTCCTAGGGTTCATATCATTATGTAAAAATAGCTGTTTTTTAAATTATAAAATAATATCTGTTACTTGGACATAGGAATTTTTTTCCTTATTGTAATTAGTGCTTTTGTGGTCACAGAAAGAACATTGACATAGTGTCTGTTGAGGACAGAGTGGCAAGAAGAATTTTGTTTTTGGCACTGATTCCAATGTAACTAAGAAGTCATTCTAAATATCCAACCTATAAATGTGTAAATATAAGCTGAAAACTCTATAATATAGTGTGAAAGTACATCTAACTTTTTTTGCACTTGTCTTTGATGTAGCTAATTGACAAAGTACAATGCATAAGAGCCTTAATCCCAAGAGACTCCAAAGGATGTTCTTGAATTTCACTTTTAGACAGTTAGCAAAAATTTAGGAAAGGGTTATAAAAAAGAAAGGATGGACTCTTGTTGTACGGCATTATTTCTTGTTATTAATACCATCTTAAACTTTAGCCACTCCCCTCCTCACCTCTTTGAGTATAGACATTGTATTATTGAAGCTAGCTAATAAGTTTTTGGAAATGTAAACTTAGGAGAAAGTCAGTTCCTAAAATGTATGCAAGAAAAAACTCTTTATTATTCTTTTTAAAAAACCTGTATTTCTGTTTTCACTATTCAGGGGTTGCCATGTATACTCTTAAGATACCATGCCAAAAAAAAAAAAAAAAAAAAAAACAAAAAAAAAAAAAAAAAAGATACCATGCCAAATATTGTCCTTCGTATATCAATTAAAATTCACAAGTAAATATTGGAGCATTGACTTTGTGCCAAACATTTAGTTAGGTGCAATGTCTTCGTTGGCTTCTGTCTCCAAATGCTCTGTCGCTGGAATTAATAACCCTTCTCCATAGTTTTGGCCTCACCTCAGATTTACGTCTTGAAATAGGGAGAAATCAAGAATTTGGTTTTCTTTGTTTTCTCCTAACTTAGTACTTCAGTTCTTGGTGTGTGTTTACCTGTCCTGTTCTTCATTTCCAAGTGTTGACCTTCCTTCCCAGGAGTCCTCCATTTTCTATGTGAGTTGCCCAGTGGTGATTCCTCTCGCTACTAGCATCCTCACACCTTGTATAGATTATGTGGGTCCTGGTGAAAGGATCTCATGTTCCTCCTGTTCTTCCTTCCCTGAGATTTCCTCCTGGATGCTGAAAGTACTTTCTGGGCTTTCACTACATAAAAACTTCCATATTTTGTATCAGGTCTTTAGCCAGCAGCACAGAATACCTGAACTCTCTAGTTCAGTCAGCCAAAGTCTATATTTTAAGTCTCTAAGCTCTTGGTATTTTACTATATATTTATAAAGGCTTCTACTTTTTTTTTTTTTTTTTAAAATCTAGACTAAACAGTATAATTTGTCCTTCAGTTAGATTGTAAATGTTTCTTGGTAGGCTTCATTTCTTTAGTTAATGCTTGCCACTTTTTGATGTCAAATGGAACACTGTCTTTAAGCTATATATTTATGTGTAATTATGATAAAATCCCTTGATTTGGGTTATAATTATTTTATAGCATTTTTCCTTAACATGAAGTAAAATAACAACTGTGTGTTCCTAATTAGGACTTTAGGAAAATTCTGTGAAGAACCTAAGAATTATTTTGAATCTGTCTCATATGTTTTCTAACAATCCTTTTTCTTAATCATACTGCTGCTTCTGAGCTATTTTCCTATAGCTCTGAATTTTCTGGAAAAACAAAATCACTTATGTGAACGAGTACCTGTTTGATGAAAAGTTTATTCAAAGGATCCAGTGATCAATTGTGGGTGGCACTGATTACTTGTATCTAAGTGATAAACAGAAAATGACCTCTGCTTTTACTGGGGATGCTGGTGGCAATGCAAGTCCTTGAGAATAACAGACTATTTTATAGCTATGGAGATCTAAAAATCAATTTAAAAAATTTTAAATCACACATTAAGTATATTTTGTACTTTGAAAATTGCAGCATTACATTAGATGGAGAGCTAACTGTCAGAATAAAGGCAAATAAACATGTTTGATACTCTGATTTCTGATCCACATACATTACATGAAAGTCAGTCCTTATCCTTTATTTAAATGCACTGAAAATTATGTACTTATGAACAGTCAGATAAAAATGAACTCCCAAGTAGCATATAACAGTAGGGCAGGGGTTTGTACGCTGCACGAAAATGATGAAGCATGGATGATGAAGCATGCATGCTGAGCTCCATGGACTCCTTCAGTCCCTCAGGCAGGAGGACCCAGTTTGGTGATACCATGTGCTGAACAACTGTTACTGTATGCCTAAGTGTGCGGCTCTCCACTTCCTGCATCATCTTGTCATCACTCAAAACAAATCATATGATCAAGCCTGATGTGAATGATGTGGGAACAATATATACTCATTCAGACAAGTACTGCAAGTCGCATGGCCTCCCTCTTTTTCATGGAGAGAAATCAATTCTTGAAAACTAGTATTTTATGACTGGATATTTCATAGACTTCAGTTCCATTATCTTTTAAAAGTTAGTCTATAATATGAAAAATTCTATGTTTAGACTTTTCTTTCCCTTCCCTTTCTCTTCCAATACAATTCTGTCTTAACTCCAAGTAATTCATAATAATTCAGTATTTTCCAGGACAAGTTCCCCTAACTTATTCTTCAGAAGTGTTTTGGCTAAAATTTAAGTCGTGCTTGTTCATATAAATTTTATAATCAACTTGTGTATTTCTACAAAAAAACTTTGTTGGAAATTCTATTTAATCCACAGATTTTGTGAATTTTGACTTTTTTTTCAGTTTGAGTATTCCTCTTCACTAACAAAGTATTAATAAACACAAAGGGAGAATCTCTTGTTTAAGTCTTCATTAATGTTTTATGATTTTCTGTACAGAGGTATTGTACACTTTTTTGAGAAACATTTCTAAGTATATTTTGTCTGTGTGTATATATATACACATATTTTTGTTGTATATGAAAATATATGTAGTATATAATTTACATTATGTATGAATACATGTATTTTTGTGTTACATGTAAAATTTAAAATCTGTTCTCCATTCATACAATATAATTAATATTTTTATATTGACTTTATTTCTGTCGAGTTTGCTAAGTGGTTGTAATATTTCAAACAATTTGCAGGTAGATTACATTTATTTTTGGACATAACAGAATCAAATTATGTGTGAATAATGACAGTTTTGTTTATTAATCTTAAATCTTTATCTATCTTCTATTTTATCTTTACTTAATAAGCTTACTAAGATCTCAATTCTAGTGTTTAATGCTGTGTTATTGATTTCACCGAAAGTTATGCTACTACTTACCATTAGAATATTTCCTTTTGGTTGTTAAAAAATTATATTGAGGTAAAATTCACAAACCATAGCAGTCACATATTATTAGTATACAATTCAGCGATTTTTAGATTTATATTGTTGTGCAGCATTTCCACAATCTAGTTTTGGAACATTTTTATTAACTCCAAATGTTCCCTACTCACATTTGCAGCTAATCTTCACTACCACTTTCAGTATGAGGCAATCACTGATCTGCTTGTTTTAATAAATTTGCCTTTAAAAAAAAAAATCACATAAATGGCTGGGTGTGGTGGATTACATGTGTAATCCCAGCACTTTGGGAGGCCGAGGTGGGCGGATCACCTGAGGTCAGAAGTTCGAGACCAGCCTGACCAAGATGGTGAAACCCTGTCTCTACTAAAAATACAAAAATTAGCTGAGCGTGGTGGTGGGCACCTACAGTCCCAGCTATTCTGGAGGCTGAAGGAGGAGAATCACTAGACCCTGGGAAGCAGAGATTGCAGTGAGCCGAGATTGTGCCACTGCACTCCAGCCTGGGTGATAGAGCAGACTCCATTTCAAAACAAACAAACAAACAAAACCCAAACAAAAACACACACATAAATGGAATCATACAATATGTAGTTATGTTGTATCTGTTTTTTTTCACAACGTAATATATTCAAGATTCAATTTTGTTGTAGCATATTTTATAGCTGAATAGCATTTTATTGTCTGAGTATACCACATTTACTTTATCAATCCTCCATTTGGTGAACACTGGGATTATTAATAGTCTTCTTATTATGAATAATGTTGCTATGGATATTTTCATATTTGAGGTTTTGTGGATATAATTGTTCACTTCTTTTGAGCATATTCCTAGAAGAGGAATTGCTGTGTTGTATAAGTTTATGTTTAATATTTTAAGAAACTGCCAAACCATTTTCCAAAATGGTTGTACCATTTTACATTCATAAGCAATGTATGAGGGTTCTAGTTTCTTCACATCCTTGTCAAAACTTTGTATTGGCTCTCTTTTTTACTATAGACATTCTCTTGGGTGGACTAGTGATACTTCACAGTTGATTTGCGTTTTTGTGATGACATTGAACATCCTTCCTCATTTATTAGCATATACCACCTGTATATTTTATTTGGTGATCTGTTTAAGTTTTTTGCCTATATTTATATTGGATTACATGTCCTCTTTGAGTTGAAAGAATTCTTTATATGTTTTAGATATAAGCCTTCTATCACATATATATGGTTTACACATATCTTCTTCTGGTCTGTGGCTTGTCTTTTCATTTTCATAATGATGTCCTTTGAGACAAAGGTTTTTCATTTTGATGAAGTCCAATTTATTAATTGTTTGTTATATGTTTGTTATATATTTTGTTTGTTATATGTTTTGCTTTTGGCATTGAATGTAAAACTGAAAGTTTAAAAGATCACAAAGATTTTCTCTTACGTTTTCTTCTAGAAATTTTAGAATGCTAACTCTTACATTTATATCTATAACTGATTTTGAGTTAATTTTCATATAGTGTGAGAAGCTGTCCTCTTTTTTTTTTTGCATGTGAATATCCAATTATCCCAGCACTACTTATTGAAAAAAGATCTTCTCGTTATTGCATTGTCTTTTTCATCTTAGTCAAACACTAGTTGACTGCTCTCACCATTTCTACTTAATATTGTATGAGAGGTTCTATTAAGCAAGAAAAATAAAATAAAAGGCATCTATATTTGAAAAGGAAAAGTTAAACTATCTGTTTGGGATGACATAATCTTATTTAGAGAAAATTCTTCAAAATTCCCACAAATCACTGGAGCTAACGAATGAATTCAGCACTGTTACACATTACCATGTGAAATTCATTTGTATTTCTGTGTACTAGTAATGAACAATCCAAAAAATGAAACTAGGAAAACAATATCATTACAATAGTATAAAAAATTCCAAGTACTTAGACAAAATTTCACAAAAGTTTAAGACTTGTACACTGAAAACTGCAGAACATTGTGATCTAAAAAATAGACAGGCATTAAATATTTATGGATTGGAAGCAAGTATAATTAAGATGGCAATACTCAATAAATTGATCTACAGATTTAACATCATCTCTATTAAGATCTCAGCCACCTTTTTCTATAAATTAACAAGCTGACCCTAAAATTCATATGAAAATGTAAGGGGTCCAGAATAACCAAAACAATTATGACAAAGAAGAACATAGTTGGATAACCCATACTTTTTAATTTCAAAACTTATTACCAAAAATCCTATAGTAATCAAGGTTGTGTGGTGTTGAAATAAAGATAAATATTTTGATCAATAGAATAGAATTGAGAATCATAAATAGTTATAGTCAATACATTTTTGGCAAAGTGCTGACACAATTCAATGGGGGAAGAATAGTTTTCAACAAATGGTGCTGAGACAACTGGAAATCCACATACAAAAGAATGAGGTTGGACCTTTCAATATATACAGTTATGAACTAAAACGGATTATAGATCTATGTTAGAGCTAGAACTGTAAAACTCTTAAGAGAAAACATAAGAGTAAATGATCACGACTTTATGTTAGGCAATAATTTCTTAGGAGACTAAAGCATAAAAGGCAAAATAAATAATAGACAAATTGGGCTTCGTTGAAATTTTGAACATTTGAATTTCAAAGAATACTATTAAGAAATCAAAAGAAAAACACACAGAATATGATAACATATTTGCAAGTCATATATATTATGGGAAACATATTCAGAATATACGAGGAACTCTTAAAACTCAACAATAAAAAGATAAATAACCCAACTATGAAGTGGGTAAAGTATTTGAATAGATAATATACAAGGAGATCTATAAATGGCCCAAAGGCACATAAAAGGATGTTTAATGTCATTAACTATTAGGAAATGCAAGTCAAAACCACAAGATACTTCTTCAAACCTACGAGGATAGTTATAATTAAGACAGACATATTATAACAAGTATCGGTGAGGATTTGGAAAAATTAGAACCTTCATCCATTGCTCATGGGGAGTTGAAATGGTGCACTCATTTTGGAAAACAGTTTAGCAATTCCTCAAAAAGTTAAACACATAGTTAACTTAATACTTAGCAATTTCAATCCTAAATATATACACGAGAGAAATGAAAAGTTATATTCACACAAAAACTTGTATGTGAATACTGATAATAGAGTTATTCATAGTAACTCAAAGTGGAAACTACCCAAATGTCTACCAATAGAATGGATAATATATGGCATATTCATTCAATGGAATATTTTTTGACAATAAAAACAAATGAAGTGCTGATACATGCTACAACATGGATGAACTTTGAAAATATTATGCGAAGTGAAAGATGCCAGTCACAAAAAAACCACATGCTGTGTGATATTGGGTATATGAAATTTCTAGAAAAGGCAAATACAGAGAGACAAAAAGTGGATTATTGGTTGTCTAGGGCTGTAGAGAATTGTGAGAATATATAATAATAATAGTAATAATAATATTAATGACTTTTAGAGAGTGTAGAGTTTCTTTGGGGCTGATAAAAACGTTCTAAAACTAGACAATACTAATGGTTGCACAACTCTGAATGTATTAATAATCAGTGAATTGTACACTAAATTTAATGGTATGTGAACTATGCATCAATAAGACTTATAAAAATTGACTATAAATAAATATAAGCATTGGTTTCTGTACTATCAATTCTAATCCACTGAGCAACATGCCTATTTTTGTGCCAATACTGCATTTATACAACTACTGTGGCTTTATTAGTAGGTTTTATAAGTTTTGAAATCAAATAGTCTTCCAATTTTGTCCTTTTTCAGAATTGTTTTGGATATTCTACTTTATTTGCATTTTCAAATGAGTTGTAGAATCAGATTGTCAATTTCTACCAAAAAAAAAAAAAAAAAAAAAAAAAAA
>NW_016813678.1:307365-314403 GCF_001698545.2 Rhinopithecus bieti
AAAAAAACAGCTGGATATACTTTTGGTTAGGAGTTGCCTTGAATTTATAGATCAATTTGCAGATAATTATCATGTTGACAATATTGAGTTATCATATTCAGGAACCTGGAATGTCCATCTACTTATTTAGATCTTTAATTTATCTCAGCAATGTTATATCATTTTCAGAGCACAAATTTTATACCTCTTTTGTCAAATTTATTCTTATGTATTTTGTATTTTATTACTTTTGATGGTATTGTGGATGGTAATATATCCTTATTTTCGTTTTTAGATTGTTTGTTGCTAGTGTAAAGAAATACAATTGACTTTTATTTATTGACCATGATCAACATGGTGAAACCTCGTCTCTACTAAAAATACAAAAATTAGCTGGGCATGGTTGCAGGCGCCTGTAATCCCAGCTACTTGGGAGGCTGAGGCAAGAGAATCACTTGAACCCGGGAGGCGGAGGTTGCAATGAGCCGAGATCGCTCACTGCTACCCTCCTCAACCTTTTTTTTTTCATTAGTTCTGATAGATTGTGTGTGTGTGTGTGTGTGTGCGCGCGCACGCAGTTTTTGGAATTTTTCATAAACAAGATTTTATCATTTATAAGAGTTTCATACTTTTTCTTTTCCAATTTGGTTGCCTTTAATTGATTAATATTATTGTTATTATTATTATTATCATCTAGGTTTAGAACCTCAAGTGCAATGTTGAATAGAAGCATCAAGATCAGGCATTCTTGCTTGTCCCTAACCTTAAGAGGAAAGTATTCAGTCTCTTATCATTGATGATGATACCAGCTGTGAGATTTTTTATGTGCTCTCTATCATGTGAGACATTTCACTTCTATACAAATCTGATGGGAGTTTTTTTTTTTTATTATAAATGGGTGTCTTATTTTTCAAATACTTTTCCTGCATGTATTGTGATCATACGGGTTGCTTCTTTCATTCTATTGATAGAATGTATTACATTAAGGTATTCTCGTATTACATTAAGGCATTCTTGCATTTCTAGGTTGAATCCTTGATCGTAGTGCGCCTTTTTAAGTGTGCATTTACTAAGGAGTTTTGCACATTTGTTTATGAGTGACATTGGTCTATAGTTGTTTTTCTTCTTCTTCTTCTTCTTCTTTGGTATTTCTTTGGCTATGGTTTGAAGGTAATTGGTATCAAGGTAACAATTATGATCAGTAGGTCTTTCCTCTGCCTGTGTTTTCTGGGGGAAGGGTTGGCATTATTTATTCAAATATTTGTAAAATTCACCAATGAAGCAGCCAAGCATCAGTGCAGTGGCTAATAAGACTACTGCTGCTGTTAGGTTGACTTTTCACACATACTTCCATAGATCAGTTGTATAAGACGATGAGCTCAAAAGAAAGCAGATCGTTAATTACTTACACAGACAACAAAAGCAAGATTAGCATGATGTCAACTCCACACACTCCTAATCCCACAGATGACACCAAACCAACGTCCAGATTATAGACAACACAAGAGTGGGTCACTCTGTCATGGAGAAGTATCCTCTAAACTGTAGCCAAGCAGTTTTATATGTTTCCACATGAGTCTCCAGCTGTATCCAAGAAGAGAGAAAGTTGGAAAGTCCTGCACTCACTGAAAGTAGGAAGATAGATGAAAAAATTTCTTGTGGCAGTCTCCTACAAGACAGGACAGAGAAATTGCCTTGCAGTAAGTCTTAGGAAGTTTCTTTCTCTTTGATCTAGGAGAATGCCAGGTTATTCACCAAAAGTTGGTTTAGACTAATGTCAACTTGCCTATGAGGCCTGCCAACATGGCCTGTGTGGAGATGTACAAGGATACCAGGGTTCCCTGAGAAAGCTTTTCTCTTACAAAATTCATCTGAATCTGGGCTTTTCTTTTGGGAAGACTTTAAATCGCAAATTTAATTTCTTTTCTTACTATAGATCTATTCAGATTTGTTATTTCTTCTTCTGTTAGAAACAAAAATTCTTCAATCAGTTTTGGTCATTTATTTCTTCTTAGGAATTTCTTTATTTCATTAGCTTATAATCTTTTTTATTTATGTAAGTTTGATAGTAATACCCCTCTTCCATTCCTGATAGTGGTAATTTTTGTCTTATTTTCTCATTCAGTCTAGTAACAAATTTGTCAATTTCATTGATCTTTTAATGAACCAACTTTTATTTCATTGAATTTTAAAATTTCCTAGTTTTCTGTTTGAGAAATTTTTTCTCTAATCCTTATTGTTTCCTTTATGTTGATTCCTTTAAGTCTATTGCTGCTGCTTTTATTTGATGTCTTTAGGTAGAACCTTACATTATTGATTTGAAAACTCTTTTTCTTTATCAGTAAAAGCATTTCAATCTTTAAGCATTACTTGAGTTGTATTCCATAAATTTTGATGTTATATTTTAATTTTTATTGAATCTTGATGACTTTATCTAATAAATGGGGTCTGATATTGATATTTATTTCCAAGACCAGACTAAAGGCATCTGAAGATACATTTTGTAGGTTTGGATTAGTCAAGTCAAATGTCTGTGAGTGGCAAGGATTTTGTTAGCTCCCACTTGATTTTTACTCTTTATCTTGTTTTGCAGCCAGCGCTCACAGAGTGGAATGTTTCTAAGTGCCAAGGACAGAGGAGTACAAGGTTTGTGCAGGACTTTGCAAAGGATGATTAACTACTTGGTGGGAAATTTCCCTCACTCCAAACAACTAGATTGTATTAACTGGCACTTTGGTGAAGCTGTCCTGAAAAGTCACTTTTCTTTTCCATTTTCTCTGACTGCCCCCATGCCTAACGAGCACAAAGTGTTCCTAAGACTACAAATAGTCGTGTGACATGGTATTATAATTAATGCCAAGCTTTGAAAATCCTGGTTTTGTTAGTAAAATGATATAAAATAATGATTCACACTCATTAAAAAGAGTGTGGTTGGTCATGCACAGTGACTCACACCTGTAATCACAGCACTTAGGGAGGCCAAGGTAGGCGGATTACCTGAGGTCAGGAGTTCAAGTCCAGCCTGGCCAACATGGTGAAACCTCGTCACTACTAAAAATACAAAAATTAGCTGGGTGTGATGGTGGGCGCCTGTAATCCCAGCTACTTGGGAGGCTGAGGCAAGAGAATCACTTGAAAACCCGGGAGGCATAGGTTTTCAGTGAGCTGAGATCGCGCCATTACACTTCAGCCTGGACGACAGAGCGAGACTCCTTCTCGAAATAAAAATGAAAAAAAAAAAGGGAGGGGGGTTGCATTTAATTCTCAACTTTCTTCACTTTTGAATAAGAAAACTGATAAATAGTGCTATAATATTCTTTTATGACAAATGTGGGCCTGTGAATGTCTTGGATCTGGCACGATGCACCTTCAGGGGTGTCAAAAATAATTCTTATGTCTCAACACAGAAAAGCTTAGATCATAATCCTGGCTTCAATCAGTGGTATCACTTTGCTGGAACTAATCAGGAAAAGAGAAAAATGAGCACAGGAAGTAGATTTTGAATATGTAAAATTTTGTAATGCATTATGAGAATAAGTGGGTATTGATTTAATTTATTGTAGGTTGATTTTCTCTTGATAATGGAAGAGACTCAATAACAATATGTTTTTATACTGGTGATGTTCTCTGGGGAGTGAGTTGATGAGTTGGAGCATGATGTGGTCCTACAGTAAGACTAAAAACAAACCACTACCGTCTATTGAGCTGTCAGGACACGTCAGGACTATCACAAGTAGTTCTTTCACCTCTTATTTCTACAGACCTCCCCCAGTGCCTGTTGTTTATACTTTGGTACTAGCACTTTATATGTTGGAACTCATATATTAGTTATTTCTATATATAGTGTTTTCCCCCATAATTTTAAATCTTTAAGGATAAGGGCTGTGTTGTAATCATATTTGATCTCTCTCGGTGTTTAGAGAAACGCTATCTATATAATAAGTACTTAGTTCATACCTGTTAAACTGCATTTAAGTGAACAAAAAGTTATAAGCTCGAGTGACACATTTCAAAGAGATATAAACAGTAAAGCATAATAAAATGACATAACAGAATTGTCAACCAAAAATATGGTGTATCAAAACAAGTGAACAAATAAGTAAACAGTGCCTTAAAATGTGTTCAGGAAATGATAGCTTTAAAAGGATGAAACTCTTCTAGGTATAAATATTGTGTCAGTTAAAGCTATGCAGACAATCACAACAGTGTCTGATGTACATTGAACTTGTAAATAAAATTCCTTAATTTCCAAAAATAATTTATGTTTTTAAAATTGGAGCTTCCTAGAAGATTGGTTGAACTACTATATCTTTGATAAGCAATTTCCACCTCCTAATCAAGGGAACATACAGTAACTTTACCATATTGGTTGCCTACAGTTAAAATACCTTGTGAATCATAGTAGAATCAAATATTTTGGTTTTGTGTGTGTGTAATAATTCAGATTTTATATATTATGTTATTTATACAGAAACTGAATTTATAAGAATTTAAGGAGAAAATTTTTCTCAACTCTTTCTTTATGTGATAACCTGGTTTGACATTTTGACATCTTTCCTTTTTTAAGAAAACAGGACTCAAGAGAATTATTGTTGTGTGGCATAGAAAGAGCAAAAGCCTGAGAGAGGCTGGGAGTTTGAACTCAAGTTCTGCCAAAAGTTCAATGTATTTTGGCAAATGATATATCCCTTCATCTACAGGATTTCAGGTATCTCATCTCTAAAATGAAAGGGATTGTGTTAGAGATCTTTCTAGTTTAATATTTTTTTATTTCTAAGTAGATATTTGTACTCATAATGTATTTCTACAAAAGATGATAATAAACCTTATGTAGATGGCATACATTTAGATTAAAGTATAAATGTATTGGTCTAGCAGTA
The DNA here is from genome assembly GCF_001698545.2 of Rhinopithecus bieti. Classification (NCBI taxonomy): domain Eukaryota; kingdom Metazoa; phylum Chordata; class Mammalia; order Primates; family Cercopithecidae; genus Rhinopithecus; species Rhinopithecus bieti. The sequence continues at coordinate 312,225 of NW_016813678.1, forward strand.
TTAATGTAAAAATGGAATGTTCTTTAGGTTTAAAATTGTAAGCTTGTAATTAAATTGTTAAATAATTTGTATCTTCCACATTGAAAGATATCCTTGACAGTAGAAAACAATAAACATTAGAAACTCATAAACTTAGAAGGAAGCAGACATGATTTTTTTAACTGTTCCTTTTTTTCTGTAATAAAACCATGATTTTCCTAGTACCCTCAGGGTATTCTATGAAGAATAATTAAATATTCTGCGGAGAGAATTTTGAAGATAAAAAGCATTAGAAAATGCTACATTTTACCATCATTCTTTGACTGTCAATAAGGCATTTCCCAAGTGCTTTTTTGGACTCAAACATATTTATTGTTCTTCAGCTGTCCAGTTATTTTTTTGAAAACTCATTATTTTAGCTGGCTAACAGCTTTTATTCTTTAGAATGAAATTTAGGTCAACAAAGGCTCAGCCAAGGAAACTGTGAAACAACCAAATGTTTCCAAGTATGTGACCGGTCACCATCTTGACTATTAATTCTTCCACATTTTTTAGAAAAATTATTTCACAGTTGATGTAATAATGGATCATGAAAATTGCAAGCTAAAGGGAAAACAACAAAGAAGGAAGCAAAATATCACCCCTAATTTTATAATCTGACAATAACCATCATTAGCTTTAAGTAAATATTATTCCAGATATTTCTATATACTTCTAGGCCAATAGAGAAATGTACACTCACCAACACACATATACACAAGTAGTAATAATTTTATAAAATGTGATCATATAGTAATTGCTAGTTTAACACTATTCAATTAAATAAGCAAGAGACCTTAAGCCTGAGGCTGTGTCTATAGTTTGAGCTCCTACATAACAAATTATAACCTAACATAGTCTGTAAACAAACCAAAACCTAATTTAGGTGTTTAACAAACAACTGAGTTTTAGCCCATCACAAGCAGCCACGTAATCACAGGCATGCCCCAATAAGCCAGATGCCTAACTACAGCCAATCAGGTGATTCCTCTACTTTTCTTCGGGGTCTGGCCTATTACAACTCTCCGCTCAGACTGTTGCGGGAAGCTGTCTGAGCCTTCACTAGTTCAGGGTGTTGCCTAATTCATGAATTATTCTCTGTTGAAATCAATTTTGCTAACTTTAATTTGACTGAATGGTTTTTTGTTTTTTTTTTTTTTTTTTTAAACAGTAGCATTAAAATTAACTAATGTTTTAACACACGTACACACAAAATGGATTGTTGTACCTGGGATAAATAATCTTTTACCGCAAGAGTTCATAAAGATACCTCTAAAGTAAAAATATACAAAAGCATCAAGATGATGCCAAAAAGTCTAAATTTATTTTTTGTATAGTATTATGTGATCTCCTGCTTATGTGAAAATAAGAAAGTAAGTGCTCAGTTTGCCTCTAACCCCCTTACTTGAACTTCAGTTTTTAAAGTTTATATTATTTGCTTTCCTTTGTCAAAATTCTAAAACATTCTTTTCTGTAATATAAATATCACTGATGTTTCCTTTTATTTTTTCTGTATTTAATGGATTCAGAACTCTCGAACACCACAGTCCTTTTTTATTGCCATCTTTCTTTTGATTTATCTGTTGGTTGATTGGACTTTATACTTTTCTGGAAAGGCTGATAGGCGCTATATTCCAAAACTTCTTAAATGTTTCAGTCTACAATTTTACTTATTTTGTTGCTTTAGGAAATTTTTATATTCTGTCTTTGAACATATCGCCCGTGCCATATGTTGAGTGCACCACACCACTTCTGATTTCCTTGGCCCAGACAATCTTTTCCTTCCATTTGTATCACATTTTGTCTACTTCATTAAAATTTTAGACCACTTCCTTTACATGCAAATGGTAATCTCATGTCTTTTTGTATGTCTGTCATTTCATGTTCACAATTTCTTTATTAGTTTGCAAATAGCCTTTGGATTTTTTTGTTTTCCTCGTTCTGGAGCTTTTCTTTCAATTTTATTTGGTTGTTTATCGTAGTGCTGAACTCTTACATTTTTGAATATATGTTTTATTAAATTTATTTATAACATATTTGTGGGGAATTATCTTTTACTGAATTTGTTAGATTATTTTCCCATAAGAAATTCTTCATCTGGCTTTTGCATGCTATGGTCTCTTGTGATATTTTTTATTTATTTCTTCCATTTTTCTTTTTT
>NW_016813678.1:316567-354368 GCF_001698545.2 Rhinopithecus bieti
TTTTTTTTTTTTTTTTTTTTTTTTTTTTTTTTTTTTTTGGTGTAATATGTCTGTGTAGTTACTTCATTTAGCTTATGCTGAATAGGAGCAGCTCTAAACAGACCTTTCACTGGGACCTTAGAGAGTGACTGCTTACAATTTGCCTTTAACTGCCATATCTGAGAACCATACCTCCTTGGGAGCTGAATTTTAGAGCTGTAGTATATGAGTTCTAGCTACTTTTTCAGTGCTTTCTGGTGGGAAGGGCCAGGAAAGAGGTAATTTTGCAAATACCTGAATGCAGCCTACGTTAGATGACCTGGCCTCTATTTTCTGATCTGAGATTTTTGTTCTACATCTAATTGGAGTTATCCCCTTAGTCCTGTGGCAGTATATTCTGGGGTTTCAGGTCATTTTTTTTTTTTTTTAATTCAGGTTGAAGCACTGTAAAATGGTGAGCCGCAAAGATTCTGTTGCATTTTCTGAGAGCCTAAGTCCTAGTATCTAATAATTTGGGCATCTACTGTTTAAGAATTCACCACGACTTTTTCCTAGTTGCTTATGTCTCTACACATTATGTGCTATTGATAAGATTTGTCAGAATTAGATTTTCTTCCTCCCTCTAATATAGCTTCTAAGGCCTGACTCTACCAACCAGAATCCTGTACCTTTCCTTGGCAAATATGTTTCAAAATGTAAGAAATAAAGTTGGATTTCTTGTTTTGTATGGTTGCTACTGGTAAATTTAAATTTTTTTTTTCCTGTTGTTGTGTATGTCATCAACTTTTTGCTGATGGCTAGTCTGTAATCTGATGTCCATCTCTCATCTATAACTCAGCGTCTCCATTTTAAAAACATTTTAATTATCATTTAGGTTCCTAAATGCAACCATACAAGCAAGTTATATTTTTGCCTATTTCTAGACACAAAAGCTAGCTGCAGACCTTTATACAAACCCCCAATGAATCAACCATTTCTCCCCGACCCCTTACCTTCTCTGATAGAGCTTTTGTTTTCTGGAGTCTGCTGCTTCTTTACTTTTGGATTACAAAGTATAGTCTTCTTGTTTGGAAATAATGATATTAAATAACAGATTACTATGTGTGATGGTTAAGTGTCAACTTGATTGGATTGAAGAATGTAGAGTATTGTTACTGGGTGTGTCTGTAAGGGTGTTGCTAAAGGAGATTAATATTTGAGTCAGTGGACTGTGAGAAGCAGACCCACTCAATCTGGGTGGGCACCATCCAATTGGCTGCCAGAGTGGCTAGTAAAAGCAGGTGGAAGGTGGAATGAGCTGAATTGCTGAGTCTTTAGACTTTCATCTTTCTCCCGTGCTGGGTGCTTCCTGCCCTTGAACATCAGACTCCAAGTTCTTCCAGTTTGGGACTCTTGGACTTACACCAATGGCTCTCGGGCCTTCGGCTATAGACTGAATGAAGGCTGCAGTGTTGGCTTCCCTACCTTTGGGGTTTTGGAACTCAGGCTAAGTCACTACTGGCTTCCTTGCTCCTCAACTTGCAGACTGTCTACCATGAGAATTCACCTTGTGATCATGTGAGTCAATTCTCCTTAATAAATTCCCTTTGATGTGTACATGTATCCTATTAGTTCTGTCCCTCTAGAGAACCCTAATACACTATGTACACTAATTGTTCATAAACATTTGCTTAATTAATTGGTTAACATTTTAAGGAATTTTAATGATCTAGAACTTTATTGGGCCATGTCCCTAGATATCTATATCCTAGTCACACAAAAAAGTTAATTCAATGCCTGGTATGAGTGTCACATGATTTAAAATTGAGTGACATTCATACTAAGCATTGAATTAACTTTTAAATTTCAGATTTAAAATTAGATTTTATTTGCTCTTTTATTATTTTGTTTATATATTATTAAGTTTTAATATTTCAGAATGATGACATTGTTTACACTTTTAACTTTTTAAGTACTTATTTGAACAATGACAATTTTTTTTTCTTAGATAATATTTGGTTTCTATGGTCTAGCAAATTTGAAAGAGAAGAATTTTTAGATAAAAAACAATTTCTATTCTATTTAGGAGTAGAAGGAGTGGTCCACAGTTATTGTTTAACTAGTGAGTCTGGTTTGGGCTAAATCCACACTTTCACTTTTGAGATTCTATTACACTAAGATTACAAAAGAAAATAGACTTATAACTCAAGCATGTTTCGTGTTTTTGTTTGTTCCTCCATAGTACTGAGAATATCTAGGGCTAGGAGGTAGAGATACCCACACATTGATATACATTCAAATAAACAAATTCCAAAGCCAGATACAGGTTTGGATTCAGTTGGTTTTATGTTAGAGAAACTGAAATTTAAGACACGATATAATAAAATACTTTTCTGACTTTGGAGAGGAGCAAATGAGCATGTAATTTCTTCTGTCTTATATGTCTACCTATGGAAAATGTTATGGATTATGAAGGAAAAAATAATATGCATGATGTCTTTACGTTTTAATGAATTACATTCTTCATTAAAGTGGGTACACGGCCCTTCTCTTTAGTTCTGCTATTGTAGTTTCTATGTGGATGGAGCATGACAAGACTGACAACCATATTCCTGCCCAATTCTATCTGCCTTATAGTGTTCACTCTTTAGCCATCAATATCTCTCCCCCTGCTATAATTGCCTCACTCATTTGTTGCAGGTGCTTCTTTCAACTTTCTTTTTATAACTAGCAATCACTCCACTCTGCTTCCACATTTTAAAATCGTCCCATTTCTGCACTTGCTCATCTTGTGTTTAAAAAACTCATTTTCTCTTTCTGTTAACGTACATACCATTTTTTCCGTCATCAGCATTTTTTCACATGGCTGCATTCTTTCAAGTTCAAGTTTTAAAATGTTGAAGGTCATTACTTGCCAAGTTATGATATCCTATGTGGTTATTCCATAGTTAGTACATGATTATTGACATTTTATTTTTTTCCATGATATCTTGAAGCTCCAAAGCTTTCCAAATTGTGAAGGGTCACTACTTGCCAGTTATGATATCCTACGTGGTTATTCCATAGTTAGTATATGATTATGGAGTCTTGTTTTCCGTAATGATATCTTTGAAAAGCTCAAGCAAATAAAATTTCTCCTCCTTTCAGCTCTGTTAGATCAGGATTAGATGTGCTTAAATATTGATGGTTAAAACTTCACAATGAAACTATAGTTTTCTTTTCTTATTTTTTTCAGTACCTAATAATGATATTTCAACAGTGAAGTCACTGAATACTCTCTTTAACCTTCATGTTTCTTTGCACTGTTATGTAAGAAGACAGGAAAGAAAATTGCAGTAGTTATATTGTGAAAACAAAGAAGAATCCTTATGTATGAAAAAATTTAAGCTGTATATTAACTTTCATTCAGATTATACTGCCCAAAGCAATTTACAAATTCAATGCTATCCTTATCAAAATACCAATGTCATTTTTCACAGGATTAGAAAAATATATTTTAAAGTTTATATAGAACCAAAAACAAGAGCACAAATAGGCAAAGTTATAGTAAGTAAACAGAACAAAGCTGGAGGCATCACATTACCCAACTATAAACTATACTGTAAAACTACAGTAACCAAAACAGCATGGTACTCATACACAAACAGACACATAGACCAATGGAACAGAATAGACAACCCGGAAATAAATCCACACTCCTGCAACCATCTGATCTTCAACAAAATTGATCCCCCCCCAAAAAATGAGAAAAGGACTTTTTATTCAATAAACGAATAACTGGTTAGTCATATTCAGAAGAATGAAATCAGACCCCCTATCTCTCAGCATATACAAAATTAACTCAAGATGGATTACAGATTTAAGTGTAAGCCTTCAAACGATAAAATTGTAACAGAAAATCAAGGAAATACCATTCTCAATACTGGCTTTGGCAAAGAATTTTGGCTAAGTCCCCAAAGTAACTGCAACAAAACAAAATTGACAAGCAGGATCCAATTAAACTAAAGACCTCTGCACAGCAAAAGAAACTACCAACAGAGTAAACAGACAGCCTATAGAATGGCAGAAGATGTTCATAAATGATACATCTGAAAAGGTCTAATATCCAGATCTACAAGAAACTTAAATCCAAAAGCAAGAAACAAATAACCCAATTAAGAAATGAGCAAAGAACATGAACAGACATTTCTCAAAAGAAGGTATACACATAGCCAAGAAACGTGAAAAAGTGCTGAACATCACTAATCATCAGAAAAAAATGCAAATCCAAATCACAATAAGTTACCATCACACATTAGTCAAAATGGCAATTATTAAACAGTCAAAAAATAACATGCTGGTGAAACTGTGAAGAAAAAAGAATGCTTATACACTGTTGGTAGGAATGCAAATGAATTCGGCCACCATGGAAAACAATTTGGAGATTTCTCAAAGAACTTAAAACAGAACTACCATTCAACAGAGCAACCTCACTTCTGGGTATATGCCTTAAGGAAAATAATTCATTCTTCCAAAAAGACAAATGTACTTGTATGTTCATTGCAGTGCCAGTCACAATAGCAAAGCCATGGAATCAAGCTAGGTGCCCATCGACAGTGGATTGGATAAAGAAAATGTGGTACATATATATCATGGAATACCATACAGCCATTAAAAAGAATGAAATCATGTCCCTTGCAGCAACCTGGATGTAACTGGAGGCCACTGTCCTAAGTAAATTAATCTAAGAACAAAAAACTTAATACTGCATTTTCTCACTTGTAAGTGGAAGCTAACATTCAATACACATAGACTTAAAGATGAGAAAAGTAGGCACTGGTGAGTACTAGATGAGGGAGGCAGGCAGGAAGACAAGCTATCTATTGGGTACCATGCTCACTACCTGGGTGATGGGAGTGGTACCTCAGCATCACTCAATATACTCATGTAACAAATCTGAAAATGTAACCCTTAATCTATAATAAAAGTTAAAATTGTAACAAAGTAAACAAAAATCAATACAAGTTTAAATATCCAATGTAAGTAATGTTAGTTATTATCTTTCTATGTTTAAAGGAAGTGCTTTTTAATGCAGGGTGGTTCTAGTGATGATCTTATAGATGGGTTATACTTGCAACTGAGTATTCATTTTACCCTTTGGCATTTCATAGCTATTAACCTGTTGTTAATATGAGTAATAAAATTGTTGCAGCGTTCTGAAGTATTTTATATTCCAGTCAAGAAATGTGGTCCCTCTTGGGAAAAGATACAGTGGGATGGAAATAGTTAACCTAATAGTGAAATTCTAAGTGACACCAGTGTTAATTACAAATAAAGTTGAATAGATGAATCCAGGATGTTTATTATAGCATCCTTCCTTCGTGTTCTATTTTCCCACCTTTCTGGGAGAAAAAATGTATGTTATTAGCTGGAAGGATACCATCACTGTTGGTAGATGGAAAGCAGAGAGGCCTTGGTGCAATGTATACTGATGAAAGAAAATTAATCAGCTAATACATTCTATTAAGCATTTAGCAATATGGTAGAATTAGTAACTGTAATGACAAAGTTGATTGATCTCCAGACAAAAATAAAATGGAGTGGAGAGCAATTACTTAACGATTAAAAGCCAATACGAAAGCCTGACAAGCACCTTGGAAGTTATAAGGAGACAATCATCATGTGCAATGAGAGGGACAAGTAAGCTTAGGACTAGGACCAGGGTTTAATTGTCAGAGTAATTGAGTGCCAATGAGTTTGAACTTCCAAGTAAAGCTATCTCAAGGTTTAAGCACTGCTTGGGACATAATGGGATCCTTACAAAGGTGATGAGACACCTGGGTTGATACTCTCAAAAATTATGAAAGGCATGACTCCCCCAAATCCTCTGAATTTGCACAAGTGGCCTCTCTGCTAGAAGCTAGCACTCCCTCTTTGCTTGAAAATGAAGCAGAGGCTCCTCCTTTGCAAGGCAACATATGCCCCTTCGTCTCCTTCTAACTGTTAGACCCATAACTAGAGTTAAGTTACAACATGACAGTCAGGGACAGGCAGAGACTGCTAATGGAGAAAGGGACTATGCCCCCAAAGAGTTAGAGAACCTAGCCAGTATATACTGGCAAGAACTGGGAGACTACCCACGAGACTGGTTTCTGAGGGTGCTTGATCAGAATGGCTGGAAAATAAAGTTGGATAAGGGAGAACTTATCAATTTGGGACTCTCAGAACACAGAATTTAACACTCTGGAAATACTACTCTACTAGGATGGTTTCTAGAAACATGGAACAAGCAATGGGCTACTTGAGCAGTAAGGAAACTTTTGCTGCCAGGGACAAATAGTAAATATTTTAGGATTTGCAGGCCATGTGGTCTCAATTGCAACTCATCAACTCTGCCATTGTAGTGTGGAAAAGCTGTCATAAATAATACATACATAAATGAGAGTGGCTGTGTGTGTTTCAGTAAAACTTGATTTACAAACAGGTAACAGGCTGGATTCAAGATATGAGGCATTATCTGCTGCTTATGCTGAGATTGAAATGCTGGAATATCCATGGCACTCTGCAAGAGTCAGAGAGGGCTCATGATACAGCGAATAAACAACATAAGCTCAGAAGACCCAGTAAAGGACTATGTTCCATGAGAAGGCCCATAGAACACACTATTCACCAAACTATCAGAAATATGCTTGTGAGAGGGTCATCTGCATAACTTAATAATTTAGTGGTGGCCTTCCTCTGCTGGCCAAGGCTGATGGCACCTTTCCAGAACTAATAGCACTGTGGATGAGGAACATACTGAAAACGAATACCAGGTGGTAGCATTTATGAATTAGGAGCCAAGTATATGTAATTATCAAAATGAGTGTCAAGCTTAGAGAGGCAACCCGGTAGCTTGACCAGCACAGAGCTATGGAGACCATCAAACATGTATCTCTAGTAGCAAAATCCATGGATATCCTAAGATTTACTACTCAATCTGTACAAATAATTTATGAGTAATGATCAGGAGGCTGCGGTAAGCTGCCCCAATTAAAAGTTATGATTTTTAACCTTCATTTCTGGCCCTCAACCAGTTTCACATGTAGATCCCACTGACTAAAAGAGAAGCATAATCCTTAAGAGGAAACACCTTGCAATGGCATAACAGTGTAGACAGTAATGTGTTCCCAATGCTTTCCAAAAAGGGTTCTGTAGACATTTACTCAGCTGACTATAAAATATGGAAAGGGAGAATGCCCAGACATTTTCAGAACGCTTGCTCCAGGGTCTAGGTTGCCATCATGATGCTCTGTTAGAGTGGGGATGTAGAGGAGCCAGGTAATAAAATGCAGTGGGCTCAGGCCTGGATCAAAGACCTACTCAGTGGTTATCACCCCAGTCTTTGTATAAGTGAGTTAACATGCTTAATATTTAGCACATTCCCCACATTGATTCATTAGCCTTTGGAATAAAAGTTATTGTAGTAGGAAATAGTAAATGAAAACATCTAATCCTGTGCAATTCCCTCATTCCTCTCTTCCCGCCCATTCTTTGAGCAAATAGTAAATCAATCACTGTATTTAATCTGAAGAGGAATGGCAGCAATTAGCATCACTCTTAAAGACATACAAAATGCAGGATGGTCATTTCCATTATATTTCTATTTGCTTTACCAGTCTGGCCCTTGCAATAAGCTGATGGATCCTTGAGGAAGTTAATAGACTACGACAAACTCAACCAAGTAAGAGACCCGATTTTAGTTGTGCCAGATATGACGTTGTTGCTAAAGGAGATTAAGACAAATTTGGGTACATTATCGATGGTTATTGATCTGGGAAATCGAATTTTATCAGAAAAGAGGATCAGAAATAGTTTGCATTTATGTGGAACAGATTACAGAATACTTTTACACTCTTATTCAAGAGTATGTAAACTTCCCCAATTTCTGCTAACTATACAGCCCACTCAGCACTTCTCTGTGCTCATTATTAGCCCTTTCAGTCTATTCTCAACGTTTTGTCACCTTAACCTCTATTACTTATTAGCACTGTGACCTTCTGTATGATAGATACATAATTTTTCAAGGCCTCATTTCTTTATGTATAAATGGGAATAATAATTATGCTTCAGCATTAGTATGAGAATTAAATAAGTTTTGTGTTACATGTTATTGTGTGACTGTGGGTAATATCAAGTACCTTAAACTTTGTTAAATGTAATCAGGGCCAACCAGGAAAATAGAATACCTAAGAAGCGACAACAGAGGAAATTTAATGCAGGGAACTGGTTACATAAGTAAGGGCAGAGATAAGAGCCAAACAAGAAACAGAGGACCCAGAAACTAACAGGACAGAACTGTTCATTAACTAGACTTGAAAGCCAAAGGAACAAAATAAGCTGGTGTTACGGGAGTCTAGGAGCTGCTTTGACTCAATGGAAACTGGAACCGTGGTAGGCTTGTCTGTTGCTCCCTGAAGTCAAAGAGGAAATACAGCCTTTTTCAAAAAAGCTGACCAAAGCAAAGGATGGAGAGAGAAATATGAGGGTTACTCCCTTCCCCTGCTCTCCAGTACCTTGCCTCTCATTGGCCAGAAGTCAATTGACATGGAGCCAGGGAAGCACCACCTGCAGAGGTCAGCCCAGAGCACAGGAAGGATCTGAAGCCAACCACGTTTCCATCTCTAAGAGTTCATGACATCAGGCTACATCCTTGTGGGCAGGGGTGGGGTTTTCACAATGGGAAAATATATTTTCACTATCAGCTCTTCTGGAATTAAATTAAGTCTGACTTAGGAAGTGAAGAACTGGGAAAGCAAACTAATGGAATACGAATCAGCAAAAAAAGGAACAAAGTACAGATAATTTCAGCAACATGGATCAATTTCAAATGCACTATGTTAAGTGAAAGATAATAGAAACAAAGAATACATACTTTATTATTTCATTTATATGAAAATATAGAAAATCCAAAATAATAGTGATAGAAAGCAAATCAGTGGTTTCTGGGAGCCAGGGTTGGAGGAAAGAAGATAACTGCAAAGGGGCACAGGGAAACTTTTTAGGGTGATAGAATTTTTCTATATTGTAATTGTAGTGGGTGTTATGAACTGCATCTAGTTCTCAAAACTGATCTAGTAGCACATTTAAAATGGGTAAACTATATTTTATATAAATTATAGCTCAATAAAGCTGATCCAAATAAATTGTTGTATACATATATTGTTTACTTTTTTAAAAATGAGGTTTAATTGATTACTGAAAAATGGAAACTCTCCTGTTCTCCAAATTTATTCCTTTTTCTGTTCTTAGAAACTCAAAGTGTTTCCTCTTAAGGATTATGCTTCTCTTTTAGTCAGTGGAATCCACATGTGAAACTGGTTGAGGGCCAGAAATGAAGGTTAAACCTTCATCGTGGAAGACTGATTTCCTAACACATCATCTGGTTATGTTAGCTAAATCGAAGCCCAGTTTTTCTAAAAATCACATTTAAATCACATTTGGTTCTAACAATAGACACACATCTGAATTCCTCAGTATATTTCCACTTTTCATTCAGCTTTTCTTCAGGCAAGCACAGATACAGTACATGATTCACAGGAAGGACACTTTTAGCATTGGTTTCAGGTGCATTAATAATTATTTTTCTGTAACAACATCTAAACGACAGCCCAGGTTATAAGGAAAATGACACTGTCAAGAACTCTGGATTCCACATGAGGGTTTTGTTTTGGGAAATTATTTCCAGAAAAGAAACTATGTAACTCCATGGCCTCACTGGAAGGAAAATTTTAAGGATTCTTGCCTAAAATAGCAAAGTTGGACTTTTAAGTTATGGGAAATGATAAACACATTGAAAATCTGGAATAAACCTCCAGAGATTAAAGTAAATATCACAAAGTACAGTGTGTAGAAGAGCGCTCATTAAATTCAATATCATTATGAAAAAGAGGGGTGGTACAATTTGAACACTTAACATCATGGACTGACTAGAATTCCTGAAAACACTGCTCCATGGAATTTTAGCGAGACTGATGGAGGAGTTGATTACAATTGAATGTCTATAGAACTTACATTCAAATGCTAGTACTATAGATAAGACTCGTAATGCAGGATTAAAGATACGTTGCCACTAGAAAAAAATCATTGTAGGGAGAGGTTTGAACTGAGATCCCTGATGTTTGATACGCTCTCTTGTGAAAAGGAAAATCTTTGCCTCCTTGGAGCTAAGCCCGGAAATGTAGACTAGGAAGGGAAGCTGCTTGAAATACCAAAGAGGGCATAGTTATTGTTTCCTGTCTAATTGTCAGTAACACAACAAGATCAATTTATCTCCTTTGACATATTGAAGTTACACAAAGACTGCTGGGGAGGAGGCCTGCTGACATCATGCAGAGTCTATTTTTGTCTCTGAAGTAAATTCAAAGGAACTTTTCTGCCTCCTAGAATGGGGAAATTGGTATGAAGGTGTGGGATAATCTTACTCTACCTGTTTGGAAATGTTATATCTTTTGGGAATCTTCATGCTCCTCATAAATTATCTCAGTCACAATGGGCAGAATTAGCTATTTGTGTAGATTTTTGCCATTTAAAATATATCGTTAAGTGATATAATAAATGTGAAGACTGAGCAGTGTGCATTGCTAATGCAAAATTTGTACCTCTGAACTTAAAAGTTAAAAAAAAATTTAATTGTACCTGAGTTTCCAATATTATGCAAAGATTTTCCAATGTCATTTTGAGGTCTTAAAGCTATACTTAATTAAGAGAGTTGGAACTTTGACAATGAAATTTATAGAACTTTGTACTTTGTTATAACATCAGGGTGGTAATACAGTGAAGAGCCAAAACGTCATTTCCCAAGCTGCAACACAGAAACTTGATAGACATGAAATTTTATCATCCTCAAATATGTGTCTTTAGTAAATCACACTGTAACTTTAATCTAAGTACCACAATAATGGAAATTTAAATGAATAAGTTATTCATCACTTACAAAAGGTTTTATCGATTTGGAAAAGCACAGGAAATTTTATTCACTGGATTCTTATTTCAAAATCTTTCTGTCATTGGATTGTGATTTTAAGTGCATTATGTTTTAGGGCATCGTATTCCACATAGTTTTATTTTCTTTGAATACATAGAGGCTGTAGATGAGGCAGTCAGACTAAAAGATGATACAAATCTTTGAGGAAAACCTGCACTGGGAAGCTAAATGAATGTATGGAACACGTTTTAATTCCTTAAGGCTTTTCAGCTGTCAATTGGTTTATGTTTCTGGACACTATCTGTCAGATCACATTGAGCTATCTCATTTTTATATTCCTGGGGATTGATTTCATTAATGAAGAACATACCAGATCTCAGGGTTATCTGCAGTGAAAGATAACTTCTTCAGGCCTCAGCAGCTGAAAGATGACTGGATGGTCATTTCTTCTTAAATGGAGGAAATTAAAGTTTGGGGCTGTGGTGTGAAGACTCTTAACAACAAGCTGAAAAAACATTTCAAAAATTGCTGGCAAGTATTTACAATCAACTGGAACTATTTCAGGGCACACTGAGGAGGAGAAGGAGACCTGGATTGTTGTTGTGAGAACTTGGTGCAGAGAATTCTCATCTTACAGCAAGTCAATACCAAACATTTTCCCATCTATAGGGAAGATGATGTTGGGTTGGAATGAATACTTACAATAAAAAATATGTGTTACAGAAATGACAAATAAAAGACAAGACTAGAAAGTAATGACACATACTCTTAACTGGCTTGGACATTTTGTGTTCCTGTCTCTTACTGCTTCGTGTGCTAAATAAAGGCAGTCAGGCTGTAAAACCTTGTATTGTATTAAAATTTAATTTCCAAGGATGTCACTTAAATACAAGTCATCATGTAGATTCACAATATGAATCATCACTTACTTATAGAAAAACCCGAGTATTTAATTCATTTGCTGATGTCTAACTTTATCTAAAGCACAGCAGTTTAACTATATAAAACTACTTCTAAGGTTTCTTTTTTTTTTTAATAACTACTTCTAAGGTTTTCTTTTTCTTTTTTTTTAATGCTTTAGTGTGATGGTGGGCTGCTTGTTGGAACAAACAACTTCGGTTAAGTGATCTTCTGTGGCTATGTATGCTGTGAGAGCACTCTTACAGATACTCTAGGAATACTGACATTAAGAAGAATGCGGTTTTGAAATTCTTTTCCATAAATTGTAAATATTAGCCTGATAAGAGCCAGTATTTTGTGAATCTCATTTAGGAAGCATGAGTATTTCACTGAATCTAGAATAAGCTACTGCTGGGCATTCCCATGTAGGAAGAAAATTTATTTTAGTATAGTATAAAGCTTTTGCTCTTTCTTTTATTATTTATCTCATATATGCTGGTTTACATGTAGACATCCATAAGCTCTATTAAAAGCTACTTATTACTACTAATTTTCTAAAATAACATTTTTATCTAAATTGAGCTATGGACAATGTTTGTATTTTTTTTTTTTTTTAAAAAAAAAGCATTTTTAAGAAACAAATTGTTCCCTCTCACCAACCCGCAAAAAGTACCTAAGTTTACAATTCTAAATTTGTATAGATTGGAGTTCACTGGCATTCTTATTTAATAGAATGAATACTATTAACATTCCTGGAGATAAGCTATTCCCATTTCCAACAAGTATGTGTTTACTTGTAATTTTTTTCCCAAAAAAAAGCCTCACAATATATTATTTCTATTATAAATAAACAAAATCAGAACAGTCTTTTTTGAGCTATCAGATATTTTACAACAAAATATTCCACATACTTAAGCCATTATGAATTTGGTTGATTGAAGTCTGAACTGTGGTAAACCACCATGAAGCTTTCATTGATTTCCCAATCACTGCCTTCAACAATATTTCTATTGACTCATTCAAACTTTTTTAAGAATATCTTGTTCAGATTCTGTATCTTTATGGTGAAAAAGCTGTCTTTTTTAAAAGCTTCCATTTCGTCTTCTTAATGTTCATCTCTTATTTTTTTTTTTTTTTCGTATCTCTAGAAGCTTTGTCAGAGGAAATTAAACTGAAGAAATGCTGTTGTCTGTTATTTCATACTTTCTTCTCTGCCTTTTGTTTTTTTTTCATTAAAAAAAAAAAAAAAAAAAAAAAAAAAGGAGGTGGCCTGGCGGAGGTTGCAGTGAGCTGAGATCACAACATTGCAGTCCAGCTTGGGTAACAGATGAAAACTCAAAGAAAAAGAAAAGAAAAGAAAAAATAAAAGTAAGTCTATGAACAAAAATATAGCATACTAATATTAATAAAAAACAAGGCAGGACTGTGTGCAGTGGCTCACACCTGTGTAATCCCCAGCACTTTGGGAAGCTGAAGTGAGAGGATCACTTGAGCCCAGTTTGAGACCAGCCTGGGCAACATAGTGAGACCTGATTTCTACAGAATATTTAAAAATTACCTGGGCATGGTGGCACGAGACCGCAGTCCCAACTACTTGGGAGGTTGAGATGGGAGGGTCACTTGAGCTTGGGAGGTTGAGGCTGCAGTGAACTGTAATCACACCACTGCACTCCAGCCTGGGTAACAGACTGAGACACTATTTAAAAAAAAAGAGGAGCAGTTATACTAATTTCAGACAGAGCAGACTTCAAAGCAAGGAGGGTTATCAGGGATAAAAGAAGGCATTACAAAGTGATATGAGGTCAACTATCCAAGAAGACATGACAATTCCTTATATGTATGCATTTAACAAAAGAATGTCAAACTATGTGAGGCAAAAACTGACAGAACTACCAGGAAAAATAGATAAATTCCCTATCACATTTGGAAACTTCAACACTCCTCTATCAGTAATGGACAGATCCAGCAGACAGAAGATCAGAAGAGACATAGTTGAATTTCACAACACCATCAATCAACTGGATATAATTAATTGACATATCCTACTTCATCCAGTAATAGCAAAATATACATTCTTCTCAAGCTCACATGGCACATTCATCAATATAAACCACATTCTAGACCACAAAACACACTTTAACAAATTTAAAACAATAATAATCATGAAATGTCTGCTGTTAGACAAAAATGGAATTAAACTAGAAGTCAAAAAAACAGAAAAACAAATGAAAAAAAAAAAAATCCCCAAATACATGAAGTTTAAAAAACACACTTTTAAAGAAGACATGGGTCAAAGAAAAACATTTTCAGAGAAATTAAAAATACTTTGAAATAAATGAAAATGAAAATACATCTTATTAAAATTTGTGGGGTGCTGCAAAAGCGGTGCTTAGAGGGAAATAAATGCTCAGAACACATATATTAGAAAAAGAAGAAAGACCTGAAAGAAATGACCTAAAAGTCCACCTTAAGAAACTAGAGAAAAAGGGCAAATAAAAATCAAATTAAGTAGAAGACAAGAATTAAGAATTAGGGCAGAAAAAATGAAATTGAAACAGAAAATCAATAGGAAAAAATCGATGAATCCCAAGATTGTTCTTTGAAGAATAAATAAAATCAATAATCATTTAGTCAGGCTATCAAAGAAGAACAAGAGAGAATACAAATCATTAACATCAGAACTGAAAGATGAGACATCAACACAGATAATAAAGGAATATTATGAACAATGGTATGTCCATAGATTTGATAACTAGGATGAAATAGACCAATTCCTTGAAAGACAATCTATATATCAAAACTCACACAAGAAAACATAGGCAATCTGAACAGGCCTAGGTTTATTAAAGAAACTTAATCACTAGATAATAATAACTTTTCAAAACAGAAAGCAAGAGGCCCAGATGGATTCATTGGTGAATTCTACCAAAATTTAAGAATAAAGTTATACCAATTTTCTACAATTTCTCTCGGAAGATATTGACAGAAGAAATACTTCCTAACTCATTCTATTAGGCCACTATTACCCTAATACCAGAACCAGCCAAAGACATTACAGAAAATAAAAACTATAAACCAATATCTCTCATGAGCATAGGTACAAAAATCCTCAACAAAATATTAGCAATCAAATTCAACAATGTGTAAAAATAATGAAATGCCATGACTAAGTGAGATTTATTCTAAATATGCAAACTAGTTCAACATTTGAAAATCAATTAATGCAATGCATCATATTAACATGCCAAAAAAATCACATGATCATATCAACAGACACAGAAAAAGCATTTGACAAAATGCAACACTCATTCAAAACAGAAGCTCTCAGCAAACTAGGAATAGAGTTTACTCTATTCCTCAGCTTGATTAAGAATATATATGAAAAACATACAGCTAGCATTATACTTAATGGTAAGAAACTTGAAGCTTTCCCATTAAAATCAGGAGCAAAACAAGGATGCTTCTTCCCTCTCACCACTACTTTTCAACATCACGCTGGAAGTTCTAGTTAATTCAATAAGATGAGATAATGACATAAAAAAGTGTACAGACTGTAAAGAAAAAAATGAAACTGTTTGCTGACAGCATGATCATCACTGAATCAATAAGCGAATATAGCAGTATTTCAGGATACAGAAGTAACTGCCTTAAGAGATTGAAGGATTACTTGAGGCCAACAGTTCAAGACCAGCCTGGGCAATGTAGTGAGACCTCATTGCTACAAAATAAAAAATAAAAAATTAGCCAGTCGTGGTGGTGCACATTTGCAGTCCTAGCTACTTCGACAGTGAAAGTGGGAGAATTGCTTGAGCCTAGGACTTTGAGGCTGCAGTGAGCCTCAAACGAGGCTCTGTCTCTAAAAAAAAAAAAAAAAAAAAAAAAAAAAAAAAAAAAGAAAGTGGGACACAACAATGCCTTACAGTAGGTAAATGGGTAAATAAAATGCTCTACATTCAGACAATGCACAATTACTAAGGGCAAGAACAGATTAAGTTATACCTTGGATAGGGGTTCCAATTCTTGCAGTTTTCTGTAGTTTGTTTAGTCCTGGATATTTCTTTATACTCAGACTTGGGTCTTAGTCACCAATTCAAGAGCAACAAAAAACATCCCACTCATCATGTTACCATATTTGTAATATGGACTAAACTGCTTTATGCTATAGTTCTATACACTTAAGATATCTGTGCTTATGTTTCAATCCCATATTGTTAATGAGAAAATGACTGGGAACTTTTAAAGAATATCCAGAGATGTAGTTTGATTTCCTTTAGCATTTTGACTTTTTTTCTCTATCAGTCCATAATTCTTTCACATCTGACACGAGTGGCTGTTAACTACAATGACATTTTTCACGAAACTCCTTCTGCTTTCATTCTTCTGGTTACCTAGATGCAATGCCTTCTATACTCTCTTTAATCTTGTTTCCTGTTTATTAACAGTAGACAGTAAACTTTAAATTGTTCTTGTTTACTGTCTATTAACAGTATCTGCTCATTCAAAAAAATGTATAACCCTTCTTCCTCATTGTCGTGGCTTACCATTCTAGGATGATTCTTGTAAACATAAGGTGCTACAACACCCTGACTACAATTTGACTCGAATACACATCCACATCCACATAAAATTAGCCAGACTAATTTTATTTAAACAGAACTTTTGCAAGAGCCTTCATTTACTTTAGAGCACTGTCATCTTATAATATTTACCTCAAAGACAAACTCTGTGACACTTTCAAGGCCTCAGTGGTGCTGTCCTACCCTATTTAACCAATTTTGCTGTGCTTTGCTTCAGGCACACCCGTGTCTTCCTATCTTTAACGTACCAGGAACACACATCTATTTCTGTCTGTGTGTTTTAGCAAATACTTCCCCTCTCCAAATTAGAAAGCCTCCCAACTTCATTCACCTGCCCAAATATTGAGTTTTAAGTGGTACCATCTGCCATGAAATATTTCTGTAATGCTTCCGCTCATATAGATCATTTCACAATTTGTATGTAAAGTGAATAGCATTCATTTTTGTTGCTTTTCGTTCAGTGCGCATCCTGCTATGTTGTTCTTCTTTGGATTTGGGATGCAATCGCATTAGTATTTATCTGATGGTCATACCCTTAAATGTGTCTGTATGCCCTAAAAAAGCCACTATAGTGTTTGACAAGTAGACAATAATTTTCAAAACTATTTTTTATGGGTAAATACATAATAGATTGCAGCAGAATGAGCACTAGGCCAGGCATCAGAATTGTAATGTGGTCTTAGGAAATCTTGCTTAACTTCCTGATCCTCAGTTATCTGGTCTCTGAAACAGAAAAGTCATGTCTTTTCTGTCTATTTTGAACGATTGTTAGGAGTTACAAATAGGATGGGAAAAGCTTCTTAATTTCAAAAAAATACTTCAGCTATTATTTCAGGTGAATTTATAAGGTCAATTTATTGCCTTTTTTTTTAAAAGTTCAATATAAAGAAAACTACCAAAGTTGGATAGAAAGGGATTTGGGGTTGCCCACACTCAGACAGGAAGTTGCTTACAACTTTAAGGGGAAAAATTCCTAATTTGTTTGGGGAAATGCGTTTATTCCATCTCACAAGAGGGCTGAAGCACATAGAAAAGCTGTGTGTCTGAAACCAATGGCAGAACTAGAAATACAATACAAATCTTCTAATTCTTGGGGATCTGGATATCTGTGAAGTATTTTATATCCTTGAAGACAGCAACTAAAATTTTGGAATAAAACCTTAGTTTTTTAATGTGGGTTTTGTACTTTATTAAATCTAAAAGCATATGTTTTCCAAATTTGAAATACATAATGTCCTTTATGGTTTTACTTACCATGATTTAAAGACGAAAAGGGAATTAGTGAATAGTAAGAGAGGAATGTAGGCTATTCTGTCATGATCTTTTCTTACTGATTCCCCTTTGTCTGATATTGTTCAAAGATGTTCCAAAGTTTACATTTCAGGAGATCAACTCCCAATGTAACTGACTTTATGTATACTGACTGAAACATTTGAGAGGAATTAGATATACTTTCTTCTTATATGACTAAAACTTCAACTTAAAATATGGAGAGTAATGCACACCCAGAACTTCAACTACATAACTTAAATCGAGTAGAATGTTTATTTTCTCAAAGTTTTTCCCTGTTCTATTGAGGTTTGTGATGCAATTCTCTACAGAGAAATAAACAAATGCCAGCAAATCTGTATGACATCAGATCAAACTGGAAGAGAATTTGTCTTGTTTTATAACCTCTCTGTGATGGCAAAGGGACACTGTGATCAGGGTGAAGAAATGCTGACTCAGTGTTTTTCCATCTGGAATTTAACAGCCATGCCATTGACCTTCCTAACAGGGAAAATTGCTTTTATTTGACATAAATAATGAAAATGCACCTTTTTGCTAAATTCGTATTTACTTCTAGATTTTTGAACATGTTTACCACAAGCACTTTGGTTTCTCCAGCTTAAATAATGTATTACTTTAGGGACTAAATCTGTGGCTTTCACTTAGAAAATACAGTATGCAGCCAACAAACATAAAAAAAAAAAACAAAAACTCATCATCACTGGTCATTAGAGACATGCAAATTGAAACCGCAATGAAATACCATCTCATGCCAGTTAGAATGGCGATCATTAAAAAGTCAGGAAACAACATATTCTGGAGAGGATGTGGAGAAATAAGAACGCTTTTATACTGTTGGTGGGAGTGTAAATTAGTTCAATCATTGTGGAAGACAGTGTGGCGATTCCTCAGGGATCTAGAACTAGAAATACCATTTGACCCAGCCATCCCATTACTGGATATATACCCAAAGGATTATAAATCATTCTACTATAAAGACACATGCACACATGTGTTTATTGCAGCACTATACACAATAGCAAAGACTTGGAACCAACCCAAATATCCACCAATGATAGACTGGATTAAGTAAATGTGGCACATATACACCATGGAATACTATGCAGCCATAAAAAAGGATGAGTTCATGTCCTTTGCAAGGATGTGGATAAAGCTGGAAATCACCATTCTCAGCAAATTAACACAAGAACAGAAAACCAAACACCACATGTTTTGCTCATAAGTGGGAGTTGAACAGTGAGAACACATGGACACAACAAGGGGAACATCACACACTGGGACCTGCCAGGGGGATGGGGGGCTAGGGGAGGGATCGCATTAGGAGAAATACCTAATGTAGATGATGGGTTGATGGGTGCAGCAAACCACTATGGCACATGTATACCTATGTAACAAACCTGCACGTTCTGCATGTGTACCCCAGAACTTAAAGTATAATAATAATAATAAAGAAAGAAAGAAAATACAGTCCCAGAAGTCAATTCTAGGCTANCTATGCAGCCATAAAAAAGGATGAGTTCATGTCCTTTGCAAGGATGTGGATAAAGCTGGAAATCACCATTCTCAGCAAATTAACACAAGAACAGAAAACCAAACACCACATGTTTTTGCTCATAAGTGGGAGTTGAACAGTGAGAACACATGGACACAACAAGGGGAACATCACACACTGGGACCTGCCAGGGGGATGGGGGGCTAGGGGAGGGATCGCATTAGGAGAAATACCTAATGTAGATGATGGGTTGATGGGTGCAGCAAACCACTATGGCACATGTATACCTATGTAACAAACCTGCACGTTCTGCATGTGTACCCCAGAACTTAAAGTATAATAATAATAATAAAGAAAGAAAGAAAATACAGTCCCAGAAGTCAATTCTAGGCTATAAATTTACTCAAATTCCATCATTTTTTCCAAATTCAAATGCTGTTCTGAGACCATGATAATAACGAGGATTTGTTGGAAGGGTAATGGAGGTGATTACTGTTTTAATTTCTGAAATAAAAATTGTAATTTAGTTCCTTAACATAATTTCTGGATTAATTTCCTAAATATTCTCAATGCCTTTTTAAACAGAAAAGAAATATTGACAAGAGCTGACTTATGTCATATACATATATATTTAAATATATATATTAAAGGTTATATATATACTGAGGGAAAATTGGTAGATGACTTTCTGAATAAATAAATATTTTATTATTCTGCTCTTAAACTGAGTACTTAAAAAAAAAAAAAGGCCAGCTAAACGTATTACAAAGTTGGTTTAAACACTTTCTGCTTTGATAAACATCGAAGTTTTATCAGTAATATAGTTGAATAGATGTTCTTTGTGTTTTGGGTTTTTTTCTCCATTTGTTTCCAAGAAATTTCCATATCCTGTATCTTTTTGCCTTCTCTTGTGTTCCCATCATTCTTTCTTTCTCTTTGGTCATGGCCCTGATTAAAATCCTTATTGTCTTTTTCATGCTGAATTTCATTAGTTGCTGGACTAATATTCTTATCTATAGTCTCATTTCCTTTTAAGACATTAGTGATAGAGATCTGTGCTTCTCATCAATATTTCCTATTCTCCTCCTTCCAACACAGGGTAAAGCTGCACTGTTCTCTTCCTGTGTGGAATCTGAGCTGTGACGTGTTGCTTCCTGGTGGAAGCTTATCTGGGCAGTGTTCAAGGCACCATGCCCCTACATCTGCTGCTGTTGCTGATGGTGGTCACTTGTGAAGTTTCTGACAGTGGGGGCCCTGAATGAATATGAAATGGAAGAGCACCCTCTTCTCCACCCTAAATCCAAGACAGATCAGGAAATAGGTTATAAGCCACTGAGAATTTTAGAGTTGTTTTTGACTACAACATAACACAGTTTTTCATAACTAATAGCATGATTCTATTCCCAAAGTAGATCTTTTGAAGAGTAGTCTTTTTAATATGTAAGTCTTGTACTGTTACTACTGTGTTCTAAATTCTTTTGTGGCATCTCAAGGCAGATAAACAAAAATAAAATGTCTAAGTCTAGTACCTAAGGTCTTTTATGAACTGGCCCTCTGTTAGAACTAACAGAAGAGTTTAAAAATGTGGTGAATTTTTTAAAATATGAAAATGTAGGAATTTCTATATATAAAATACAATAACAAAGGTTTTCAGTTATAATACCAACCACTTTTTCTCTCCCCACTATATCTTATAAATATGTCTTATACTATTTATAAGACACATTTAAGTCATGCCAGTTTCTAGGTCTTTGGTAAATTTAACTCAATATAGATTTTCCCTTAAAACCTGACTACAGTCTGCTTTCATTCAGTCACCTAACTTTCACTGAGATGTAATAATAAACACTTAAGCCTTTAGTGTTCACAGCTATGTGAGGTTAGTAGCACTTACTGTGACAAATGAAGAGAACATGTATTGTTGCATAGTCATAGAGTCCTGTCTCAGGTACTTAATAGTTACATCAAGTGAGATAAGAATTCTAATCACTATGACACATAACCTCCTTATTTATAGAGTAAGGATAACAATCTCTATCACAGAGAGTTGTGAAGTTTAAATTAAATCATGTATTTAAAGTACTTGGCATAGAGGTGGAGTTCGACTACTGTTGGGTTCCCTCAGTTTTTTGCAGATGGGAAAACAGAGGCTCATGGTTGAATAATAAATGGGTTTGTACGTCTTTCTAGACTTCGGTTTTCTGGGCTTAGTGCATTCCTGTGTGATTTAAATTTCCTTTTCTCCTCCAGATTATCATTCCCTTCATTTCCTTTGCTTTATTCTTCCACATCTATGAATGAGAGTAATCTGCTGTGGCTGTGAGGAGGCAGAGAGTGAGATAATGAGAGTCTCAAAGCCTTCTCTGGGTCATAAGGATTCATAAAGTGATTTGAAAAATACTGCTAGAAACACTCTCCCCACTTCCAAAAGAAGTCTGTCCTTCTGTCTGTCACTGAAAAAGCCCTGCAAATTATGGCTTGTGACTACAGGTAAAAAGCCCTGCAAATTATGACTTAACAAACATGTGGAGGATTATTTATTGCAATAGCAATGTCTCAAATAAATATATCAAGACAGCCTGGAATTTAGTGGTAGTTCTGAAAAATAAAGAATGCAGATATTCTCAATGTTCCTGTCATTATGTTGTCAATTATCTTTTCTTAACACTGGAAATGTTCAAAAGATAGAAAGTAGTGTCTTTTAACGTCCTATAACTTTTAGAATGTAGTATGTATCATTGCTGCTTGAGAAATTATTATTTCCTCTTGAACAAAGAAATGCTGGCATTTTTAGTAGTAGAGACTCAAAATATCTTCCAAGTCTTTACCACTTGTGAACTACTATGTGATCATAAAAATTATGTATTTTTTAACCAGTGTAAAACATTTAAAAATGCTAATTTCATCGGTAGGTAGGGAAAGAATGTTTTAAAATGTATACATAATCTAAGCATGAGTTGTAAGAAAGCAGATGTAGACACACAGAAAGAGACTGCAAGGAAACACAGTGAAGTGTTAATAGTAGATTCTTCTGAAGAGTGCTACGAGGTGATCTTTATTTTTTATTTATTAATTTATTGTATTTTAAAGTTTCTAAAATTAGCCACATATTTTTATTACTATTATACATGTAATTCTAATGTATTTCTTTATTTATATGTATGTGTATACACATGATATTTATCTATTTTGCATATTTCTGGAATTGGTAACATTATTGAACTCATTAGTACAATTTTGCTTTTGACTTATTGACAACCGAGAAGCATATAAAATGATAGTCAATAACCTTGTGTTCTTGTTTTAAAAGAAATTCTCTAACATTTAGAGAAGTATGATGTTAACTCTCATTTTTACATAAGTATTACTTATTAAGTTATGGAAACCATTTTTAGATTTGTATATCAAATGTCTATTTGACGTGTCACTTGAATGTCTTGCCAGGGAATATTCATTACTGTGGCAGAGACGGTTTTAGTTTTCCCTGTTATGATTTTCCTCTTCATTTTAAGAAACATTATTTGTTCCTTGAAGATCTGAAAAAAACACTCATGACATTTCTGAACCCAGGAAAGTTCTTTGAATAATTATGTAATAACTCTTAAAATCTTTTCATGATTAATACTGTAGCCAGCCATTTTATTTTTTCTTTTCAAAAAAACAATTCATTTATTTCTATAAAAGTATCCAATTTGTAGGAAGTTTTGTTTAATAGCAATTACATTTTATACCACTTTATGATAATTTTATTTTTTTTACTTCTTTAATTATATTTATTTATTTTTATTTTTTATTATACTTTAAGTTCTAGGGTACATGTGCACAATGTGCAGGCTTGTTACATATGTATACATGTGCCATGTTGGTGTGCTGCACCTATTAACTCGTCATTTACATTAGGTATATCTCCTAATGCTATTCCTGCCCCCAAGATAATTTTAATACATATTTTCTGTACTCTTATTCCCTTTTCATTTCCAGTTTATGACTCTGTGTGTGTGTGTGTGTGTGTGTGTGTGCATGTATGTATATTTGATAGGTTAGGTTAGCCAAAAGTTTTTTGCATATTTGCAAAATATTCAAATTTGTGTAAGTATACATATTTGATAGGTTAGATTAGCCAAAAGTTACTTCTGCCTAGAAAACCACAATTTTTCTCAAACTACTTCTCCTTTTCTCCTCCTCAACTAGATACCTCCTCTTCATTCATCATGTCCCAGTTTAAATGAAGCTTCCATAGGGAAGACACTTGATTGCCTCAGTTCAGTGAGGTTTCCATCCACCACACCTCACTGTATCATTAACTCTGGTTAACTATAATCAATTACTGAGAAAAAGAAACAAAGAAGATATATAACATACATATGTATGTGGTTTGGAAGGGACTTGTGTGGGTTTTCTGTGAAGCTGGCAATATTTTATTCCTAATATGATGACATTAAACAGGTTTTTAATTAGTGATACTTCGTTGAATTGTACAATTACATTTGTACAGACAGAAGCATTTTGATGCTATATTTTACTTAAATAAAATGATTTTATAAATTCAAGGTACTGTTATTTTTTTCACGTTTTGCAGATGAGAACTCTACCACAGACCTGACTACGTTCTAAAAACAGACTTTTGGGCACTATTTCTATGGCAATCTGGAATTACAGAAAATTTTAAGCAATAAAGTAACATAAACATAAGAAGAGGGAAGCTGGAATCAGAGAAACAGGCTATGAAGCTATTTCAATAGTTCCCCTAAGACTTAGCTTTTAGCCAAGATAGAATTACAAAGAGTAGATTTACCATCATGCCTGATTCAATCACATAACGAACAAAATAAATGAGGCAATAGTTTTTAAGACATTGCACATTAGTCAATGCAGGGCAGTGATTCCTGAGAAACTGAAAACAAATGAAGTGAGGCCTATGTTTTCCTAACTGATTTCTTTAATAGTGGGTCTACACTCTTGGGTAGGAAAGAAGAATCCAGGTAGAGCCCAGTAGAGCCCTGAAGTTGAGGACAAGGAGCTAACCATTTGGGGAGATCAAGGCAGTTAGAGTTCATAGGGCAGAGTACAGGAGAGAAGAAAGAAGCACAGAGAGAACTTCTGACGTATGCAGAGCATCACCCTTTAGTATTCAACTGAGTAGTGGTCAGCCCATGCATGTGAAGAAACTATCTGATCAACCTAAAAGGATTAGAAAGAGTAATGTCTGAGATCCATACAGGACCTAGCAGAGTGCCTCTTCTCACCAGGTAGGCTGGAAAACCTCATGATACATGGGGCTTTAGAAAGAGTACCTAGAAGATTCTTGGTTCATTAGTGAGTAATAATTAACCCTAGACTAAAAGCTACTCTGGTCCTGCAGAAGCATTTCCAAAATACTGCATCTAAGAAAAAAGTTGAATAATATTTATATAAATACAAAAATATCTAGCACTCAGCAAGATAAAATTCATTATGTCTGGAAACCAATTAAAAAGTTTTGAGAAATACAGAGAAGATGAAAACTGTTGCAGGAAGTCAGGGACACCAAACGGAGGGACTGGCTGAAGCCACGGCAGAAGAACATAAATTGTGAAGATTTCATGGACATTTATTAGTTCCCTGAATTAATACTTTTATAATTTCTTACACTTGTCTTTACTGCAATCTCTGAACATAAATTATGAAGATTTCATAGACATTATCACTTCCCCAATTAATACTCTTGTAAATTTCTACGCCTGTCTTTACTTTAATCTCTTAATCCTGTCATCTTTGTAAGCTGAGGATGTGTCGCCTCAGGATGCTGTGATGATTGTGTTATCTGTACAAATTGTTTGTAAAACATGTGTGTTTGAACAATATGAAATCTGGGCATCCTAACAAAAGAAGAGGATAACAGTGATTTTCAGGGAACAAGGGAGATAACCATAAGGTCTGACTGCCTGTGGGGCCAGGTAGAACAGAGTCATATTTCTCTTCTTGCAGAAAGCGAATAGGAGAAATATCGCTGAATTCTTTTCCCAGCAAGGAATAACCCCGGGAAAGAAATGCATTCCCAGTGGGGAGGTCTCTAACATGGCCACTCTGGGAGTGTCTGTTTTATGCAGTTGAAGATAAGGGATGAAATATGTCCTGGTCTCCTGCAGTGCCCTCAGGCTTGCTAGGATTAGGAAATTCCAGCCTGATGAATTCTAATCAGACTGGTTGTCTGCCCTTGAGCCCTGTTTCCTGTTAAGATGTTTATCAGTGACATTGTTTGCCCAGAGGGACATGGAACTTCATCAGTAATTCTAATTTCACCCTGGCCTTGTGATCTTGCTCTGCCATTTGCCTTGCAATATGTTATTGCCTTTTGAAGCATGTGATCTCAGTGACCCACTCCCTATTCATACACTCCCTCCCCTTTTGAAATCCCTAATAAAAACTTGCTGGTTTTGTGGCTCAAGGGGCATCATGGAACCTGCCAATAAGTGATGTTACCCCCAGTGGCCCAGCTGTAAAATTTCTCTTCGTACTCTTTCTCTTTATTTCTCAGACTGGCCAACACTTAGGGAAAATAGAAAAGAACCTGCATTGAAATACTGGGGGCTGGTTCCCCTGATACATGACCCATAATAAGTAGAAAAATAATAAAAATGTACCCAGAAATTATACAGATTTTAGAATTAGCAGACAAAGGCCAGGTGTTGTGGTTCACACCTGTAATCCCAGCACTTTGGGAGGCCAAGGTGGGTGGATCACCTGAGGTCAGGAGTTGGAGGCCAGCCTGGCCAATATGGTGAAACGCCGTCTCTTTACTAAAAATACAAAAAATTAGCCAGGTGTTGTGTTGGACACCTGTAATCCCAGCCACTCAGGAAGCTGAGGCAGGAGAATCCTGGGAGGTGGAGGTTGCAATGACCTGAGATCGTGCCATTGCACACCAACCTGGGCAACAAGAGTGAAACTGCATCTAAAAAAAAAAAAAAAAGAAAAAATAATTATCAGACAAAAGCATTAAAAGTTATAACTGTCTTCCATGTAAAAAATGTCATGTAAAGACATAAAACCTTTTAAAAGATCTAAATCAAACTCCTAGTAATGAAAACTACAATGTCTGAGATGAAAAATATACTAGATAGAATTAATAACCAACTAGATATTGTAGTAAGGAAGATTTAGAAGAGATTGAATGTGAAAAGATAGCATTACAAACTATCTGGAGAGAAATAAAGGAAAACAGACAATGGAAAGAACAACAGTGATTTATGGGACAACTTCAAGAGATCCACTATACATGTAATTGAGGCCCCTACAGGAGAACAGGAAACAGAAAAAAAAAAATTTGAGAGAATAAAAGCTGAAGAATTTCTAAATTTTAAGAAAAACTATAAATCCACAGACCCAAGAAGCCCAACAAAGAAGCATAAGACCCAAGCATAAGAACCATGAAGCAAAGTATAGTGACACATATCACATTTAAATTATAGCCAGGCCTCCATATCTGCAGGTTCTGCATCCATGAATTCAATCAATCACAAATTAAAAATAATTGAAAAGAAAATGGATAACTGCATCTATACTGAACATGTACAGACTTTTTTCCTTGTCAATTATTCCCTAAACAATGTAGTGTAACAACTACCTACACAGCATTTTCATAGTGTTAGGTATTACAAGTAATCTAGAGATAATTTAAAGTATATGAGAAAATGTGCATAGGTTATATGCAAATACTACACCATTTTATATAAAAGAGGCTTGAACATCTATGGATTGTGGTATTTGTAGGGGGTCCTGGAAGCAATCCCTCATGGATGCCAAGGGACAACTGTATTAAAAAATCAGTGATAAAGAGAAAAATCTTAAAAGAATCCAATGAAAATGACACTTTATGTAGAGAGTAATAAATTTAAGAATGATAAATTCTTCTTCTAAAAGAATTTGAGAAGATAGTACATCTTTAAAGTACTAAAAATAAAATAAAATTTGTCAAACCAGAATTATAGACCAAGAGAAACTGTCTTTCAACTATCTTTCAATAAAGAAGGCAAAATACTTTTTTATACATACAACAGCAGGGAAATTCAACCAACAGACTCATATTAAAATGAATATTTTAAAAATTATTTAGGCAGGATCAGGTATGGTGGCTCACTCCTGTAATTCCAGCACTTTGGGAGGCTGAGGCAGATGGATTTCTTGAGGTCAGGAGTTCCAGACCAGGCTGGCCAATATGGTTTGGTTTCTACTAACAATATAAAAATTAGCCAGGTGTGGTGGCGGGCACCTGTAGTCCCACCTACTCGGGAGGCTGAAGCAGGAGAATTGCTTGAACCCCCAAGGCAGAGGTTGCAATGGGCCGAGATCGTGCCACTGCACTCCAGAGTGGTGACAGAGGCAGACTCTGTCTCCAAAAAAAAAAAGAATTTCTTTAGGCAGAAGGAAAATTATCTCTCTCCATTTATTTAAAGTATTCTTTGATTCATTTAATCAGTGTCCTGCTGTTTTAGCCTATACATATTTTATATGTCTTATTATATTTATAAATGATTATTCATATTTTGCTGCTATTATGAGTGATATCTTTTTAAAACTTTAATGTTTAATTTTTACTGCAAGTATATAGAAATAAAATTGATTTTTGTGTATTGATGTATTCTCCAATCTCACAGTAGTCTGTGGATATAGTCAGCTACATTAACTGATTTTCAAATAGAACTAGAGTTTTTAAAGCACTTTTGGTTTATATGTTTTGAAGTTATTGCCCCAAATAGTAATAGGGCAAAGAGCTATGTCATGCCCCTAAGTCTGATGAAGCAGTCCCAGCAGAGATTGCTTATATATTTTAGATAGAATTAAGAAATAAACTATGTGAAAGATAGACTAGATATAAGGGACAATGATAGAATGAGGGAATATACAGTACTGCCTCACAAAATTAATTGCACGAAAAGCATGCCCTTGGTTCAGGGGTCCTAGCAACCAGTGCAGATTGAGGATCTGTAACCATAAGTGATTCCTGCATGTGTTCCTTTTCATCTTAGGAGTTGTCTGAGTGCATACTATTTCAGTCCACTGCATGTCATCTGGTCCTAATATCTACATCTGAGTTGTGTTTCTTGCTGCAAAACAGTTTCATAACCATATTTATTCTGTTTTACCTTCTTGCTGCACCACTGAGATTTCAATACAGGCTAAATCATGGCTTATCATAATAAGTTGAATGCCTATTACGTGCAAAAAAAACTCTGCTAATCACACAAAGAGGAGCTAAACAGCATTTCAGAAACACTAAGGCATGAAAGAAGGGCGTAAATAATCACAAATTTTTTAAATGTTACATGCAAAGAAAGTGATAAAGCAAAAGCAGAAGAAGTTAATAAAAACTGGAGAAGAAAATTACAATGATGGTCTTTAAATATTGAGAGGATTGTTGCATAGGAGAGAGAATAAACTAATATTGTTATCTGAAGTGGCAGAACTAATACCCGTGGGCAGAAATATAACGAAACGCAGATGTAAAATGTCAGTGTAAGGAAAAGCTTCAGAGCAATTAAAGCTGTTCAAAAATCCAATGACATCATTTTCTAGGTAATAAATTCCCTCTCACTGTTTATATCAGGCAGAAGTAGAAGGGACAGATGTCAGGGATGCTTTCAGTGAAATTTCTGAACTGGTAGAGGTTTGTGAAACAGAGATTGCTAAGTTTTTTTTTTGTTTTTGTTTTTGTTTTTTCCCAAAGAGTCCAGTTGAAGTAGGTCACCAGAAATATTTTCAGAAGGAGGAAAACAGTACCTTGGAAACAGAAATCTTTAAATCTCTCTCAGACTAAAAAGGCATGAGGACTTTATATCCAAGTAAGCATTATGAAAAATAGCCCTGCCCATGAAGTAAAATTTCCATAGAACCCCATTTAATTAGAATATTGGGATAAAACTATTTTGTTTCTTTGAGAATACGGGGGATGTACTCCCCTTTCTTGTCCCTTCATAGTATTCCACAATATTTGTTCAAAGAATAGCTGTTTACTAAAATTAGCATATTGCTTTTCTGTCCCTTGCAAATTAGCATCCCTAAGTGGCTAAAAGATTTTCTAGGCTTTCAAGAGCCTCTGTAGTATTCATCAGAGTAACTCAAGCTGAATACATTTTTTTGCTTACACAAATTTGTTGCTAAGCAGAAAATTTGGTACATCTAATTATGTAATGCTACTTATCCTTCTCCCTAGGAAACGCCCCAATTTTCACAATGTTTGAGAGCCCCAAACTCAGCCAGAGCATGCTTTGTGTTTCTTCCTTGATACTGGGCAACAGGGTAGTCTGTGAAACGAAGAAAAGATTCATTACCCCTGTCATTAGAACACTGAACCTAAGTAAAAGTCCTCTAAAAAGAACAAAAGGCTATCATGAAAGTTTAATGGTGCCAGCTTAAATAAGTCTTTATTTTAAAGGACATGAATTGTATTCTCCACCAATTTAGAATGCTGATAAAACTCACATTCAACAATTCAGAGTACTTAGAAGTGGTATCTCAGATAAGATTCTTTTCTTTTTTTTCTTTTCTTTCTTTTTTTCTTTTTTTTTTTTTTTTTTTGAGATGAAGTCTTGCTCTGTCGCCCAGGCTGGAGTGCAGTTGTGTGATCTCGACTCACTGCAAGCTCCGTCTTCCGGGTTTGCGCCATTCTCCTGCCTCAGCCTCCCGAGTAACTGGGACTACAGGCACCCGTCACCACTTCCAGCTAATTTTTTTGTATTTTTAGTAGAGACGGGGTTTCACCGTGTTAGCCAAGATGGTCTCGATCTCCTGACCTTGTGATCTGCCCGTCTCGGCCTCCCAAAGTGCTGGGATTACAGGCATGAGCCACCATGCCCAGCCATTTCTCAGCTTCTTGAACCATGTGTTAAACATCTTCCTTTGTCATAGGTTATTCTAATATTGTCATTTTTGCCTATAATTTTCTCATTGGCATACATTTTAAGAATACCATTAGCATTAGGGTCAAAACTAATTTTGTATGTCTGCAAGCTCAAGTTTGCCCAATAAGTTTTATCCATGGGTGTTGCCTTTATATATTCACAAACTTAAAGACATCAGGATGGTTAAATAAGTAATATTTGTAATAAGTAATATTTATATTTTTAAATAAGTAATATTTTTAAATAAGTAATATTTGTATGTTTAGGGGAATGGGAGGATATTGAGGTTGTTTGCACAATCAAAGCAGCAATTACATTACCATCAGCTCCATCATCAGAGAACATTAGGTAAATGTGACATCCAAGAGCAGTAAATCCTGGATATTTTCAGATGTATAGTTATACAAGCCAGACAGAAACTTCTGTATCATAAGAAACAGCCTGAGAAGGAATTATGCTATAATGTGACTCCTTGCCATTAATAGAAAAGGCCATAGGAGTTTCTGAGTTTGAAGTCTAACGTTAGTATCACCAATAGATAAACATCAGGCCTATGTATTCTCTCACTTGGCACCTTCAAAGACCTTCTTAATAGTAGCTAGAATGGATGGATATATGCACGTCAATGCTTTCATCTTCCAGGACTTTTTCCATTGGTGCTAGGATGAATGTATACACATAAACCGATCCCTCATGATAGAAGTCAGTCTATACTGGATTGACTGTTGGGAAAAAAAGATTAATTTGCAGGAAAGACGTACAACCTATGTGAAGGTAAATGCTAGGCAAAAGCCTTTTTTTCCTTTCTGAAGTTCTTCTGGTGCCCGAGCTTGAAGTTGGCCAACAAACGATTGATCTTTGATTTGCCAAATTATTCTCCACCAAAGTGGGCCTTTGACTTGATCTCAAGGATTCTATTTTGAATGGAAAGTTGGTGACATTTAAAAAATCTCTTCCAGGTCGGGCGCGGTGGCTCAAGCCTGTAATCCCAGCTCTTTGGAAGGCCGAGATGGGCAGATCACGAGGTCAGGAGACCGAGACCATCCTGGCTAACACGGTGAAACCCCGTCTCTACTAAAAAAAATACCAAAAACTAGCCGGGCGTGGTGGCAGGTCCCTGTAATCCCAGCTACTCGGGAGGCTGAGGCAGGAGAATGGCGTAAACCCGGGAGGCGGAGCTTGCAGTGAGCTGAGATCCGGCCACTGCACTCCAGCCTGGGCAACAGAGCGAGACTCCGTCTCAAAAAAAAAAAAAAAAAAAAAAAAAAAAAAAACTCTTGCAAAGATCAAACCAATATCTTACCAATATTCTCTATACCAATAGTTTCAGTAATAAGAAATAGCAGGAATAAGTAGGCTCTTCCCCAATTCAAGGTCTTATTAAATAGAGGATCATTTTATTTTCTTTGTAAATAAACAATTTAGCATAAATCATAAATAACAAGGAGGCATTATTCGATATTTAAAATAGAATAAATGATATAAAATTTAAAAATGTAAAAAATTAGGATTATTTTTCATTGTCCATTTTGACTCCCCAGTGTTTAATAGTCATGTAACTAAAGTTCTTTAGGCTTTCCCTTCTTTATCCACATTTGGATAAATGATACTGATCCAGTTTCTAATTTTCTATTTCTGAATTTTCCTATACACAGATCCAATGTCTCAGTAATAAGAAATTAAATGTTAAGTGGAAACTCAGTTGAAGACCATCTTGTCTTCTTCCATTATAGCAAAACCGCAAAATACCACACTTAGTGAGATTTGATTTTCCATATAATTTTCTAACCAATGATATATTTTCTTTCTTCTCTGAGCCAGTTTCTTTATTAGCAAAATGTCTATTTGACAATAATATGTTTGTTCCTTTAAAAATGTGGATAAAAAGCACCTGCATGTCAATTATCAGTGGATTTAGTACACAATGTATGGCAAATGACCGATGAATCTGAAGCTTTTGTCTTTGACTCACCTACTATTTGTGCAACGAAAAGACTTTAGCAGATGTGGGGAAGTGTGGTAGGTGTTGAAGGACACACAGATAGAAAAAGGAAAAAATATCAAAATCCAGGACAATAGGTGACAATCACTTAAATTCCTCATGACAGTGATTTACTACATCCGGAAACACAGGCTCTTCAATTTTTCCTTTCTTTGTGAAAATCATGAAGAGGGAACGGAACATAATAGGCCAGAAGTATGTGGGGAAAAAAATGAAATGAAACCAGAAAATAATGAGACAAACTCATTTTCTGTATGAAACAGCAAAAAAAAAAACATGTCTTCTCATCTTGTCCAAATGCCATCTCCCATTATTTCCTTTTGGAAGTTTTTTAAGGAAATCTGGACTTCTTTGTCCTAAACTTCTTTATATATATGAGGACTACAGTTAAAATTTTCAATAATTATTGAGAATTATCAATATCAACAAGATTTGAGGACTGAAAATTATAGGCAGCAAATCATGACCTGATATGAAAAAAAATTTGAAAAGTATAATGTTTATACAAATGTAAATTATTGTATCTTAAGTCTATTACTGATAATAATAACTACCTCTTATAAATTAGCTGAATGGTATCATTTATTTTTATTATCTTCACGATTTTTTTTTTGCTTGTTTGTTTTTTGAGACAAAGTCTCATTATCACCCAGGTGGGAGGGCAGTGGCACGATCTCGGCTCAGTGCAACCTCCGCCACCCGGATTCAAGAGTTTCTTCTGCCTCAGCCTCCTGAGTAGCTGGGACTATAGGCGTGAGCCACCACGCCTGGCTAATTTTTGTATTTTTAGTAGAGACGGGGTTTCGCCATGTTGGGTAGCCTGGTCTTGAACTCCTGACCTCAAGTGATACCCCTGCCTCAGCCTCCCAAAGTGCTGGGATTATAGGTGTGAGCCACTGTGCTTGGCCTCTATCTTCATGTTTTTAAGGCTTTACATTTAAAGAAATTTCTACAGTGTTGAATCTTTCTTAAATCCTACTAAATGTTAAAATCACATTATTTTGAATGTAACTGTATTCCTCTAATTGGTTTTATACTGTCTTGAAACACGCATAATATTTTTTCTGGCATTTAATAAACATTTTTAACAGATAGCTTACCTATTCTCAAAGAAAATTATGGTTTTGAAATATTACAAATATTTGAATACTTGAGGTCAGATTACATGTGAATAAAATTAATAACAGTAAAAAGTACAGGAGAGCAATAAGATAGGCAACAGAGACATAATTTGTATTTTGGCTTTGGATTTTTTTTGTGTGCTTAGAGTCGAACAACATTGTAATTGATATTCTAAGAACTAAAGTACTTCTAACAAAATGAGTGAGTGAGACAAGATGTGTCTCAAAAGCTATAAGGAAGCAGCATAATTTCTGATATAATATTATTTACCATTTTATGATGAATGCTTAAATCTACTGCATTTGTCACTTAATCTTTTTTTGATACTCAAATAAAATATAAAACAATGTATTCCAAAACCATATCAAAAACATACAATGAAATGTATCCCTTTTAAAGACTTAATAAAAAGAGACATCTTTACATTTTACAATTTGAAGACCTTTTGTTCCAACAAAAAAGTCTCATAGAAGTTAATTCCATAATTAAAGTGTCAAATGCACTTTCCTGTGTATATAAACTGTATTCTCTCTTTAAATGCAAAATATTCAAATATAGCAGTTTTATTATGAAATTGTTCTCAATTTCTGAAATTCTCACTAGTCTATGGTATCCGATTTCCACACGCTTCTTAAAATGAAGAAGACAAATGGCGAAACCTTTTCTTTCAGATCATTTTTTTCAGATGTCAATGCCTTGCTGATGCAAAGTGCAACATGCCTTTGTCATTCCTTTCATTTGAAATATTTTCCCAGTAGTTACTCAGTATTTTGCACAAAGAACAGTTGCAATACCTGTCATTTAAAAATTCATAACATGTTGTAATTCTTTCTATATGATTTTAAGATCTTAAAGTTATTGCTACAGTGATTCACTATTTTCTTTACAGATATTTTAATAAATATTCCTCAATTCTAGAAGACTGTTCAAATCCTTTAAAGTGAGGGTCAACAAACATCTTCTGTAAAGATCCAGATATTTTGTGTGTCATTTTTCTGATGCATTTTTTTACAACTCTAAGATGTTTTAAAAATTATTTAGCTATGCGCTAATTTGCTATCTCCTATTTTAAAAAATACAAGTAACTGGCCAGGCACAGTGGCTCATGCCTATAACGCCAGCACTTTGGGAGGCCGAGACAGACGGATCATGAGGTCAAGAGATCGAGACCATCCTGGCTAACACGGTGAAACCCCGTCTCTACTGAAAATACAAAAAATTAGCCAGGCGTGGTGGCGGCGCCTGTAGTCCCAGCTACCCGGGAGGCTGAGACAGGAGAATGGCGTGAACCCGGGAGGCGGAGCTTGCAGTGAGCTGAGATGCACTCCAGCCTGGGCGACAGAGCGAGACTCCATCTCAAAAAGAAAAATAAATAGAAGTAACTGGTCTCTAAATTAGAATACTCAAGTGTTAATAAAATGTAAACTTCACATTGTACAGTAAAAGAAACCCATGGTTTCTGACTACTAAATTGAAAGTTCATAAGCAGTAAGAAATGAATCCCATTCAAAGAGTGGGGCTACATTCCAGATATTCTTTTTAATCAGTGACACTTTCTTATGACTTCTTTTTCATTTTGATTGAATAAGTCACATATCTTTATTTTGTTTTTTCTTGGTCTTACTTTTGATAGGGAAAAATTCGCTTCATAAGGCTAATTTGAAGTTTTTGAAGTCACCTTAATCTAAAGCATTGGCTATTTGCTGTATCTGATCTTAATATTATATGTGTCAGGGACTGTGAATTAAATAAGTTAGATATTTATAATTTTTAAAATTTGTAGTTTAGTAACTTAAATGCTGACTAAATTAGAACAAGTAAACAGAGATGAAGATAATGTCAATAAGTGCCATTACAAAGAAAACAGATGATCTTCTAGCAGGAAAAACTTTGAATATATAGTTTAGGGACCTGGACATTATCTATTTCTTCTTTTTATAATTACCCTTTCTGAGTCTCAGTTTTGCATCTACGAAATGTGATTGAGACTTCTGTAACTTCAAATGTTTGTAAAAGGAGATGGGACATAAACTAAAATACAACAGCCACAATAGCAAAATAATCTTTTCCATAGGTAGTTTACTGGTTTGTTGTATGAATCAAATTCAATAATATAGACCACTGTAAACTACAAAGCATGAAACAAATACTATTTTAAACAAAAAGACAAATGGGAAATTCTGCAAATGTTCTTCCCAGATTTGGAGGTGAAAAGAAAACGTCAGACTTTGAGGTTTGGAGTGTGAGCTCTGCTGACGAGAACTGCGACCGAAAAGCTTGTTAAGGTGCTATGAAGAGGGTATGGCAAGAGGATGGGGGACCTGTTCGCACTATATGGGGTTTTATATGACTGAATATCATTTTTCAGAGTTAGCCTTCAATTTATAATGTTACAGGCTTCATTATGTCTGCCTGAAGCCTCGCACTCTGTGTCTGTCTGGATATATAGTTCCCACTGAAGACCCATTTACTTAAATGCCTTAAGCTGGAAGTGGGAAGGAACAACTCCAGCAGAGAATAAGACTCCCCCACAAAGTTCATAAGGATGAGAGGCATGGGTAGTGCTGATACAGTGGTGAAGGCACTGGTTTTGACAGATTTGATCCTCAAAAACTGATGGTATGCAGCCTCCATCTGGAATACTGTTTGGTAGAGTTCAAGTGTTGATGTGTTTGAAGAGCCTTAAGGTGTGTCCTATTCTCATGTAGGAGCTGATTGCAGCAACCACACAAACTCACCAGTCTGATAAGTTGACCTAGAAGACATCTACTCTCTGCCCATTACCTGCCTATTGCTGACTTCTGGAAAGGGCATGTTAAAAAGAAAAAATATATATAACCTCAAAAGTGAGGTGTTTAGGGTGTAGTATAGCCAGGAGGATATTTATTTTTCTTGAATCACCATATCCTGAGCCACTTATTTGATTTACTAATCAATGAACATTCTTAGGATCAGTGTAGTTTCATGAACTAGAGAATTTTATGTTCTTCCTGCCAGGAAGGAACCAGAAGGCATTTATTTCAACTCAATTAGCAAATGGTCTAAGGACAAATGGGTTCTGAATTCAACTGGGATTGGAAACTCAGGGATAACTTTTGATATTTATTCTTAGTTTCCCAAACTCAAATCATACCAAAATAATCATGTACCTTAAAAACTGCAAACTCCTTGCATAAACATGACTTAATCTTATTTGTCTTACCTTTGCAAGGTGGATATGTAATAACCCAAATGATGAGAAAGGAACTGAGTTACCCAGTGGTTAAATGCCTTAGCCAAGGCCACAACGCTAACAAAAGGATCAGTACCAGAACCTTGGATTCCTAACTTCTAAGGTACTGTTGTTTCCACCACAATGTCAGTGACGGTTTGGATATGAGACGATAAAGTAATGAATATGGATAAAGTTTTAAAACCTCAAAGCCAAATTTTTCTTTTTTGTATTCATTTTCTGCCAGGAGAGCACTGAAGCCAGGAAACTGCTCTCTCAGTGGGAATTAAAGGAAGAAACCACTTGAATCAAATCTCAAACATTCAGCCCAATCAAAGCAACCTTCAAGAGCTGACATGTAACCACAGCTTTGAAAGTCGAAGCAAGTAAGCCAATAAATCATA
This sequence comes from Rhinopithecus bieti, assembly GCF_001698545.2. Lineage (NCBI taxonomy): Eukaryota > Metazoa > Chordata > Mammalia > Primates > Cercopithecidae > Rhinopithecus > Rhinopithecus bieti. Next base: position 353,349 of record NW_016813678.1, read on the forward strand.
TTTATGAAATGTCATGTTAAAATGACATTAAGATCTAGTCTTTCGCTATATGATTCCAATGTTGCTAAATTTTATGATTGTAAAGATGGGAACAAATAGCAAAATACCCAGTATTTATAAGAAAGACAGGAAAAGGGAACAGATTAGTCTTTTCCTTAAAAAAAAAAAGGGCTCTATATAGTTAAATTCTATTAGAAAGATATTACGAAGAAAATTATTGAATAATCACTGAGATTTTCAGGTTAAGAGGTTACTTAATACTATTTTAAGAAATATTTAATGCCACAAAATCATGGCTTAACAGAAAAATAAACATCTTTATAGAGTGTGGTAGTAAGATTTGACTTGCATATTTTAAAATGTGTATTTCAAGGGGTTAGGTTTATTTTTACTTTTTCCTTTCTTATGTTATCCATATGTAGATATTCTTTGAACATTTATTGATCATGGTTCAATAACTCTGTATACATCAACTTATCATATTGAAAGTTTATATTTGATAATCATTTATATAAAATAATAAATCACTTATTTAGTCTAGAAAATAATTGTACTTAAATGAATTTTTGACATAAATGATCTCGTCTAGAAGATGATCCAAATCTAATGCAGACTGTGCTTCTGATGTTAGTGTCTTATAAATAGTAAAATCTCAATAAAAATTACTTGAATGATTGAATAAATGGATGGAGATTAAATCTAGACCTTAGTTTCCTCATATAGAAAAGGAATATAAAAATACCTATGGGAGTGCTGTTTTGATGAGGACGTTTAGACATAGTTCTTATTGTAGTGGCTGGAACGGAGTAGCTGCTTAAAACGGTGGGTTTTAAATAAACATAAACTTCCTCTTTCAAGTCTGTTTTTTCTTTTGATTCATTTTAGATGAAAATCTTTCAGAATGCTGTCTATACTTTTCTATTTTCAGAATGGGAGAAAATTTTTGCAATCTACTCATCTGGCAAAGGGCTAATATCCAGAATCTACAAAGAACTCAAACAAATTTACAAGAAAAAAACA
>NW_016813678.1:355924-358164 GCF_001698545.2 Rhinopithecus bieti
GGCACTATTCACAATAGCAAAGACTTGGAATCAACCCAAATGTCCATCTGTGACAGACTGGATTAAGAAAATGTGGCACATATACACCATGGAATACTATGCAGCCATAAAAAAGGATGAGTTTGCGTCCTTTGTAGGGACATGGATGCAGCTGGAAACCATCATTCTTAGCAAACTATCACAAGAACAGAAAACCAAACACTGCATGTTCTCACTCATAGGTGGGAACTGAACAATGAGATCACTTGGACTCGGGAAGGGGAACATCACACACCGGGGCCTATCATGGGGAGGGGGGAGGGGGGAGGGATTGCATTGGGAGTTATACCTGATATAAATGATGAATTGAGGGGTGCTGACGAGTTGATGGGTGCAGCACACCAACATGGCACAAGTATACATATGTAACAAACCTACACGTTATGCACATGTACCCTAGAACTTAAAGTATAATAAAAAAAAAAAAAGTGTCTAAAGTGATTTTGGTATAGAAGACTAAGCACATGTAGTAATAACTAACATTTATTGAGTCTAATATGTTTGAAGGGTGGTAGGCATTATGGTATTATTATCTTTTTAAATATGTGGAAGCCAAAACCAGACAGAAAAAAGAAAGCAACACCCACAAAGTTGTGTAGTCATTAGGTAGAGAAGCCAGGGTTCTAATCTAGGCGTTTGGACCCCAGAATTTCTGTGCTTAGCCTCAACACCATACTTCTATGCTTATGAATATTAAGCCTCATGTTGGGACTGATTACAGAAATGCTTAGAAATGGCTAAAACTTGTTGGCCCTACACTAAATATTTTGAATAGGCTAATACTATTGTCTTTCTAAAGGTTCAGGACATGTTACTTGATTTTTTTGGTCTTACGCCAATTGACTGGTTCCTTAAGTCATCTTTTCCTTCATAGTACAAGGGGAAATAATTTATTTCATTGAACTTTTGTAGGCTGATAAATCATATATCATATATTTTTAAGAATTCTGTGTAAAAGAAAAGTAATTATGCCTGAGCTGTTAAAAGATTTTTTTTTTAAAGTTAGGACCCGGGATTCTGAAGCACATTTATTACTAATCCAGCAAACTTTTATTGAGCCTTGGGCATTAGGTGGCACATGAGAATGGGGAAGGCTTGTTCCTTACTCTATAGACCTTACAATCATGCCACACAAATCACAATGCTATAAACAGATAAAAAGAGACAAGATAAGTTATATATTTAGATTAGAGAATACTCATTTTGAGTGGAAAGGAGACAATATAAAAAATATTGTGGTCAAATACCTTTTCAAAAAATAGAGGTGCAAGCTCAACAGCAAGCTCAACAGCTCAACACACCTGGCTACCTTGAATAACCAACCTGTGTATTCATTATTAAACTTAAGAGACATGTAAAGATCATTCTGAAAAAAAAAAAAAAAAATGACAGCTGTCATGTAGGCACAAGTGTAACACTTCAGCTTGGCCAAGCTCAGACCTATGAGGAAGTGGCTGGATTATGGCACAGCATTGAACAAGCTAGTTTATAAAATTAATAGGGAAGGATGGTATGGACTTACAGTAGAATTATAGCCGGGCACATTTAAATGAATATGCATGTGAACACAATGCTACCCTGACAGTGCATTTCTCTTTTTATTATACCCCAAAATTGCTGTGAAAAGCAGTTGTAAAGAGGATAAAGGCAATGATCTCATAACGCATGATGCCAAAATGCATTATAAATAGATAATAAAAACTGTCATTGAGTGTGTATGAGAAGCCAGGCATTATGCTGAATGCTCACATACATTATTTCACTTAATTCTCCCAAATAACCATTTGATATCATCCTTATTCCACAGATGATACCTGCTTTCAGCGATGCCAAATAATTTAACCAAAGTCATCAATTTAGTAGGTATCACTGACAGGACTTCTCATTCAGAGTGAGATGTTCCAAAGGTCAAAATCACAAGGCAATTTAAATGAGTGAGAAGACAATCTTTCCTAAAATATTTGTTACATATAATCAAAATAATCTGCGTTCAGTTACAAACACAGTGTCTGTCATGATTCCAAGAATTAAGTAGCAAATTGTATGCTAAAGGCACAAAAAACAAAGATGGAATTCAATAGATTTGATAGCAAATTTTATAAGAAAGTTCAAGTGTTCGAATCCATTCCTCTAAAAGCGCAAAGATTCCGCGTCCCGCACCCCCCCCCCCCCCCCCCCCCCCCCCCCCGGCACTCCCCCCC
>NW_016813678.1:358461-372667 GCF_001698545.2 Rhinopithecus bieti
CCCTCTGTCGCCCAGGCTGGAGTGCAGTGGCGCAATCTCGGCTCACTGCAAGCTCCGCCTCCCGGGTTCCCGCCATTCTCCTGCCTCAGCCTCCCCAGCAGCTGGGACTACTGGCGCCCACCGCCACGCCCTGCTAATTTCTTTTCTTTTTTTCTTTTTTTTTTTTTTTTTTTTTTTTTGTATTTTAGTAGAGACGGTGTTTCACTGTGTTAGCCAGGATGGTCTCGATTTCCTGACCTTGTGATCCACCCGCCTCAGCCTCCCAAAGTGCTGGGATTACAGGCGAGAGCCACCGCGCCCGGCCGGCACAAAGATTTTTTAATCAGACAAGTAAAGAATGCCTTTACTGAGTAAGATTATTGTTATAAGAATAGTATTTAATGCCATTACTGAATTCTTTTTATACATTTTGTGCTATCTTGTATTTAAATTATTGACCATCATCCTTAAATTAATGACCTTTCTGTTCAGAATAGGATTTCCTCCAGAGACCCTATGAAGAAGTAACACTTGTGTATGAGAGCCTAAAATTCAAAGACTAACTAAAGCAACTACATTTCTAATAGTGACAGACAGTACTATTTTTAATGATTACCTTATAGGAAAAGCGAAAGAATGTTCTATTTTTTTATAGTTATTTTTACAATTTAATATAATTTGAACCATTCTGCTAAAAGTTAAGTCAGCTTCCCAAGACTGAGGTTGTTTCTGGCTATTGGTTATATAGGTGGAAATAACACTGAATATTTAGGCATCCTTTACCATGTTCCCCAGTGAGGCTTCCAGATACCTAACATGACTATTTAATGCGCCCAATCTCATAACAACTAGTTTGTTGGCTTTTTCAATATATTGTGAGTCATTTATTGTTATAACATCTAGTTTCATGATATGCTACCTATGCCTATAATTGAAGGGGCTCATAAATGTATTATCATCAAACATTCCTTATGAAACATATACCTGCACATACACACCCTTCTTAACAATCAATCACACAACTTGGAAGTCAGAAATTAGAAATTTACTTCCTTGGGTAAAGAAGTGCTGAGGAATTAGAAGCTGGATGAGATTCCACATAAAGATGTTTTCAGTAAGTCTTGAGAACAAAAACTTCTATAATGTGTGGGAGGAGCATGAACTATGGTTGGAAATAATAATAATGTCAGCCATGTCTGCATCGGGGTTTTACTAAAATCACAAAAGGCATATTTCTTTTAAAATATTTGAGTGGCAAATATAAGAAGTTATTGCTATTTACCTTTCTGCTATGAAATTAGTTTAGCAAATAACTTTTCTGTATGACTGCTAAGACCTCAGTATTGATGGATTCAACCTTTCCTCTCTAGTATTTACAGTTATTGGTTACACTTTAAGAGGACAACTGGATGAGTTTGGAAGAATTGGGGATAATTAGCATGTTGAAGCAAAGACTAAGAGAAGAAATAACAGTAAATTCCAAATAATATGAGTATCATGAAGGAGGAGCTTGTTGTATGCTACTGGATAATATAAAATTAGTGTCATGAGGTTAACATTAAAGGGAAAAGAAGGTTTTGGTTCAATATAAGGAGTCATTTCCTATTAATCAGAGTTGACCAAAAGTGGGATATAATGCTTTCTTAAAGAATAAGTTTTATCATAACAAGTGTTTAAGAAGAAACTGACTAATAATTTCTCAAATATGCTCTAGAAGGAATTTTTTACCTACAGAAATCTGATTGTATTACGTGACTATTAACCCTACTGTTGTCCTAGAAGGGGCAGTATAAAAGGGCATGGTGCAAGGAAGATTTAAAAGGGTGGATAAACTCTTATCTCCTAGCCATGGGGAGAGAACACACCCATTTTCCAGGGAAATTATTTCTGATAGGGAGCTACTTGATAATCAAATTGATATAAATAACAGGAAAAGTTAAAGCCTGACTTTTAATTCATTCTATTCATTTATTTGCTAATTCACCAATTTATCAATATAATTGTATTTTTTGAGTGCCCCTTATAAGGAAACTCTGTGATGAGGACAAGCTTGGAAGGATTCCAAATGTAGTTTGAATTCTCATGGTATCTAGACAATAGAAAGAACAGTATTGTATTAGGTGGGAGATGGATGAGAGGAATTGATTTAAGAATGAATTGGTAACAGATAAATGTCATCAAAAACATTAGCTAATGTATTTCCCTTCCCTTCCCTTCCCTTCCCTTTCCTTCTCTTCCGTTCCCTTCCCACTTCCATCTTTCATTCTTTCATTCCTTCCTTTTAGTCTAGGATAAGTCCATTTGGGACGATAATAGTTTTTATCAGTTTCTTCTTCTGTACCAGCTGGCATGGACTCTGCATTTTCCATGAGACTCATCTGAGCATTCGCCAACCACTCTAAGAGTAGCCTGGCAGTTCAACTGTAATAGTACCTATTTTTCCCAACTTATCAAAGACATTTATACTAATATATTCTCAGAATAGGAATTGTTAAAATTCAGTGTTCTCTTACTCAAAAAAATCACCACAGTAGTAGGTTTACACAGAGTAGATACTAAATATTTTTGGATATATTAATAAATCAATAAAATATATCAAAGATTTATCATGTATTTTATATAATATTTTATACTAGCATCTTATCTAAAGTCATAACCAATCCTGTGAATTATTTTATATTATTTTACACTTAATATTTGTATAATTCAATTTTGCTATTTGAAATATAATTTTGAACAAAATAGTATTTTTGCTCAGTATACTTACATAGGTATGATTTAAATGTGCACACAGTTGTGAGTTGGGGATAATTCAGCTCAAGGCTTAAATATGGCGTTGACTAACTTTGTGGCAAACCAGGAAGTATTGAGTATCTTTTACAATAGAGCAAAGTGGGGCTTAGAAAGAATTTTACCCTATGCATAACAGCTTGTAACTTTGGGGAACACAACTCTTCTAATCTCAGGATCACTTATTTTTTCTATAACAAACTGTCATAATACTTATCTTTTTGTTGACATCTTTCCTAATTGAGATATCTGAAGAAGGTGGGACATAAACAATAGATGTATGTCTTTCGTTTGCCAGGAAAGTACATAGAGTATACTTCGCTGGTTTTCATATAGTAAATAGAGCTGGAAGTCTTCAATTTTCAGTCAATATTTGGTAGCTCAGACATTCTGTAATCTTGACAGAAACAAACAATAAAGTTTTAAAGAAACTTAAAAGTTTTATTGAATGCTAACAAAATACTCTTTTGAAATATATGTTGCTTAGATCTTCCTGGTTCATTTTTCTTATTTGGCAAAAGAAGACAATTGGATTATATGATCTTCAAGGTCTTGCCAAGAGCAATATTATTTTCAGTGTTATGAAAAACCACTTGCAAATTTTCCGGCTTTTAGTAGCTTCTTTCGTTTTTTGTTTTTGTCACTCTAGCTCCAGACAATTTTTACAGCATAAAATATTAATATAACCATAGCTGATGGCTTCTAATATTCTTATAAGTTTATACATCTTTCTGTTTAATGGCATCAGTTTCATTCAATATTGTTGGAAATTTGGGAGAAGGAGGTTATAAAACCAAGTCTCATTAGCTGTTCTAGAGTCTGCTTCACATTAGTCTGTGATTTTTTAGGTGTTCATGCTTATCTCTTTCTGAAGTGGATGGAAATTATATTCTCTTACTTGTATCTACAAAACATATCACCTTACAGCAAAAGACATGTTATTGATATCTTGCTGACAGGAAGAATGGTCTGTGTTGGCGATAACCACTTCCTGTGCCCTGATCTGACTATTTATCCTTTGGGTGCCACCTCTCATGACTTCTGTAGGCTTGCTGGGCACATTTAAAAATGGCCATTCTGTCAACCTTTTTATGTGGTGAGGACATCCAGACTGCTACACTTGCCAAATACAGAAAATGGCACTAGCAATAGCACAAAAGTCACCTCTGTTCTGACTCAGCTGTGGCCAATGACACAAGCTAAAACACGTGAGAAAACTGCTGCTTGTCTTGGGAAGATACACACATTCTAAAGAAAGAAAACTATTTTGGAAATTCTGGATGTGACAACCTTTCTTGTTCACACTCACTAAACACATTAGTTGAATTCTTTTGATTGTCAATTAGCAATGGTTTTGCCAAGGATACTGGTATTGATGCTGTTTTAGCATTGAAAATCCTGTAGGAGAAATGAGGAATTTAACACATCGTAAGTGTTAAGATTCCTGGGTGTCTGACACTATCCCTGGAACCATTATCATTAATTAACTTTTCAATCAGAAAGGCAAACAACTTTGCTGTTAGGCTTCCAGAGGAGGTTTTTTGAAAAAACAGTAAGATAATAAAGACTTGGATTGCTCCTACTTCCTGAGGCAAGTCACATCTCACATTATTGAGAACTTGGACTGAAGAGCTCATAGGGCAAGTGAGGCCAAGGTCAGGAGTCTTCAGACATCTTGGGCCAAGTGCCATTCTAGAAGAAATGGTTCTGTTCCTCAGTCACCATCTATCTATGCCCCTAGCTTTGACTCGCTCTTTTCCCAAGGAGTCATGTCCATTCCTGACACAAGGGAGACCAGAAAAGAGATCATGAATGATAATGAAAACCTTCATGATACTGACATAAAGCAGAAAGTTGGACTGAATATGAGTTAGTAGCTTTTCCTTTGTATTTGTGTAAGTTGAGTCATACGAAATTGTCATTTTGTAATTCAAAAGGTAAAACAAAAGCAAGTTCATATGGTTGAAGCTTACATTTTTTTTTCTCACTGTAAGAAAAAGGATTTAAAGAATTGTATTAGGTTAGCTAATCTGATTTCTTTTCATGCCAAACAGCTTCCTCAAGGTAAGTGATCAGAGCTATAATATTTTAAATATAGAACAATCTAAAATAAAATTTTAAAGAAACAAGATGATAATATTTAATAAATAAACCTTTTATTATTTAAGCCTACTAAATTAAAGGAATGATACTTGGTTATTATCAGCTCCTGGAGCCAGAGTGCAAGTGTTCATGTCATAGCTCTGGTATTTTTTCTTCACCTTAAATAGGTTACTTACGCAGTGACTCAATTTTCTCGCTATTAAATTGGAAAGAAAAATTGTGCCCATTACCTAAGGTTGTTGTGAGGATTAAATGAGTTAACCACATCAAATGTTTAGGGTGGTGCTGAATAAATATTAGCCACTATAAATATTGCTACTTATAATTACCAATCATTGAATGATCCAATGGAAGAAAACTAATTAGATGTGCAGACACCTGTCTTTTGAAATAGATTTTCAATCCAGAGCAACTGATCTTAGAGCCCAGTACTATATTTTTAGGTGTCTGTGTTAGGCAAAGCTCATGTGAATGTTAGGTGATAACATTGTCAATGATGACTGAAGCATTTCACATGATGAACTTTAGGAGAAGAGCCAAGAACTCCAATGAGCTCTAAAGATAGATCAGCCTGCACAGAATTCATCTTGTGCTAGTTTATGGGTCAGAAGTGTAATAACACCACAGTAAGCCTCTTAAAGGATAAGTAGATTGGATGAGGACAACATTATTTACTTTCTTGGTCACGATGCTCTAGCTCCTATCAAATCTTTTGTGTCTGAAATTTTGTCACAGTGATTCCTGTCACCAGGAGTTGATCAGGGTCAACTCTCTCTTATACTCTGCAGTGAGGGACAGGAATTCTGTAAGGCTCAAGAAGTGTGTATCAATGAAATTTTCACTTAGGCAGGGTGAGAGAAAAGTTCTCAATATCCCACTAAGGGATGAAATACATGTGATAGTGTTCATGGTCAGATGGCTACCAAAAATAAAAGAAGGCAGAAACCCAAACCAAGGAGAATTTTCAGGGCACTGGGCCACTACCATTCCCTTGAATGATGGATTCCCTGAAAACTGTGGAGGTCATGGACAAATGGCCACAAGCTCTAGAACAATGGACTCCTTTCATACAATATTTAGCAGTGGACCTGAAGAAAAGGTCCCTAGTAATCGCTCTACACTGATGATATGAGGAAAAATAGGTCATTGTGCAAAAATTCTTAACCTCCCTGATTCTCTCTTCCTCTGTCAAATGTGTTTGTTCTGACAATTCTATGACCTTGTTTAACTATCCAACTACTCCTAGTTAAAGTAACATTGCTGGAAAAGAAATACACAACTCAGCTAACTAGTTTCACTTTAATTTCACAATATTTCTTAATTGACTACTCAACACTCTCTACAATCCTGACATTTCCCTGAAGGATTCCCTTTTCCCTTCTCCAACTTGAAAATCTGATGCCTCTGTCTGGCTCTCCTCCTCTCCTCCATTCATCAGCTGTCTCACAAAGAACACTGAGGTGTGTCTCACAAAGAACACTGAGGCCCTCTGATAGGAGTACTCTCCTTCCACCAGCAAACCAGAAACCCATGTCTGTGCCCATACACTCTGCCCTCCCTGCATCTCCTTTGCTCATTCTGCTTGCCTTCTCAAGGGCTTAGCTCACACAGTTCAACCTGGTCCTCCAACCTCACCAATGTATTCCTCTCTATTGATTTTTCATCACCAAAATTACGTTTAAAAAATAAAAAAACCCTCTCTTGACCATCACATTTACAATCTACTAATAAATTAAATTTCTTTCCATTGTTTTACAACAAAACCTATTGAAAAAATTGTTTGTTTTCTGTCTCTGCTTTTTCTTCTCAACCCACTCCAAGAAGACTGTCTCTCCTCTTCAACTCTCTTCTAAATCTGCATTTGTAAAGGTCATCAATGATGTTCATATAGCCAAATTCAATGGTACTTGCCCACTTAGTTACATTTAATAGCAAAGATCACTGTTTTCATCTCCACACACTCTCCTTGTTATTCGGTGAGGTGTCACCTTCTCTTCTCTATCCATATTCAGTCTCCAGGTAATACTAGTCATGGCTTTATATGCTGGTAAATCCCATATTTATAGCCCTCGCTCTCCACTGCTCCTCAGATCTCTGGACTCATATATCCAATTGCAGACTTGGCATGCACACTTGGCATATCAAAGTTTAAATGTCCTAAACGTTGCTATTAATATATCTTTTATCCTTCCCACACATCTTTTCCTCCCCCATCCTAGTAAGTGCCTCAAATTCATCCAGTTTGCACAGGCCAAAATTATATATCATCATTGATTTCTTTTTTTCTCTCTCAGTTCTCAAATATAATTCACCAGCAAATACTCTAAAGTGTGTTCTTTCCTTCTTTATTTTCTGAAGGAATTTGCATAAGGTTAGTGATAGTTCTTGCTAAATGTTTTATAGACTTTACCAATGAAACTATTTGGACTTTTCTTTGTGGAAGACTTTTGATAACAATTACTTTAGAGAGCCATTTAAAATTTCTGTTTGATCTCTCATCAGTCTTGGCAAGGGGGTTTCATGAGGTTTGTCAACTTTGTCAGCATAAAGTTTTTTATAATATTTATTTATTTATAGTCTGGAGAATCTTTGATGACTTCCTTTTGTTCTTGATTTTAGCAATTTGTGTTTTTTTTTTCTTTTTTGTTGATCAATTTAGCAATGGACTTATCAATTTTGTTGATGTCTATAACATTGTTTTCCTTTGTCTATGATATTTAACGTGCTAAAAATATAGTTCATTGTTGAGAAATCAACTAGGAATATGATACATAAAAGATGTTTGGACTCTTAAAAATGTAGCACTTTTGAGCAAAAGAGGAAAAGTGACATATTTTACTGCCTTGTGAAGATTTCTGGTAGCTTAAGTCTTTTTCTTATTATTTTTTTCCCATTATTTTTAGGGCGGTTTCCCTTGCTATTCTGCCTTTCTGAGACAGATAACTACAGATGTCCCCTGTCTTAGAAACAGTTCTTCAATCTTCATGCCACAGGGCATTGCTGACTGAGGAGATCCTGAAGGTGACAGAATAACTTCTTCCAAATATTTTTCACCAAGAAGGATCTATTTCCACTTTGGACAATATGGAGAACCCCAAAGAGTATTTTGTTTTGTAGATTATACGTATGACTATCTATGATTATATGCTATATTAAAAATGGAAACAAACTTTGTAAATATTTATTTATTTTAAAATAATAACAAATCTATTATGCATAGAAAAGTTATACTTTTATATGAAATAACTATTTTATATAAATATTAAAAATATTATAACTTATTGAGAAGTTTCATTGCTTTACATTTCTGTATATCTCTTGTTATCTGGCTTTACAGAAGACAAGTAGATTCTCATTTCTGCTTTTGCTTTCAGTCTGTCATATATATATTTTTTTGATTGGAGTATATTAAGAAAATGCACAGCTGAGGTTGGAAGATTGCTCGAGCTCAGGAGTTTGAGGCTGCAGTGAGCTAAGATTATGCCACTTCACTCCAGCCTGGGTGACAAACTGAGAACCTGTCTCTAAAAAACAAAACAAACAGAAACAAAACAAAAGCAAAAACCCAACAAACACATAGTTGGAAAAGGTAGGATTAATTTTGATAGCTTCTTTAGATAATTGTGGATATTCTCCTTTGATACTACACTAAAACTCAATGAGTGGTAGTTTTTAAAGAGTGATTACCTGTTGAATATGAAATCATGTATATAAACATTTCATATACTCTTATGTTAAAATCCACTATTCTACCTTGAACTTTGACTAGATATTTTATCAAGTGTTTTGTTTGTTTGTTTTTGGTGAGATCATGCATTGGCCATCTGAAGACTATTAGTCCTCCGAGTTACACAGATTTTCCAAAGATGACACATTACACATTTAAAAATCACATTTGTTAGTATCATAACTAATATTGACACATAAGTATTTAAATATTTCTTATTTGGAATTATCGAGTTTATGGGAGCAGATAACAAGTTTTTCAAAATTCTAAATTTCATTTGAAAGCTCAAATTCTTTATTATTGGCAACAAAATGTTTGATTTCCTTGAAATGATAAGCTCACTTCATTCATTTTCAACAAAATGTCTTCCAAGTAACAAAGTCTGAATAATCATTCTTTGTCTGCCCGTCATTATTTAAAATAAAAGTAATCCTATGAAAAACACAGCTAGTTCAGCTCACAACTCTAACAAGCAGATGAGATGAGTGCTTTTCCTCAAGACTACCAGTCTACTTTCTACTTTGGAATAAAGCTGAAGTGCCTTATGTGTCATCCCATTTTGTCATGCAAAATAGTAAAAAATATGTGTACCCCAGGGTTTAGATTTAATGAAATTAATATGTTCTGCTTTATCATTGATATTCTTCAGTGAAAGTATCCCTTTCTTTCTTACTGCAAGTGTATGAAGCCGATTACAGTGACCACTGGTACACTGCCTTGATTGTGCTAAGTCTCCAGCAGTTTTACCCATAGCTGCTTTTGTACCATCAGTGCAACGGCCAACAAAGTGAAAATAGGCAAATTGTAGCTTAGTATTTTTATGGAAATGACTTTCTCAAAGTGTCTTGGGTGATCCTCAGACTTCTATGGACCACACTTTAAGAACCTCTGGCCTTGATTAATGAGAACAGGTGTGTGTGTGTGCGCGCGCGCGCGTAACGTGTGTGTGTGTGTGTGTGTAATGCTTTTTCTTTCTTTTTTTGTTTTTTTTTTTGTTTTTTTTTGTTTTTGAGATGGAGTCTCACTCTGTGGCCCAGGCTGGAGTGCAGTGGCGCGATCTCCGCTCACCGCAAGCTCCGTCTTCCGGGTTCACGCCATTCTCCTGCCTCAGCCTCCAGAGTAGCTGGGACTACAGGCACCCGCCACCACAACCGGCTAATTTTTTGTATTTTTAGTAGAAACGGGGTTTCACCATGTTAGCCAGGATAGTCGTGATCTCCTGACCTAGTGATCCACTCGCCTCGGCTTCCCAAAGTGCTGGGATTACAGGCGTGAGCCACCGTGCCCGGTCTATAATGCTTTTTCTACTAAAAATTTATTTTTTAATATATAGTATGTTATTTATTGGATATAAACATGGAGAATATAATATGAGCAAGAATAAGGCAATGCAAATATCTGGAGAGAATTTAAGAATCTTTTCTTATGACCTAAGTGGTTTAATCACTGTGTAACCAGTCTTCTTGTCTACGATTGTTTTACGTATGTAATTTTTGTACAGTAGATCCCCAAAGGTAAGCTTTTAATGAGCTGTTTTCACTTATTACAATAATAGTAGCTGCCCCATGTGGAACCATGATTATATGTGTGGCACTCTGTTAAGTACTTAATATTCATTAATTCATTTGATCCTCATAGCAATGTTGTGATGTGGGAATTATTATCTCTATCAAAAAGATGTATGCCTGATAACCACCCAACAAAAATGTGTTGAAAGTATGAAGTCACTTTGTCTAAGGTTCCTTCCACCTACAATCACCTCTCCCACCAACAGCCATTCAGTGGTAGAACCGAGACTCAAAATCGGCCAGCTTGAAAACCTAGATGTGTTACGAAATGGTGTTAACCATCCCAGTAGAACAAACATATTACATTTGGCTGCTTAACTCAGCTAATTGATTCAGAATGTTACTTTTCTGGCTCTCTGGAGTCAGAAAATGTTAACTGAGTAGTTGCCATCTGAAAAATCCCTTCCTCTGAAAGGGCCCATGGTCAATGTAGCCCAATACTGTATTTATGGCATCATAACCCAAAGTAGAAATTTTTTTCAGTAACTACACCAGCTCACCCTCTAACTTACTTCTCTAATCATCCCAACTGATTATGTAGCTTAAACAGTGACTTATAGTGAGTGCAGCTTGATTATGTAGCTTAGTCAGCTGGGATGGTTATAGAAGTAAGTTACAGGGTGAGCTGGTATAGTATAATAAAGAATTTTAAAGGATGTGTTTCTGTAGCCAGAAGTACCTTACAAGTGCTTTTAATTAACTTTTCCCTTCTAATGGCTTATTCATACTCTGCATGGGGTATTTTGACACAGATAGTGAACACAACTGAAAACTTTTAAAACAAACTTTAAAAGCAATTTTTTTTTCCAAGAGCCTAGACACACTTGACAATGTTGGGGAAAATTGTCAGTAAAATTGCTTTAATCTCTAAGGTGCTTCAGGGTTCATAGAGAGAATTTCTCAAAGTATGCAAGTAAGAATAAGATTCTATCTTAAAATAACTGAAAACCCTTTAGTAATAAAGTATATTACACTTATTTTCTCTTCAACTATCTCACATGGAAAAAACACTGTAATAAATATCTTTTCTTCTTTTCTCATCTGGTAAAAGTCTAAGTCAGTTACAAAAAGACATTCCTTTCCATTCTGCTCATGAAGAGCAGAATACTGAAAGAGAACATAAAACTTAATTTCCTTATATCTTCCAAGAGACTGCAATTCATTTGTAACATAATATGATAATGTGACTGAAATTTCAAGTTACTAAAGCTAGTGATATTCTAATATTCCAGAATGTCTCACTTTGGCATTTGGCTGGTTGGTGCCTGTGAACTCACCATTTCAATCAAAACAGACTAGCTCAATTTCCTTGTCTGAGGCTTCATGAGAACTTATGGTTTAAGAGTGTTTTCCACACATCTTAACTATGATATTTAACAAGCTAAAAATATAGTTCATTGTTGGGAAATCAACTAGGAATATGGCACATAAAAGATGTTTGAACTCCTAAAAATGTAGTGCTCCTGAGCTAAAAGAGGAAAAGTGACATATTTTACTGCCTCGTGAAGATTTCTGGTAGCTTAAGTCTCTTTCTTATTAATTTCCCACATTATTTTAGGGCATTTTCCCTTCCTCTTCTCCCTTTCTGAGAGAGAACTACAGATGTCCCCTGTCTTGGAAACAGTTCTTCAATCCTCATGCCACAGGGCATTACTGACTGAGGAGATCCTGAAGGTGATGGCGTAACTTATTCCAAATATTTTTCAACAAAGAAGGTATTTAATTTTTGGCCATTTGAATACAAGGAATTGTGTTTCCTTCCTTGTGCTTGGTCACATACCTATTTGCCATTGGAAAGGTAAATTGTTTTCATTTGTCAGCCACAAAAAAAAAAAAAATTCCTGATCTTTATAAGATTTCTTATACTTGTCATTCTGTTGGAAAATTTAAAGTCTATAAGTAAAATTAATGTGAACGTAAATTTAACCAAAGCTTTATAAGTAGATTTTGCTTTGGGAGTATTAGTTTTTAAAATAATGTTGGTTTAATGATGAATTAAAACAACTTCAACTTACAGATTTTTGGAACTGTTTGTCAAAATCTCTCAACATAATCCCGCATTCACTGTAAGTCACTGTTTACTCTCTCCTGAGATCAGGTGGGTCCTTGTGGGAGAGACTTTCTTTAATCAGAAAGGCCTATTTTCTTGGCTGTTTATATTTCTACAGGGCCTGTTTTCTCAAAAGATTTGAAATATTTGACATACATACTTCCTGGAATTTTATAATTGTGTGATAATCTTTTCCCCATACATTTCAATTATTTAAAAAAATCAGAAGGTTAAATTCCCTAGCCAAAATTAAAAAGCTTATACTAATTTAATTGACCCTATCCTACTCAGCTTTTTCCTGCTGTGTAAGTAAAGCAAATGTTTTCATTCTGTATTCCATTTTGATCATTCCATTTTGATATTTCGTTGGCTCATTTATGAAGGAAGGAAAGCGTAAAATCAATGAAAAACATTTTAGTTATTCTGGAGAATATTTAGCTATCAATATTCACTGAGACAATTAGCATGGCTAAATTGAAGTACAGCTGAAGTTATTTTAATAGCTTCTTTTAGTCTGAAGATAAACACTCATCAGGACACAGATAGTCCTCTGATCTTTCTACAAGATTCTAGTGAATCAAAATCATCAAGGTACAGAGCTTTTTCTTGTCTCAAGAGGAGGCATCAAAAATTTCAGTTTCACAAGACAGGAAGACTTCTGGATTTTACCAAAAAAGATTACATGTGTTTCTATTCCAAACATAAATTAACACAAAATGGAAGACACATGCTACTTTTTAAAAGTTACATGGGCACGAAATAGATAAATAGAAAAACACAACAGGAGAGTTACTAGATTATCCAGAGTTCTCTGTTTAACCTGTCACCACTAAAACCATTTTATTAAAAGATATTGGGAATCTAGGATTATATAAATAAAATTAGTCATGCATTAGAGTACAGACTAACCTGATATAACAAATGTGCCTACTACAATAGAGTGGCTTAGATAAGAAAGAGGATTATTTCTTCTTCACATAACCATAGAGATAGATGAGCAGTTCAAAGTAGATAGGTGGCTCTGCTCCAATAGGTCTTTCAGGAACCCAGGCTTTTTATAATCTTGTTTGCTCTAACATTTTCTGGGATGTTATCCACATTGTGGAGGTCTGCTCATGGCTAAGTGCATTCTAGACGGAGTGTGTGGTTTAAGAGAATACTTAGAGGTAAGAATAAGATAGTGAAGAACTGGGTCAAAGTTATATATGACTGTGTAAAGGGATATATAGATACATAAGTGATACATGCATTTATTAGTGTGACTGTGTATAAATATACAAAAGTGTGTAGGAACAAAGGATTGTAAAGAGAAATGGAAATGAGAGATTCTGAGTCATTTTAGAGAAAAGATTTAAAGCAAAACTCTAAAAATAAGGTGATGCTAGTAAATCATGGGCAAGAAAGACATTTATACTAGTTATCCTGAGAAGTGACTCAAGCTAATATAGTCTGGAAGGTGGGAAGTCTAGAGAGGAAAATAGTGTTTTTTGTTGTTGTTGTTGTTTTATTATACTTTAAGTTCTAGGGTACATGTGCATAACGTGCGGGTTTGTTACATATGTATACTTGTGCCATGTTGGTGTGCTGCACCCATCAACTCGTCAGCACCCATCAATTCATCATTTATGTCATGTATAATTCCCCAGTGCAATCCCTCCCCCCTCCTCCCTCCCCATGATAGGCCCCAGTGTGTGATGTTCCCCTTCCCGAGTCCAAGTGAGCTCATTGTTCAGTTCCCACCTATGAGTGAGAACATGCGGTGTTTGGTTTTATGTTCTTGTGATAGTTTGCTAAAAATGATGGTTTCCAGCTGCATCCATGTCCCTACAAAGGACGCAAACTCATCCTTTTTATGGCTGCATAGTATTCCATGGTGTATATGTGCCACATTTTCTTAATCCAGTCTGTCACAGATGGACATTTGGGTTGATTCCAAGTCTTTGCTATTGTGAATAGTGCCGCAATAAACATACGTGTGCATGTGTCTTT
>NW_016813678.1:375897-386908 GCF_001698545.2 Rhinopithecus bieti
GGTTAGATCGCCGCAGACTGCTGTGTTAACAATGAGGGAGGCTCCGTGGGCGTGGGACCCTCCCGGCCAGGCGAGGGATATATTCTTCTGGTGTGCCCGTTTGCTTAAAGCGTGGTATTGGGGTGGGAGTTACCCGATTTTCCAGGTGTTGGGTGTCTCAGTTCCCCTGGCTAGGAAAAGGGATTCCCTTCCCCCTTGCGCTTCCCAGGTGAGGCGATGCCTCACCCTGCTTCAGCTCTCGCTGGTCAGGCTGCAGCAGCTGACCAGCACAGATTGTCCGGCACTCCCTAGTGAGATGACCCCAGTACCTCAGTTAAAAATGCAGAAATCACCAGTCTTCTGTGTCGCTTGCACTGGGAGTTGGAGACTGGAGCTGTTCCTATTCCAATAGTGTTATTTTTATAGTAGTTTTATAAATCACAAGTTAATAACTCGATATCAAGGAGGCGCAATGAAAGTTGAATGAGTAGCCACTTTCAACTACTTAGGTATCATGTAGATTCCTAACAGGAAGAAAAAAGCAGAGTGACTGTGCATATACGTATACATCTTATCATTCAATTTCTGAGAGGCATGATACCTCCTAAGGATTTTCAAGAAGACAGATTTGAGTAAGAAAGCACTCACTCCCTTATGATTAGTAAGCTCAAATTGACAATGACCCTCTAAAGCAGGGGTTACAAAACATTTTTGTAAAGGGTCAGATAGTGAATATTTTAGGATATTTTGTGCCACACACCCTCGGTCATAACTTCTCACTTCTGCCATTGAGTGGCAAAAGTAACCATAGGCAATATAAAAAGAAATGAATGTAGTTATGTTCCAATAAAACTTTATTTAAAAATAAGAGGTGCAGCCTGGCACGGTGGCTCAAGCCTGTAATCCCAGCACTTTGGGAGGCCGAGACGGGCGGATCACGAGGTCAGGAGATCAAGACCATCCTGGCTAACACTGTGAAACCCCGTCTCTACTAAAAAATACAAAAAACTAGCCAGGCGAGGTGGCGGCGCCTGTAGTCCCAGCTACCCGGGAGGCTGAGACAGGAGAATGGCCTGAACCTGGGAGGCGGAGCTTGCAGTGAGCTGAGATCCAGCCACAGCACTCCAGCCTGGGTGACAGAGCGAGACTCCGTCTCAAAAATAAAAAAAAAAATAAAAATAAGAGGTGCAGGGCTACGTTTGGTCCACATGTCATACTTTATTGATCTCTATTCATTCTAAGGCAATGAAATGGGAATTAGGTAAATTAGGCAAATTTCTTTTGAGTTGCAAGTTTATAAATAAATTTATAAATAAATTGAACTCTACTATACGTAAAATATTTACAAAATGAAGAAGGGGAAAATGCAAAATAAGCAGTATACTTTAACAGGTAATGAAGAAAATATTGATGACACCAGAAGGCAGAGATGCTTTGAAAGAGAGGATAATAAATGTTATTTTAATTATATACAAATATTACATTCTTTGTAAATGTTTGGATTCTAAGAAAATACTGACAAAACCAGCATAACTTGTATGCAGAAAACTACAAAGCATTAAAAGTATATTTAAAATTATTTACAATAAATATGGACAAATTAATAATGATTAAATAGCTCATTTTAAGGGCTTATTTTCTTTCTTTCTCTTCCTTCCTTCCCTCCCTCCCTCTATCTCTTCCTCCCTCCCTCTCTTTCTCCTTCCTTCTATCTTTCCTTCCTTCCTTCTTTCCTTCCTTCCCCTCTCTCTCTCCTCCTTGCATCTCTTCTTTCTTCCTTTTTTTAATCTATAATTAATGTAGTCTGTCAGTTCTTTCAAAAAGAATTCATCTGGTATAGATATAATAATTCTAAATCTCATTCTAGTCTTTCAAAAAAGCTTCATAATATGAAAAGTTATATCAGGGGAAAGTATGGAATTCCAAACAATATAGCAATTGAAAGTTAATATTGTCTCCAAGTAATTTTAAATGCTAAATATTTTATTTTATGCAACACTGTAGAGCTTATAAAAATATGAATATCATTTTAAAGTATTACATTAGAAAAAAAAATTTATAATAATGTTTGAGACCCAAACAGAATTCTTTAATAAGATGTATGACCACATGTTTTTCTCTAAGGTAATACAAGTCATCAGAAATAATTGCCTTAACTACTTTGGAAAGTCAAGTGAAAAATAGCAATTATCTCAACATCTCACTCTAGGCTAAAAACGATAAACATTTCATTTATGAATGTATCTGTCTGCCTCAAGATCATGTCCTTGGTTTATTTGCCATCCAGATTTTTTATCTATCTATCTATCTATCTATCTATCTATCTATCTATCTATCTATCTTTAGAGAAAGGATCTTTCTTTGTCACCCAGGCTGGAGTACAGTGGTGGGATCATGGCTCACTGTAGCTTCAAACTCCTGGGCTCAGGAAATTCTCCCACCTCAGCCTCCCAGGCAACTGGGACTACAGATGCACACCACCATACCTAGCTATTTATTTTTAAGTTTTTGTATAGGTGGAGTCTTGCTGTGTTGCCCAGGCTTCTCTCAAACTCCTGGCCTTAAGCAATCCTCCTGTCTTAACCTCCCAAAACACAGGTACTAGAGGTGTGAGCCACTACTCTCAGCCTGTTCTGATTTTTGGCAGTACTAAGCAGGAGAGGACTTTGGACCAAATTTGCTGCTTCTAATCAATGGTAAGCATTTCTCTATACTGATGTTATTATTTCCAAATTGTGGAAAACTCAATTTGGAAATCTTGAAAAAGATGAGTGGCATTCTGAGATAATGGCCTATACTCGAGGTGTCCCACAGTCTATAAAATGTTGTCATCTAGGCTGGGCACGGTGGCTCACACCTGTAATCCCAGTGCTTTGGGAGGTCAAGGCAGGTGGATCACATGAGGTTAGGAATTCGAGACCAGCCTGGCCAACACGGTGAAACCCTATATCTACTAAAAATACAAAAATTAGCCTGGCATGGTGGCAGATGCCTGTAATCTCAACTACTTGGGAGGGTGAGGCAGGAGAATTGCTAGAACCCAAGAGGTGGAGATTGCAGTGAGCCGAGATGGCACCATTGCACTCCAGTCCAGGCAACAGCAAAACTCCACCTCAAAAAAAAAAGTTTATCTAAATGCGGAATTTCAGACTTCCTACCACCCATTAAAGTAGGCGGGTCAAAGGATGTGATTCTTATTTTCTAAAGGAGAAAATAAACTCTAAGAAGTGAAGCAAACTGCAGCCAGTAAGAAAGATCTGAAAAAACAACAACGTCCCATTTTCTGAGAATCCTTATCTAGTTCATTTATGTTTTAGGTCTGTCAATTTTTCCATTTCAATATGTCCAGAGTCCATGCCCTCTTTCCACTCCAGCTGAGAACTTTGAAGTGAACTTTGTCATAGTTACTGGGAAAAGAATAATCATGACAACAACAAAACATATAAAAAGTGAAATAGTTACTATATGAAGTCTCCCGCTGCAATCACCTGACTATGAGCCAAAACACTGGAGTTCTTGGCCCTCCTACTCTACATTAATTGTGTGTCCTTGAACAAATCAAACAACCTGTCTGGCACTCCATTTCCTTATCTAAAAAAAATTAAAGGGCTTCTAAGATCTCTCCTACATATAATGTTCTAAATATTAGTAAAAGAATCTATATTCAAAAAAATCTTGTAAAGTTGCTCCTTCTTAGAATAGTTGGAATGAGCTACAGACTACAATATTGCAGCTGCCAATTCTTTAACAATTTGGATTGTGTAGCACTAACTTAAATCCACCTGTGGGAATAGAATTGGAGGCAATACACTGTCTCAGCTTGCTCTGTTTTCATTTTCAAAACCACTAAGGGAAGTAGGGTTGAAACTTGTTTTGGAAAAATACAGAAACACTATATCAAATTTGACAAGAAAGATAACTCTTTGACATATTAATGACTTTTGATTATATTAGTAATTTCCTATTGCATTGTTTTCAGATTTGGTTATGTTGGCACAAAATAAAAAACATTATGGTTGCAAATTAATTAACTTATTAAGACTCCCTAGCATAGGGCACAGGTGCATGCTATTTGAATATATTTAGCTAGTACAGCCTAAATTTTACATTGATCAATTGCAGGCTTGATTAGACTGACATCCGTGGGAGTGCCTGATCTGCATTTTCTGAATCTCTCCTTGGAGCCATCTTGCCTCTCTTATCTTCATTCATCACTAAGCCTCAATCATAACTTGAAGAATTTCCAAGATAAAATGATCAGCCTCACAATCAACAGCATTAGCTCTGTGCTCTTCTTTCCTCTTTCCCATTTCAGCTTCTGACCCTTCAATAGATTATTGAAAAAAAAAAAAAAAGACACATACTCCTTAACAGTGCCCACACTGCTGCCCACACATATATCTTTGGATCCAGCAGACAGACCTGTGGTCAGTGCCTTTTTTGCTACTCCTTTGTAAGGCAAGGTCATCCAGTTCAATTCAGAGGATAGATGCTGAACGGCTACGTCTCTGATTCCAGAAAGTAGCTTGCTGTCCAAACACATAATTAAGGAGGGCAGTAACATGTATTCCAGAATAGTGATGAAATATTTCGGGGAAGAGTCTGGTGTAATCAGGAGCACGCCCATCTCGCCATGACCATATTTGGCTAACAGGAGTCTATTTTTCTTACTTCATGAACACTTAAGGTCAAGTCTATTAATTGTTTCTACAAATATAATTTAAGTGCAATATTCATTCATACCAAATTAATCACACATAGTCTAATAACTACAATGCTGTGTAGAATGCTGGAAGACTCGTGTCAGTTTCTACGGTATAAAGAATTTGCCAATTACCTTTATCAGGTTATGAAGTCTCTCTTTGCTTTATCATTTTGGATTGTAATCTGAAAAATATAATGCATGTCTCCTACTTACTTTACAGGAATCAAAATAAAAAATGTCTTTAATGAATCTTAAGCCTGCTGAGAAAAAGCTATCTGTAAATATGTGATGTATTTCCACTAATTTACCTCCTGTAATTTGTTGGTTCTAGCAGTTATTTTTTTCTCCACATTTAAATTAAATTGTTAGGAATCTAAGTTTCTGAAGTGCCTTATTTAAATAAATGTCTTAGCTATCTCCACTACCAACCACTTTTCTTCTTAAAGCATATCTGTTGGATTTACAGAAGAACAATAGATTGTTAACCAAAAGGTGGGAAGAAATTTTGACTTTCTCTGTGTCTTAATAGGAAATACATCTTCATACCTAAGCATAATTTCATTTATTGTGAAAACAAAAAACAGCTTCTATGGAGGAACTTTTCAAAACTGTTTACTAAAACACAGAAGAAACATTGTCCACCCTCATTTAGCCCCCCACCCTAAACACCATGTCTGTTTCCTAAAAAGTACAGTACTTCCAAAAAGTACAGCATAAATAGGGAAAATGGAAATATAGCTTCATGTGTCATGCACCTTCTACTTACAGGGTTATATTAGTATTACTAAGAAACTCTGTTTACAATTATGATTCCAAAGGAAAGCAAACCCAGGAGCAGATGAGTAACAGTTTAGGTCTAAATGGAAACTTTTGTATATTTTACTTTTTAAGAAATTCCAGAACATTTTTCTGTACTAATTCTTCTGATAGAGGAGAACAAGAGAAGAAGGCAAGAATGTGATATGTTGCTCATTCACTCCGTCTGTAGCTGTAAACTCCCTTGGCCCATAGAGAATACGATTCTAGCAAGAGTATTTTGAATCATAACTCCTCTTTCCTTGCCTGCATTGCTTCAAGAAGTTAAAGTACTTTTGAAAGATCTTTGGAAAATGGAGATCCTCTAAACTTATTTTTCTAGACTTTTCTACACATCTACCAGGATGAACTCCCAGAGCTTAGTCTTTTCTGAAAAGAACAGAACTTGTCATCTGGTGACAGAAGATGAAGAGCAGGCTTTCAAACCCTTTCTTTGAGTCTAGATAGAGAAATTATAGTGGAGAATTTATAAAACCCACATTCCACACGATTCTGTTCAAGCCTCGTTGGAAGCTATAAAAATAGATTTAGAGTATTTCTGCTTGAAAATCACCTCAGACATGTCACTGAAATAAAAGAGATGATTAGAAAGAAAAATGAGGAGTCCGAATTGCATGCTGGGGATACCATATTCAGAGAGACCAGATTCCTGGTGACTATCTTAAACTTCTACTTCATTTTACCTGTGGTAAAGTAGAGCCTCAGAAATTCTTTAATTTCTCCTCTTTCCCTCTCTAGAAAGAAATCTCAGTTTTAGTTGTAGCTGATTCCTCCAAATGTAGTCAATTTGAGATTTTACTGAAAATTCATTTTACATTCAATTTACTCAACTTTACTTCAATCCTATTTGTCTGGAATTTTATTTCAGGAATGTAAATAAACCATATTTAGGATCAAGGGAAATGACATAGTAGTGCAGATATTTCTCAACACACTGATTTCATTTTTTCAGTTCCTTTGGGATCGTATACCAGAAGTGGGACTGGCTGAACTATGTTAGTTCTACTTTTTAGTTTTCTGAGGAACTTTTTCATACGATTTTCAATAATGGCTGTTACTGTTTAATTTCACCATTTCACCAACAATGAACAAGCCTTCCTCTTTCTCCCATTTCCCTTCCATAGCAATATGATGTCCATCAGCAACCAAAGTGTCCATCAGCAGATAATGTGATAAGAAATTGTGGCAATGCCCTTATATACAACGGAATACTATTCAACTTTTAAAAAGAAGAAGCATTCTGTCATCTGCTTACAACACGTTAAACCTTGGAGGAACTATGCAGTGAAAAAGAAGGGTCACTAAGACAAATACCACATGATTTCCACCTTGACAGAATCTAAAAAAGTCGTATCCTATAGACATGGAGAGTAGAATGGTGGTTATCAGTAGGCTGCCCGGGGGGCAGGGAGGGGCTGGAGAAAGAGGGTGTTGATCAAAAAGAGACAAAGTTTCAGCTAGACAGCCAGGAAGTAATGTTTTAGTGATCTATTTCCACAGAATAGTGACTATAAATAAATAATAATGCATGTGTATATTCACATTGCTTAAATATTGGGTTTTAGACGTTATCACTACCAAAAATTGATATGTGAGTGATGACTATGTTAATTCACTTGATTAATCATCCACAATGTAAACATATATCTAATAACATACATTAAACCATAGGACTATAATTGTTATAATTTGCCAATTAAAAAAATAAAATAAGATTTTAAAGATAAATATGAATTTTCAAGAAGATTCAAGAACAGGTATGTATGGAGAGGACAAACTTTTCAATATTTTAGCCATCTTCCAAAAATTGAGAAACCTTCATGAAAGTATGTCCTTTCATTGCCTTATCTGGCATGTTTCCTTTTATTAAGATCGGACGAATGTTGACAGAGAAAATGACTGAAGATACAAAATCTGAAGAATAGCAGATCTCAAATTGCACACTGAGAAATCAGCTACAGTAGAAAGAGGAATTTCTTTCTACAGAGGAAAAAGAGGAGAAAGAAGAAATTTCCGAGGCTGTATTTTACATGGGTAAATAAAGAGAGGTTAGAATAGTCATCAGGGATCTGGTCTCTCTGAAAATTGGTATCTCAGTCATTTTTCTTTAATACAGAAATATATTTCAACCAGGAAGAACTTCTTAAGTAGAAACATTCCTATAATCTTTATTTCCATCTATCTAATAAAATTTGTCAGACACCTTAAAATAAAATGGAAGAAAATTTTCTTTTTAGACAGTTCACATTATGACTGCATTCAGCAAGCAGATTTAAAAAATATAATTAATATGGTTATTTATTTAAAGGTCACAAGTTTGTGTCATGTAAACCAATGATTTAGGTGACTGGGAAATACTCCATTTTTATTAAGATGTTTCTACCACATTGAAATAATTGGCGCCTCATTTGTAGTTCAGTCAACTGGGTTTAAAGATAAAATTGAAAGCCACTTAAGCATCCTTTAAAAGTCCCAGTGACTTTCTTGTACCACAGGGGACAAGCTATGCACATATTTCCAACAGTGATCTTAATAGAAAATGCATTTTTTTCTCAGACATGTGGGTAATTCCATGTTACACAGAATAGAATGTATTGCGTATTGTGGGTATGTTAATCACAGAGAACACTTACAAAGTAACTTTTGATTTGCCTTTCTTATCATTATAAAATATTTGTTTTCCTGTAAAAACAGCATATAGAAATACAAAAAGAAATAAAAAATCACTTGTAACCCCTCGTCCTCCACCACCCAGTGATACTCGCCTGCTGTTTCTCCAGAGAGGTGGAAAATACTAGTGTTGAGTTTGAGTTTTAACGCCTTGGGAAGACTGGAGATAGAGCCTTGAATGTCCAAGAGAAGGGAGGCTTGAATAGAAATATTCTATTAAAGTCTAGATCCTCAAAAGATTTTATGCTAATGGTAAAATTTAAAAAGAAACTGCGCAGGAATCTTGTATGTTTTTGTCTGGGTTCTGGAAACAGAGCCTCCACTGAAGGTAATAAAAATCCTGGGCTATATGTCCCATGGGTTTGTGCTTTGGGATCCGCCAAGAAGAGAAATCAAATACAGAAATTAATATTTATTTGTACCATTTGCAAATTAAATGTGCCACCCATTGTAAAAGGACTCTCCCATGGTAGGGTGGGAACATCAAGACCTTTCAATATTAGGAAAACAATCTGAAAGATACTAGAAAGCTGTATGTTAAGAATGATTAAGGATCAGAATAAAGAATCAAAATATAAAGAGAATAGCAAACAATGAAGAAAGAATAGGTTCATCAGAAAAAGAGCCAAATAGAAATTCTAGAAATGTTTTCTTTCCTTCCCAGAGACCTCCTAATACTGGATACCTTTGGGGCTTAGCTCTCTTCTGTTTAGTCTCACGACTTAATAACCTCATCTCCCTAAACCCCAGACTCCTTCAAGACCTTCACTTGAATATCTAAAAGATATCTCAAACTTAATATATCCACAATTGAACTAAATCTCACTCTCACATCTGCTTTACCATAGTTATCCCCATCTCAGTAAGGGGCACTACTCTCGCTCTGTTTCATCACATGCACATTATCTGTTGTTAAATACAGTGGGTTCTACTCTTAGGATAGACTAGAATTGTACGCTGTCCTCTGTCTCTATTCCTCACACCCTATTCTGAGCACTCGTCATCCTGACTTTCCTGGAGTACTGGTCTCTTGTCTTCCATTCTTGATCCCTACAGTATGTACTCAACATAGTGTTACTAAAACATCAGTCTAGGTCCTGCTGCTCACAGCACAGGAACCCAATCACTGATACGATGAGTATTGCCAACAAGGCTTTAATCAGCTGCTGCAGCCAAGGAGATTAAAGATCAGTCTCAATCCCTGACTGACTAAAGTTAAGGGATTATATACCACGGAAGAAATGTAACTATGTGTTGGAAAACAGGAACTAGGGAGGGGTAAGAAAGCAATCATGAGGAGGAGGGGTCTGTCATCTCATTGTCTAGATGTGGAGATCTGGTCAGTTTTAGTTCTTCGATACTTTTTGAGAGGTGTGAAGGTTGTTTCCTGCTGAAGGAACTCTGATAAAACAAATGTAAGTTTCAATTTTTAATACCAGAAGGATCAATCTCTATGTTTATAAAAAACAAAACAAAACAAAACAAAAAAAACTGCCTATGGGACTACTGGGTCAGTTTCAATAGCAATCAGAAGTAAATCAAAGCTTGTCATTCTTCACTCAGAATTTTCTAGTGGCTGCCAATTTCACTCAGAGGAAAAGCCAAAGTTCTGAAAATGTTCCACAATGCTCAAGGAGTTCTGGCCCCCATTATCTCTAAGAGCACCCACACTGATCTCTCTGCTCCCTCTGCTCCAGCCACACTGGCCTCCTTCTGTTCCTCAAAACTCTAGGTATTTGCACTTGTTCCATTGTCCTGAAATCTCCCCCTAATGACCTTCTTTCCTTCCCTTTTTCAGATCTTAGTTGACATATCAATCCTCAGTGAGCCCTTTCCTGTTTAAAATTGAACATTCTTTCCAACACTCGATATCACCTGTCTTTCTTCTTTTCTTTTTAGAAGCTATTCCCTCTCATATAATATAATGTATTGATACGTTTATTGTCTCCCTAAATGGAATATAAGCTCTCTGTCAGTGGGACTTTTGTATGTTTGTTGACTGCTAATGGGATTTGAAAAAAAAAAACAAAAAACTTCTGATGAAGGCCAGGCATAGTGGTTCATGCCTATAATTTCAGCCCTTTGGGAGGCTGAGATGGGAGAATCACTTGAGTTCAGAAGTTCGAGATCAGCCCTGGCAACATAGTGAGATCTTATCTCTATAAAAATATGTGTGCCTATGGTCCCAGCTACTCAGGAGGCTGAATTGGGAGGATTACTTGAGCCTGAGAGGTCGAGGTTGCAGTGAGCTGTGGTCATGCCACTGCTTTAAGGCCAAATCTGGGAATACTGAGGAAAGTTGTCACTGTAAGTTAGAAGATGGCAAATGTGTTCTTTGTTTTGGACAAGTTGTGTTTTGAACATTTAAAGCAAAATGTCTTACAAGCAATTTGGTCTTAGAGATACAATTTGGTCTTAGACCAAAATTTCTCTCTTTTGGTTGTTCTCAGGTTTGTTATAAAAAAATCTCAAGTTTAAAGGTAGTGTTCTAAAAACATTATGTATTTTATAAAAGCATTTGAACACCAGAGACCTTAGGAAAATGAAACTTTCCCAACTCCATGAAAACTATATTTTAAACAATTTCAATTTTACTTTCCCCTGTCTATTATGAATTGCATTTATTACATGATAAAGTCATAAAAATTGAATAGATTTTTAGTTGAAGTAACACTTACTCTCAATCTTGAAAACATTAAACAAAGAAATTTATTTAGAAGGAATTTTTAGGATGGGCATTTAAAATTTTAAAGCCTTGATTGTTCTCCTGTTAATCTTGTTCATTTCAAAATGTAGACTTTGATTTCATGCCAGAAGACTTCTATTTTTGCTTTACTAAGA
>NW_016813678.1:386991-393452 GCF_001698545.2 Rhinopithecus bieti
CAAAGAAATTTATTTAGAAGGAATTTTAGGATGGGCATTTAAAATTTTAAAGCCTTGATTGTTCTCCTGTTAATCTTGTTCATTTCAAAATGTAGACTTTGATTTCATGCCAGAAGACTTCTATTTTTGCTTTACTAAGAAGTTGTCTGACAGATGAGGATATTGTCCATACTCTGGCTTGTGATCCTTCTCAACATTGTCCTGGTAAATTTTATACAAATATAATTTTACAAAGGTTTATTTTGTTTCTCACCATCCCTTGGGAACTTGGACTTGGCAACCTCCTATAGTGATTATAATATTCAGCTAAAGTTGAATCAAGACACAGGCTGTGATGCATTCTATTTAATTTCTGGGGCATTAGCAGAAGGTTTAATGAGAGTATTGTAATACCATTTAATGAAAGGTGGGAGTTTTTAAATTCTTTGGCAGTATGAATAAATAGAGTTTGATTAGATTTCAAGAAGTAGTTTAAGATTCATCATTTTCTTACATATTTGAACAGTCTACCAATATTTTAGTATTAGAAAAACTCAGAAGTGTTAACTTTTGAAAACAAGCTAGATATATATTTTAATAAGTTATATCTGCATTGAGATATATCTGCATTGGAAAATTTTATACCTTAATGGCTTAATGGGTCACAGGAGTTCATTCCACATAATTCATTCATTCGTTTATTCATTCGTTCATTCATTCATTCATTCATTTATTCATTTATTACTATCATGTCACCATCCTCCTTTCTTCTAAATACCAAAGTGGCTCAGAGCTCAGTCCTTTGGACTGTTATCAACCTACTGACTTCCTATTGCTGTGATCCAGTTTCATCTGAAGACATTAAATTCCAACAATGTGCTGATGACACTAAAATTTGTATCTCCTATACAGAACTCTCTCCTGAATTCAGAACCATAAATTCCATGACTTACATGCAGTCTCTCTGCAATGAACTGAAGTCTCTGTACCTCCCAGATTCATATATTAAAACTCTTAACACCCAGTGTGATAGTATTAGGAGGTGTGACCTTTGGGAGTTTCCACCCTCATAAATGGGATTAGTGCCCTTATAAAAGGGACCTCAGAGAGCTCTCTCCTACTCTATTTCTGCCATGTGAGGATACAATGAGAAGATGGTAGTCTCCAACTTGGACAAAATGAGAAGATGGTAGGCTCCAACCTGCATCAAAATCTGACCATGCTGGCACTCTGATCTTGGACTTCTAGCCTCCAGAAAGTTGAGAAATACATTTGTGTTGTTTATAAGTTACACAATCTATGGTGTACTTTGCTATAGCTGCAAGAACTGAGACACTCTCCTTAAGATATCTCACAGGTCTATTAATATATCCAAAACTTAAGTTTCTGATATCCAACATCTCACCCCCAGTTCAGTTCCTCCTACAGTCTTTCCACCTTATTAAGTGTACTCTAGTTTCACCTGTTTTCTCAGCATAATTATGAATTGTATCCTTTTTAAGTACCCTTAAGGGTATAGTAGTATCTGTTAAGTACTCTTAAGTGCCCTTCAAAAATACTGTCTTAAAGTTTCAGAAATCATGATCTACTAATATGCTCACATTAGTTAAGGATAATTCAATTTTTCAGTCGCTTAGGTTTCGAAACTATATCTATACTGCCTTTCTTTCTCCCACATTCCGTATCTAGTTTATCAGTAAATATCGTGGGACTCAATTATATGTAGAATTCACCACACTGTTTCAAGCCAGCATCATCTGTTGTCTGGGTGATTGCATACTTAAAATATATGCCAGATGATGTTGCTCCTCTGAGTCAGAACCTCAGGTAGGTGACTAAATTTTGTTCCCTTGTAATAGAAAGCTCTAATACTAGTATTTCATAGCTTGCTTGGAATTGGCGATGGAACCCACCTTTGTGAAATTCCCCATCATTATGTTTCTCTTACCTGTTGGAACAGCTGCCACTTTTATCTCGCCCACTTGCCTTATCTGTGGGCTGTGACTGATTCCTGGCCACCAAGGTTGCCAGACTGGACTTTGGTTCCAGTATTTTGTACGTATAGCTGTATCTGCTTTCTTCCTTTTATCCCGCTTCACTCAGCCATGCTTGGTAAGTCCTGAACGACCCTAGTCATTCCCAATATGCCCCATTTTGCTTTACATAACCAGGCCAGACCTGTTTGGTTGCTTAATTAAGACCACCAACATCTTGAAGCAAAGGAGAAAGCCAAGTTCATTAGAAGGATGGACTAGCTGTGTACCAATGGTAGAAGTGTCCATGATATTTTGCACAAATATATCCACCCTCAAATTATTTGTTCTTTGAATTGATTTGAAGAGGGTATTTTGATGGGCATTAGAATTCATACTATAATGTTAATTTACAAACAATGCGCTACCTTTTAGGTTTATATTTCTGGAATAGTGACTTTTCACAAAGATTATAAAGAAATTTAAAAGTGAACTTGGAAAGAAATACACATATATTTCACCAGAATAATCAGCCCAAGAGAAATATAAAAGGGCAATAGGTAGTTTATTAGCACCTGAAATTTTTATGGAAGCTCCTTTCCCAATAAAACAGTTATAATGGCTTTTGCAAGAGATGATATGATATACTTTTCTTTACAACCATGTTAAATCCTTATTCTCATATTCAAAATGAAACAGGCGGAAAATTTGGGTCTGCATTTGATTTCTGAACAGTTACTTACTAGAGAGTAAGTGCCTTAGTGCTTGAGATGTTTTGGTCTTTCTAAATATGTTCAACATAATTGTGCATAATCCATTTAAAATTTATCTTGATGGATTATTTATACTTAATGTTTCTAAACATGAATCAGTGAAGAAATCTGAATAAATTAGATTTTTTCAAAATCATGCCAAAAGCACTTTTACTCGCCTTTGGGGAATATTAAAATTTATAGTCAGTACAGTCCTATAAATTAACATACATGGAAATACAAAGTTAAACTGAATGACATAATATTAAACTTAAATAATCACTCTCTTAACCCTTTAGTAAAGTGATAAGAGTTTCTTGTCATTTGACTGATACTGTTATGTATTATTATGGTAAATAATGTCTTGGTTATTCTCTTTGTTTCCTTCACCCTCACAACAATTATTGACTTCTTTCTTAAAAGCAGGAGGCTGATACCTATAGACTACATTCCTTGGATGCTCCTTCTGGAATGCTGGACATTTGAGGAGCGAGGAAGGAGAGAGAGAGAGAGAATCCAAGCTGATATCTTTAGTTGTCACTGAATCTCCAAAGGACTGTAGCTCCTGCTGGGTGATCTCTCTCCAAGACCAAGATCTCAGTGTGCTCTGGGTTTCTCCTCTTGTCACTTCAAGCCGAGGAGTGGGTAACTGATTGTTGTTGCTAGTTTCTTGATGCCTCTAAATCATTTATATGTTTCCTTAACTCTCCCTTAACTTTGTAATGATTTTTTTTGTATTAAATTCTCTTTATTTAAACCATCGAATTCAATTTGAATATTGCCTAATACAAATAAATCTCAAGTAGATTAAAATTTTTATTTTCTATATTTAATGACACCAAGGAGGGACTTTCTCAGCAATATTTAGTGACCAGTCATAACCATCATTCTTGCATTAGTTCTTGATTAAATCTGAGTTCCTTATACATCTGTGTAAATATAGAATCTGCTCTCAGAAACGCAATTGCACACTTACTAAGTGTTACTTACTTACTCAAGATCTTTTGTTTCAGCCCAAGTAGCTTATTTTATCCTTTTTCTTTTTTATGTATTTTTTGGTTTTAAGATTCTATTTTTGGTTCACTTTTGGGTCAGATATTTCTCCCATTTTTTCCCGTCACCAATAGCAGCTCTTTCTCAAATGGACTAGAGAAATACATTCTGTATTATATATCCGTGTGCATCATTAGATGACTCCTTTTTAATCTACAAGGTTTCATGGTTATTATTTCATTAGGTTTTCATTTTCATTTATGTGCATAAAAACACTTTAGACTTTTCCACACAAGATCTATGGACCCCAAAGAGGCTGAATATTACTTCTAATAATGTTATGTTTGTGTTTTAATTTTTGAACATTTTGTGTTTTCATTTTTGCACCGACACATTCCAGATCTTTTGAATAAGCCAGTTATAGTCAGGCACTGCCACAGATTTCCGCACTTACTTCGTTGTTGCATGAGTACAATAACCCTAAGGACATAATCCCTAATT
Organism: Rhinopithecus bieti; assembly: GCF_001698545.2. NCBI lineage: Eukaryota > Metazoa > Chordata > Mammalia > Primates > Cercopithecidae > Rhinopithecus > Rhinopithecus bieti. Next base: position 391,190 of record NW_016813678.1, read on the forward strand.
TTATGTTTGTGTATAATAAAATAACATCATAGAAACATTTTAAGTCAATGTTGAAGGTCCATGAGAAATGGCATTTTCAGTGTTCTCTACAATTTTAAGTGTCTTGGGAAGGATAAAGGCCTCAAAATTTCTAGTTAATATCCAATAAGGCTCTGCATAATAACTAAATGAAGTATTGAACAGGTACATGAGTGAATGACATGTTTTATATTGCTTTTATGAATTAAAATAATTCAAAAAATAATTTTAATTTCTCTGGTTCAATTGTTTGTTCTTTTTGAGGACTAATTTATACTTGATTTTATTGACCTTAACTGGTGTTCCTTCTAGTTTACTTCGATCTTTAAATATCTTTACTTAAGCTGTTTTATGTGAGATGATTATAGATTCACATGCAGTTGTAGGATATGATACAGAGGAACCCCATGTGCTCTTTACTTACTTCCCCATAATGGTAGTATTTTGGAAAACTAGAGTATAATATCACAAACAAGATACTGACATTGATACAGTCAAGATACAAAACAGGTTGGGCACAGTGGCTTGTGCCTGTGATTTTAACATTTTGGGAAGCTGAGACAGGAGGATCGCATGAGCCCAGGTTGAGACTGCAGTGAGCCGTGATGGATCACACCACTGCATTCCAGGTTGGGTGGCAAGACTCTGTCTCAAAAAAAAAAAAAAAAAAAAAAAAACTTCTTTCCTTCTTTCACTGAAAAGATTTTTAATTCTTGACAACTACTAATCTTTTCTCCACCTCTATAATTTTGCTATCTCAAGAATGCTATATAAATGGAATTTTACAGCATGCAACTTTTTGGAATTGAACTTTCCCACTTAGCATAATTCTCTGTAGATTCATTTATATTCTTGGGTGTATCAAAAATCTATTTTTTTATTATTGAGTACTATTTCATGGTATCATTATCATGGTTTGATTAATCATTCATCTGTTGAAATAATTTGGGGCCATTTCTAGTTGTTAGCTATTACAAATAAAACTGCCAGGAACATTTATATACAGGGTTTTGTATAAGTTTTCATTTTTCTGAGGTAATTGACCAGAAGTGCAATTGCTGGGCTGGTGAGTAGTTGTACATTTAGTTCTTAAATCTTTCTAAAGAAACTGACAAACTGTTTACCAGCGTGGCTATACCACTTTACATTTCTAATAGCAATGGATAAGTGATCTAGTTTCCCCACATACTTGCCAGCATGTTGTGCTGTTACTACTTCTAAATTTTTGCCATTTTGCTGGATGTACAGTGATATCCTTTTGTGATTTTAATTTGCATTTCCCTAATGGATAATCAAATGTAACATCTTTTAAAATGTTTTGATTTTAATTTTGTGGATACATAATATTTATATGGGGTACATGTGATATTTTGATATGAACATACACTATGTTGAGCAAATCAGGTTAATTGGAATAGTCATCACATTAAACATTTGTCTTTTCTTTGTTTTAGAAACATTCTAATTCCATTCTTCTAGTTATTTTGAAATATGCAAGAAGTTATTTAACAACTTTGACTGTGAGTGTTTGCCATCTGTGCATCTTTTTTGGTGAAAACTCTGTTCATGTCTTGCAATTTTCTAATTGAATTTTTTGTTTTTTAGCTGCTAAGTTTTGAGAGTTCTTTATATATTCTCAATACTAGTCCTTTTGTTAAATATGTGGTTTGCAAGTATTTTCCCCCACTCTGTAGCTTAGCTTTTCATAACATTTCATAGACCAAATGTTGTAAAATTCAATGAAGGCCAGTTTATCCATTTTTTTCTTTTATGAATTGTGTTTTTCGTGTCAAGTCTAGCCTTTAGTCTCAAATATTTTCACCTATTTTTTTCTAAAATATTTATAGTTTCTATGTTTTACATTTATTTCCATGATCCATTTTGAGTTAACTTGTATACTGTGTAAGGTATGACACTTAATTTGACCTTCCTTCCTTCCCCCTCTCCTCCTCCTCCTCCTTCTCCTTCTCCTCCTCCTCTTCCACCCTCCCCCCCCTCCTCCTTCTTCTTCTCCTCCTCCTCCTTCTCCTCCTCCTCATTTTCCTTCCTTCCTTCCTTCCTTCCTTCCTTCCTTCCTTCCTCCCTCCCTTCCTTCCTTTTCTTTCTTTCTTCCTTTCTTTCTTCCTTCCTTCCTTTCTTTTCTTTCCTTTCTTTCTTTCTTTTCCTTCTTTTCTTTCTTTTCTTTCTTCTTTCTTTCTTTCTTTCTTTCTTTCTTTCTTTCTTTCTTTCTTTCTTTCTTTCTTTC
>NW_016813678.1:393868-398292 GCF_001698545.2 Rhinopithecus bieti
GGCGAGTAAGTCCACAATCAAGATGGTGGTGGTGTAATTCCTTCTGAAGACTGAGAGAGAATCAGTTTCGTCTTCTCTATTAACTTCCACTTGCTTTAGGTGTGCTTTGGTTAGTAAGTGGCATTTTCCCTGTGGCATGATATCCTCTTCCCTCTATTCATATGTGTCTAGGTTTTCCCCTTTTTTATTTTTTGAGACAGAGTCTCACTTTATTGCCCAGACTGGAGTGCACTTGCACAATCTCAGCTCACTGCAACCTCTGCCTCCTGGGTTCAAGTGATCCATTGGCCTTGGCCTCCCAAAGTGCTGGGACTACAGGCATGAACCACTGTGTCCAGTCCTTGCTGGGATTTTGATAGAAATTGCATGAACCCTTTTTATCAGTTTGAGGAGAACTGGAACCTTTGCCTTGTTGGGTCTCCCAAATCATGAACATGTTGTCTTTGCATTTGTTTAGATATTCTGTAATTTTTTTTTTGTTTTTTGGCATTGGTTTTTAGTTTTTGGTGTATAAGTCCTGGACATGTTTTGTTAGATTTATACCTCAGTATTTAATGTTTTGAATGATTATATATAGTATTGCATTTTAAATTTTAGTGTCCATGTGTTTATTGCTAGCACATAAAAATGCAATGATTTTTCTAGGTTTATATTGAATCCTGAAACCTTGCTGAATTCATTTATTAATTCTAAAAGGTGTTTTGTGGGTCTCTGGAAATGTTCTACATTGATCCTTATATCATCAGCAAATAGGGACTTTTATTTCTTCTTTTCCAAGTTATTTGACTTTGATTTCCTTTTTCTTGCATTATTGAGTATCTAGAAATTTTCAGCAGTGTGTCGAATAAGAATGGTGAGGGCAGACGTTCTTTATTGAATTTAATTCTGTTTCTCTTTCTAGTTTATTGAGTTCAAACTTCAAACTGTCTTTAATTTGTAAAGGTTCTGGCCAGTGCTATTTCTCTTATGTGTAAATTTGCACACAAGGCTGCAGATGGCAAAATGAACAAGTATGCCTTCCATTCTTATCTTCAAGTTCCTAAGAACCACATTAAACATTAGTACAAAAACACGTCTTGAGGAACACCAATTGTAAGTCCCCTTGCCCTGGCACAGACAATGCTACGTCCTTTCTGTATAAGATCAGTTACGTAGGGGTAATAAAATCGCCGAACAAAAAACTTCCAGTGGAGCCACAAGTGATTATTTTTACCTTAACTGTTTCTACAAGGTGAGGCAGGAGAAGGAAATAGGAGCAAATTTGATAGTATAAAGCCAAGAAAAACCACAGAGTCTTATTTCTAATGACAGGCAAGTTTTTTACGTTCCAGGGAGTCTAGGAATCGTAACATAAACAGGCCGAGGCTCAGAGATTATTCACATTTTGGCTCCATCAACAACCTGGATATTACCCGGGCAAGGATCTTTACCTCTCAAAGTCTAGCTTAACATCTTTAGTTTTAATTTAAGGGTGAAATTACCTACCTCAGAGAATTAGTCTACGAATTAAATGAGAAAAAGTATGGTCTGTATATGGTGTAACTAGTCTGCCACAAAGTCAGTATTCAGTAACAATTTGGTTTTCCTTTTTCTTCCATTATTCTGCTAACCTAAAGTGCTTGACAAAACCTATGGTAGAACTAAGGAACAGAGTGTGTGGCATTTTTTTAGAAGGTGTGTGACTTCTTGTGAAGTGAAGACAGCAATGCTACACAATGCTTCTGTAACAACCATTTGTTCAATAGAAGGTACAAACCCACACAGCTATTGATATAAACATATTTGTTTGAGAAATTGTATTACATTGTAAAACATGTGTACTGAACATCTTTGGAGACAGGTATTTCTTGCACAGTGCGTAGCAGCTCTTTTATACGGGAAGAAACAATCTCACATAGAGAATGAGAATCCACAGAACAAGAAAAGAACCAACTTGTAACCAACTGAGCGCAAACAGAAGACATCTAGTTAAACCCACAGCAGGATATTTCCTAGTGACTCTAAGATTTACTCTAATGAAGAAAGATCTGTAGTTTACTCCAGAACTGCACTAAAGTTATCCTTAAACAAAATCTGTAGTTGACTATTTATTGTATGACCTTATTGTTCCGAGATCTTGATAAATGACAGATACTGATAAAGAATAATTTTGTTTGCTTCATTTTAGCTTTTTTCATTTAACTTTGAAAGTTCTTATGAATTATTCTCTCTCTGTGAAGAGGGCTTGTATCCTTTTGGGTGTGCCACTGGTTACACAATTGTTTATGAGTCGGGTTTATTAAAACGATTTCACAAAAGGAAAGACTAAAAATTATTGCAAATGTCAAAGAAGATTATCGTTTGGTTTTATCCCTGAGCAGTATCAGCCTGTCATTAAAAAAAAAAAAAAAAAGTATTCTTATTTCCTGACTGAAATTATTGCTCCCAAAACAAGACTGACAGGATGAAAAGAAAATACATTTTTCTGAGAGGCTCAAGAGCTGATCTTTGACTCTTCCCTCTTTCAAATTTAATAACATATTTTTGAATATTCCTGATAAGGAATGATGTGGCAAATCAAGATGCTCCACCTGGCTGTTGCCCTTTTAGTTGGCAGGGGCTGATGAACTGTGTAATTACATCAGTGTTCTCAACAATACCAGGGGTGCAGTAATGTTTTTCATCTTTTCCATTATTGTCCACTTAACTATGAAGCATACACTCATTTGGCATTCTAAGCACTTTTGATGGATTTACACTGTCAGTAGAATTTACAGATTATGCATTCCAAAAGATAAGAGGGAATAGTGTCGTAGGAAAAGTTTTTAGCACAACTCCTCTTGCCAACATTAATTTTTTTTAGCATTAGTGTGTCTAAGTGTACAGAAGGAAGTAAACATGGATGAATGTAATCCAAATTAAATTGCTGAGGATATTATTTTCCATTTGGTTTGCTTTGGGCTTATAAGTAATAGTTCTTGATGTATACTTTGAAGTATGTCCTGACTTTTATTAGGGATGTCAAAATAATGTTCAGAAAGCTGCATCACATGCTGTTGCATATTCTTTTTGGACATACTACTTTCTTTTCTTTGTTCTCCAGCAACACATGCAGAATTAAGCCAAGTGAAAAGCAATAAAATGTTGAAAAAAATGTGATATGAAATTTGAAGACCAAATATCAGAGGACTATCAATTCCTCGGACTGTGAAAATTTTATGTGATCTACTAAGAAATAATTTGAGATTTCTCACAATCTATTTTAGCTTTACTTACAAATTGGATATACCTTATGATAGAGGATATTTAAAAAATTGGGAAAGTGTAGGTTTAAAATCAAATTGACTGAGAGATTTGTTATACAAAATATCTCCTAATCCTATTTAACTCACATGATACACATATCAAAAGAGAAAATAAATATGATTTATACTGATTAAATTTTATTTTGAAACTGAAAAAATATTTTAAAGTTTGGGTTTTGAAAAGTTCAGCAGGACTTTGCATTACAAAATAATCAAATTCAGCTTTTACATCATATGCACTCTTTCATTCATGATTTACAAGAGGTGACTCTGCTATTTTAGGGGTTCGTTGAGTTTTCTAAGTAAACATTTAGAATATCAGAAAGACATGTCTAGCTATCTGAAAAGAAAACAGATTTTTAGAGAACAAAAGAACCTACTTATTATCAAGTCCTGAAGAGTTTTTTATTCAGCTTGCATTTTGAGTAAATGCGGAGTTGCTTCATGAAAATGTAGTGTGAAGTGATGTGTATCAACATCAGGTTCAGATGTGTTTCTGATGCAGAGCCATCTATTCAGATCATATGGAAGTCAGTTTCTGAAGAAAATAAATACCCAAATAAAATTAAAACACAGGCATTCTTAGGTAAGGGGTCACTGAGCAAAGATTATTAGGTAGCACACTACCTAATGTTGCTAAACTATAACCCACTATGATTTTTCTCTTTGAGGATGTAGCTGGAAATTTATTTGACACTTGAGAAGTTTCATGTGCTGGATGAGCAAAGAATTGTTTTGATTTTATTTGTTACTTTCATGTTCACCTATTTTGAATAGAAATCTGTCTTTTTAGGCTACCATATGCCTTTTGATTTTAGAATCTCGAGATATAGTTATTTATATTTTTCCTTCATAAAAGTCGAAAGATAAAAGCCATTAAAGCATTGGCTGACAAAGATATTGACTTACAAAGAATCGTTCGGGTATATTATGCCAGTGGCTAAGTGTCCTGATAAACCTCTGGGGGTTCATGCGGATTCTCCAAAGAGCGTTGTAGAGGAGAGGTACTGGGTTAGGGGGGTGACAGAGTAGGCAGTCATGTTGTGGAATCCTCTGCTTCTGTCAGGACAATTTCACTTTTATTTCTAATAATTTTCATCTTCTGTGTAGAACTTTCATGTAAAAAAAAAAAACTCCAAA
>NW_016813678.1:400166-405668 GCF_001698545.2 Rhinopithecus bieti
TTTATTTTGAAACTGAAAAAATATTTTAAAGTTTGGGTTTTGAAAAGTTCAGCAGGACTTTGCATTACAAAATAATCAAATTCAGCTTTTACATCATATGCACTCTTTCATTCATGATTTACAAGAGGTGACTCTGCTATTTTAGGGGTTCGTTGAGTTTTCTAAGTAAACATTTAGAATATCAGAAAGACATGTCTAGCTATCTGAAAAGAAAACAGATTTTAGAGAACAAAAGAACCTACTTATTATCAAGTCCTGAAGAGTTTTTTATTCAGCTTGCATTTTGAGTAAATGCGGAGTTGCTTCATGAAAATGTAGTGTGAAGTGATGTGTATCAACATCAGGTTCAGATGTGTTTCTGATGCAGAGCCATCTATTCAGATCATATGGAAGTCAGTTTCTGAAGAAAATAAATACCCAAATAAAATTAAAACACAGGCATTCTTAGGTAAGGGGTCACTGAGCAAAGATTATTAGGTAGCACACTACCTAATGTTGCTAAACTATAACCCACTATGATTTTCTCTTTGAGGATGTAGCTGGAAATTTATTTGACACTTGAGAAGTTTCATGTGCTGGATGAGCAAAGAATTGTTTTGATTTTATTTGTTACTTTCATGTTCACCTATTTTGAATAGAAATCTGTCTTTTAGGCTACCATATGCCTTTTGATTTTAGAATCTCGAGATATAGTTATTTATATTTTCCTTCATAAAAGTCGAAAGATAAAAGCCATTAAAGCATTGGCTGACAAAGATATTGACTTACAAAGAATCGTTCGGGTATATTATGCCAGTGGCTAAGTGTCCTGATAAACCTCTGGGGTTCATGCGGATTCTCCAAAGAGCGTTGTAGAGGAGAGGTACTGGGTTAGGGGGGTGACAGAGTAGGCAGTCATGTTGTGGAATCCTCTGCTTCTGTCAGGACAATTTCACTTTTATTTCTAATAATTTTCATCTTCTGTGTAGAACTTTCATGTAAAAAAAAAAAACTCCAAATAAAATTTCAGTACAGTACTACTGGCTGAATTCTCAAATTTTCATGCTTTTAAACAAGACATTGAGTAGAATTTAATTCAATGCAATCCATCAACAAATCTATTAATTTATAGTGTCTTCTTTGTGGCTCCCACTTTTCTGTATATTTTAAATTATTCAAAGAAGGACAAATATATGCTATCTTCTACAGTTTAACAATTATTTTAAAAGGGAACAAGAAAAATAAATGACAGTAGAGTTGTTCACTGAACTCTTCTCAAGCAGGAAAAGCTCTTTATTTAGAAACAAACTCAAGGGGATAGGCATCAATAATAATAGGTCATTACTGATTTATTTTGTCTTGACTGATATGAGACAAAGAAACAGCTAAACTACTACTCTAAGAAATAGATAGGAATTTAGGGTTGGGTGAGTAGTTAGAGTAGAAGGTTAGAGAAGTAATCAAGGTTATAATCTAGCAAAAGAAAATACAAATTTAAGAGAAAAGAAGTTGTGGGATATAAGAAACAGTTATGAGCAAAAGAGCCAGTATATTGCATTAAGTTAAAGTAAACATTGATTTATAATTTTAAAAACTATGATCTGAACTTTAAGGAACAATTAATATAATGTTTGATGTCACAGGGAGGGAATGAGAGGACAAGTCTGGAGAAACAAGTTCTCTTTTTGAAAAAAGACACGATCTTAGATTGGGTTAAAGAATATCCGGTAAAAGCAGACTGAGTAGACTAAACTTAAAGAGAAAGAAAGATTATATAGCACAATTAAGACTCTTGATATAATATACATTGCATACATAAGTATATATGATAACAAATACAAGTTTCTCAAAGACATGTGGAATGGTCTTTGAAAGTATTAGACTGAAGAGAAAAGAAAAGAAAGTCTCAAAGGAGAAAAAAAATAAATGTTTTATATAAATCACATTCTCTGACAACAATGTCATAAAAGTAATAAAACTAATAAGTTTCAAATCTGCCTCTAGCAATCTAAAATTAAAAGTACTAATTACAAACTATTTAAAATAAAGAAAAAAATTTTAAAACAAATAATAAAGAAAAAATAATAATAATACATGTGGCCAAATGGTTCTCAACTGACATTTTGTAACTCTAAATGCTCAAAGGAAAAAAAATTTAACAAACTAGAAGAACAATTAAATATACTTAAAGAAAAATTAAAAGTGAAATATTCATTAATAAATTATATTCATTAATAAATTAGAAAATAAAAGCAAATTAGACTTGCTCAATAATACCTAAAATTTGTACTTTCAAAAGATTAATAAACCAGAAAATAAATAGAATCGTGTTTTCAAATCCAGCCAAACAAGACAGTCTGTGCAAATACATGAAGATATCATAGGAACAGAAGGAATATTAAAAATGTCATCTGATTTTTTGTTGTTTGTAATAAAATCCTACAGGAAAGATTAAATTGGGAACAAACCATCTAATGTAAAGATACCAAGACTTGTGAATTTAAAATAAGTAAATGAATCAAAATTTTTTTCTCAGCCTCTTCAGATAGCAAATGTTTCTAAAGTTAAAAAAACTGGCTCTAGTTAAGATAAAATTCAAGGCACTGAAAGGAAAACTTGGTCTAAAGATGAAGCCCTTGTTAAGACCCTAGAAAGATTTGAGATGGTATCTCACAGATCCCTTCAAACAGACAAAAGACCCTGTAAGGATCTTAAGAGAATGTTTTGCACAACCTCTCTGTTAAACAGTAGGACTTCTGAGAATCTTAAAGGTGTGTTCCTTCTTCAGGCTCACAAAGCTCCCAGGAAATAGCAGTTTCTTTCAAAGATATTTGTGGGTTGATTAAAACTGGCACACAAAACCTCTGAACGTTTTAAAAGAATAATACAAGTTCGAACTGAAAGGAACAGGGAGGGAAAAGACAAAATAAAAAAAAATAAAAAAGAAAGAGAGGTTTTTGGACTTCCTAACTTTTATGAGTAGGATGCAGGCATAAAAACCTATTCTACTGTAAATATGGGCTGAATTTTATGAAAATGAAAAGGTAATCCAGAGGTGAACCCAAAAGCCTTTATGGTAGGGCCAGGGAACCACAGTGAACAACTCCCAGGTAATAATAGGATAAGCCCTGATCAGGGAAATAACATTATGTGCCTCTGGATTTCAGAATTGCTAAGGACTATTGATTCTTGTGAGCCCAGTTGACTCTTGTGGACCTCACACTTCTCTTCTTTAAAAAAAAAAAAAATTCATTTCAATAGCTTTTGTTGTAAAGTGGTTTTTGGTTACATGGATGAATTATATAGTGGTGAATTCTGAGATTTTAGTACACTCATCAACCAAGTTATGTATGTTGTACTCAATATGAGAATTTTTATCCCACACCCTCCACCTCCCCTTTCTGAGGCTCCAGTGTCCATTATACCACTCTGTGTGTCTTTGCATATTCATAGCTAAGCTCTCACTTATAAGTGAGAACGTATGGTATTGTATTTGGTTTTCCTTTCCTGTGTTACTTCATCTGGAGTAATGGCCTTCAGCTCCATCTAAGTTGCTGCAAAAAGACATTATTTCATTCGTTTTTCTGGCTTAGTAACTCCATGGTGTGTATATACCACTTCTTTATCCACTCATTCGTCGATGGGCCCTTAGGTTGGTTCCACATCTTTGCAATTGTGAATTGGGCTGCTGTAAACATATGTACTTTCACCTTTTTGAATGGGTGTGTGCAAAGTGGTTGCCCTAACCCTATCTCACCATTGTGTGTTGAATATTTGTTTTTCTTTATTTTAAAAAATCTTTAATTGACAGAAACTATACTCCTTGAGCTGAACCTAAGGAGCTATACCTGAGCCTTATCCACACTTCAACCTGGTTAATTAACAAGATCCTGGATTTTGAGCTGATTATAATGTGATGATACTTATGGGTCTTGAGAGAAGAAATGAGTATATTTCCTACATGGAAGGCATGTAAATTGTGGCCAGAAGGTAAACTGTGGCAGATTGTATTTTCCTAAAATTGCTCCATATTTATATTTAGTTATTATATTAATCACACATGAACTTCTTATGGAGCGACACTGATATTCTTCCCATCAAGACTGGGGAGGATTGGTCTTTATCACTTCCCCTTAAATCTGGGTGGGGACTGTGGTTGAACTGACACTATTTGACTTCCATGGCCATGTCATAAAAGCACCTCCTTGAAATGCTTACTCTTACAACACAGCCACCATAGTGTGAGGAAGCCTAGGCCACCTGGAGACAAGTGAGAAAGAATGCTCCAGTGACTAAATATGAGGGAAAATATGGGATTACATTTTGGTGGAGAAATTTCACAAAGTAGGTTAGGTGTAGAACGTTTAGGGAACAAAGTCATAAAGAAAGAACCTACCATATAATATGCCTAATTATTTTGAATATATGTGAATATTATATAAACAGTTATCTGTTTTCAATATCTCAGATAGGAAAAATAAGTCAATATATACACTTGAATTTAATTATACAATGATCATTTAAACCACATAGCCCAGGAACAGAGACTCACAGTGGTTTTCAACCAAGATGAGAGAACAGAATCATTTTTCTCCCCCTCTTAAACGAGGCCTTTACTTGAATCACCTCAGTACCTTCTCCTTCTCCCAGCCTATACCCTCTATGTTTTCTTAGTGCTAACACAGACCCCCATTAAGCAGGTGATACGGTTTGCTTCTGTGTCCTCGCCCAAATCTCATGCCAAATTGTAATCCCCTTGTGTTGGAGGACGGGCCTGGTGTGAGGTGACTGAATAATGGGGGCAGACTCCCCCCTTGCTGTTCTGATAGTGAATGAATTCTCACAAGATCTGATGGTTTAAAAAGGGTGTGGAACTTTCTCTCTCTCTCTCTCTCTCTCTCTCTCTCTCTCTCTCTCTCTCTATCTCTCTCTCTCTCTCTTGCTCTTGCTCTCGCTCTCTCTCTCTTGCCACCATGCAAAGAAGGTGCTTGATTCCCCTTTGCCTTTGGCCATGACTGTAAGTTTCCCGAGGCCTTTCAGTCATGCTTCCTGTTAAGCCTGTAAAGCTGTAAATCAATTAAACCTCTTTTCTTCATAAAGTACCCAGTCTCATGTAGTTCTTCATAGAAGTGTGAAAACAGACAAATAATAAATAATGATTGAAGAGATGAACAGACCTCCCTAGCACATTGACAGGTACTCTTCTAGGTGCTAGAATTACACACTTGAATAACCAATGATTCTTGTCCACAAGGAACCTCATTTCAGTAGATTGTTGACTATCTCATTCTTTCAGCAGAATCTATTTTGGGATTTTCGTCTTTTCTGGATTGCCTTTTAACTCTTTCAACTATTTCCTCAACATTGTTTCAACAATGCATGGCAACCCAGTTTTCTTACAAAAAATTTTCTTAGAAGGATAGGCAAAGATTTCTCCTGAATTAACTTTATTAAATATATATATATATTATAACTTAAAAATATTCATTTTCGGGCCGGGCGCGGTGGCTCAAACCTGTAATC
>NW_016813678.1:406922-548567 GCF_001698545.2 Rhinopithecus bieti
AGTTGATGGGTGCAGCACACCAACATGGCACAAGTATACATATGTAACAAACCTGCACGTTATGCACATGTACCCTAGAACTTAAAGTATAATAAATAAATAAATAAATAAATAAATAAATAAATAAAATCTCAGATCTCAAGATTTTAACTTTCTGCTAATTATGCTGTATAGATTAGTGAAATACTTTTATTTTAATCCATGCCATGTTAAAATGGTCATGAAATAGAAAATCTAAATATAAAATAGAATGCTTTATTTTCACTGCTTTCAAAGATAAATTCTGAAGCAATCCTGAAATACAATGGTTTATCTTCACATGAAGCATGATTTAGAAAGTTAGAGAAGTGAAATGTTTTGAAAAGAATTTGTACCTTTTACATTCTTTTTTATTTATTTATTATTTCTTTCTTTATTTTTTTGAGACCATCTCACTCTGTCACCCAGGCTGGAGTGCAGCGGCGTGATCTCAGCTCACTGCAAGCTCACCTCCCAGTTTCACGCCATTTTCCCGCCTTAGCCTCCCGAGTAGCTGGGACTACAGGCGCCCGCCACCATGCCCGGCTAATTTTATTTTTTGTATTTTTAGTAGAGATAGGGTTTCACCGTCTTAGCCAGGATGGTCTCGATATCCTGATCTCGTGATCCACCTGCCTCGGCCTCCCAAAGTGCTGGGATTACAGGTGTGAGCCAGCCACCATGCCTGGCCTCTTTTTTACATTCTTTATGAATATGATATGGAAATTATATTTATAATTAATGTAATTCCTTGTGAATAATATTCTCAGAGTGGGCAGGCTTTAAGCACACACTTTCCCTGTGGTAAAGTACTACTGCTTTGCTTTTCACAGAAAACACAAAATAAAAAGTATTAAATAAGTTGTTTTAAAATGTATTCCCATGTTGTACAATGACAAAGTGGATTTATAATTTTACTAAAACAAAATAGTAGGCTGTGTTATGAATTTATCATAAGGGAGTCAACACAGTAGAGTAGCTAAGGCCCAGATGCTGGAGCCAGACTTTGTGGATTCCAGTTCTGGCTTTGCAAAGTACCGGCTGAGGATCTTGAGCAAGTTACTAAGCCTATCTGCAAATGAAATAACAACGTGGCCTATCCTACAGAGTAATAGTGATGATTAAATGAGTTCATATATATAAAGTCTTTAGACAGTATCTGGCATATTGAAGGGGATTAAGAATAGTCTTTTTGTGTGTAGTCATTGTGATATATTAAAGCAAAATTTCAGTGCTATCCATTTGGTAAACAGAAATCTCATTTTTCCAGAAGGATGCTAAGAATTTTGTACATAAGTTGTTGTTTTTTGTTTGTTTGTTTGTTTGTTTCTTTTAGACGGAGTCTCATTCGCTCTGTCACCCAGACTGGAGTGCAGAGGCACGATCTCAGCTCACTGCAGCCTTTGCCTCCTCGGTTCAAGCAATTCTCCTGCCTCAGCCTCCCAAGTAGCTGGGACTACAGGTGCCTGCCACCATGCCTGACTAATTTTTTTTTTTAGTAGAGATGGGGTTTCACCCTGTTGGCCAGGCTGCTCTCAAACTCCTGACGTCAGGAGATCTGCCCACCTCAGCCTCTCAAAGTGCTGGGAATACAGGCATAAGTCACCATGCCCTGCCCATAAGATTTTTGTTTTTTGGGTTTTTTTTTATTTTAATTTTAAGTGCCTTTCTTCAGCTATACTTACAGCTCTACATCTCTCTCTCTGTCTCTCCAGGCATACGTGCTGTAACCTCCTTTATATCTTTTAATTTATTATGGCTGCATATGATCAGGGGCTTTATACATGAATATTTGAATTTATAAATGTATACATACCTACGTATTTGTGTTACAGACCTTATAGTCAGTAATGTTTCTCAGAAATACTTTCCTAGGCTATTATTTTTTGCTAGTTTATAGGATTTTCACATAGAAATCTTTTTAATGGCCCTATTTTGACTATGGTTTTCTCAGCATATTCTTCAACGAATATGTAAAAATGATGAATTTTGGTTGCCACAGCCTCCAGGCATGGTGTTACTCCGTCATTCTACTGTTTTCTAAGAGATTGCCTTTGGAGAAAAACAAATGTTCAATTATCCCTAGAGACATTGAAATTGCTGAAGGTACACAACTTTGCATCATTGCTTATCTAGTTGTATGGGCCCACATGTGAAGACCGGAGAAGCCAGAGAACATTCATGGGCAGGCTTTGCTCAGTCTTTGTCACGCCCCTCTCCATTGACGGTGGGAAGAGTGAAAAATGCTGAAGTTTAGGCCCCTCTTGAAAGGCGGCTGTGCTATAATTTGTGTGTGTATGTATACAAACTGGCTGATTCCTTTTATTATAAATATCTGTGCATCAATGTATCAGTATTCCTGTTTATCTCTCCTTAAGATGGAGTATAAGACTTGTGTCCAAGGTTCCAAATGTAAAGGGTCTTATTTTATGGGGTGGACACCTACTGCCTGGACTATGCAGCACCACCCTGTTTATTCTGGCAATGCTGCTTCTCCCTTTTCTATGTTATTTCCACAGAACCTTCCATGTGTTTATTCACCTTTGCTCCTGCAGTCACATTTTATTTTCGAGGTCCAACAAATCACCCAGTTTTGGTCTGGAGGATCTTCGCAACATTTGTGGACCACGGACTAAGAAAGAGGCAGGTCAGAATCTTACTGGTAGCTGAAGCTAGAAATTGTGAAGCAGTAAAGCTATCAGAGGCCCTACCTCTTTTTTTTTTTTTTTAATTTATTTATTTATATAGTGATGAACTTGAACTCCTGGCCTCAAGCAATCCTTCCACCTTGGTCTTCCAAAGTGCTAGGATTACAGGTGTAAGCCAACGCACCCAGCAAAGGCCCCATTTCAACATGCAGAGCAAGTCAGTGTGCAATGAAGGGAGAGATAGTTTACTTATGGTAACACTGGTAATGTCCTGATTGCTGTAAAATTCCCAATTTCAGTGATGCCTGAAGTCCTACTATATCCTTGTTCTTTGTGGCCAGATTATTTAACTTTCCCTTGGATTCCAGTAGTCTCCCCTAAATCCTTCTTTTTTTGTTAAAGTAGCTTGAATTGGAGTCAGAGGAACAATTGTCCAGAAGCCTGTAACAATTAATTCCCACTAGAGCAGGAGACGAGGATACCCTGCTGGCAATGTGCATTTATTTCTCTCAGTTTAATAATTTGTAATAGTTTTAATTTGCATTTGTTTAACTACCAGTGAGGTTAGATTTTTTTCATATACTTATTAGCCATTGGTATTTCTTTTTTATATATTGATATAGTTTGGATATTTGATCCCACACAAAACTCATGTTGAATTGTAATCCCTGGTGCTGGAGGTTGGGCCTCATGGGAGGTGTTTGGATCATGGGGGTGGATCCTTCAAATACTTGGTCCTGACTTTGTGATAGTAAGTTCTTGTGAGACTTAGTCATTTAAAAGTGTGTGTGGCACCTCCCCCCTCACTTTCTCTCTTGCTCCTGATCTTCCATGCGAGACACCTGTTCCCCTTTTGCCTCCTGCCATGACTGGAAGTTTAATGGAGCCTCCCCAGAAGCTGAGAAGATGCTAGTAGGCTTCCTGTACAGCCTGTAGAACAGTGAACCAATTGAATTTATTTTTTTTAGAAATTATCCAGTCTCAGTCATTTCTTAATAGCAATTCAAGAACGACCAAATACATGTATGTTGGTTAGTATTTTTATTACTAATTCACATATTTCTTTAACTTGCATAGGCTTTTTACACTTTTATACATAATTTCTAATTATAAAAGCAATACTTGATCATTGTAGAGAATTTATCAAACCTGGAAAAACATGGAGAATAAATATTAATTTTTTGGTGTATGTCCTTCCAAGTGTTTTCAGTTCCAAACCACCTCTTTAAGTGTCACAAAGTTGAAGTTGCACTGTTTGCCGTGACCTGCTTTGTAGAACATTTACAGTTTTCTACACATTAGATTATATCACCTGTGAACAAAGATCATTTTACTTCTTCTTTCCGACGGGAATGTCTTTCATTTCTTTTTCTTGACTAATTTCTCTGGCTAGGACTTTCGGTACTATGTTGAAGAAAAGGGATGAACGTAGGCATCCTTGTTTTGTTCCTGATCTTAGAGAAAAAGCTTTCTATATTTCACCATTGAGTATGATGCCTGCAGTGGGTTTTTCATATATGACTTTTATTTTGTTAATGTAGTTTCTCTCTGTATTAGTTTGCTCTTCCTGCCTTAACAGAATGTCATAAACTATGTGGCTTAACAAACAGAAATTTATTTTCTCACAGTTCTGGAGACTAGAAGTCCGAGACCAGCGTGCCAGTATGGTCAGGTTCTGGTGAGGACTCTCTTCTTAGCTTGCATGTATTGCCATTTTACTGTGTTCTCACATAGTAGAGAGAAAAAGCAACCTCTTTGGTGCCTCTTCTTATAAAGGGACTAATCTAATCGTGAAGGCCTCATCTTCATAACACCATCTAAACCTAATTATCTCTGAAAGGCCCTATCTCCAAATGCCATCATATTGGGGATTAGGGTTCAATATGAATTTTGGGAAACACAATTCAGGCCACAGCACCTTTTACTCCTCATTTTTTGAATGCTTTTATTATAAAAGGTTGAATTCAAATGCTTTTTCCACATCAATTGAGATGATCATGTGATTTTTTTTTCTGAATTCTGTCAATGTGGTTTGTTACATTGATTGAATTTTGTATGTAGAACCATCCTTGCATTCCAGAATAAATTCTACTTGCTTATGGTGTATAATCTTTATAACATGCTGCTAAATTTTGTTTGCTATTCTGTTGTTAAGGATTTTTGCATTAATATTCAAAAGGGTTATTGGTCTGTAGTTTTCTTGTCATTTATTTGTCTTGTTTTTGTATCAGGGCAATGCTGATATCATAGAAAGAGTTAGGAAGTGTTTTCTCCTCTTTGGTGTTTTTTAAAAGTTTGGGAAGAGTTGATGTTAGCTCTTTAAATTTTGGGTAGAATTAACCAATGAAGCTGTAAGGTACAGAGATTTTCTTTGTTGGGAGACTTTTGACCACTAATTCAAATCCTTACTTTTTATAGGCTTTAATTTTCTATTTATTTGTATTTCAGACTTGGTTTTGTATTTCTAAGCATTTGTCCATTTCATCTAGGTTACCCAGTTTGTTGGCATACAATTATTCATTGTACTCTTGTTATGGTTTGGTTCTGTAACCTCATAAAATCTCGTGTCAAATTGTAATCCTCAATGTTGGAGGTGAGGCCTGATGGGAGGTGTTTGGATCATGGAAGTGACCCTTCATGAATGGTTTAGCACCATCTTCTTTGTGCTGTTCTCATGACAGTGTGTGAATTCTCATGAGATCTGGTCATTTATAAGGGTGTGACACCTCCCCCCACCTCTTCCTCCTGCTTTGACCATGTAAAGTGCTGGCACCCCCTTCCCTTTCCACCAAGATTGTAAGTTTCTTGAAGCCTCCCCAGAAGTAGTTTCCTCCATGCTTTCTGTACAGCCTGCAGAACCATGAGCTAATTAAACCTCTTTTTAAAGTAAATTACCCAGTCTCAGCTATTTCTTTATAGCAGTGCAAGAATGAACTAATACAACTCTAATAAATGTATTTTTATTTCTGTAAAATAAGTAGTAATATCTCCACTTTCATTTATGATTTTACTAATTTGAGTTTTCTCTTTTTTTCTTAATCCAGCTAAAGTTTTGCCAAATTTCTCTTTTTAAAGAGTCAACTGCATTTGTTTCTTTGATTTTCTCTTTGGTTTCTCTATTATGTTTTTCTATTGTCTTAGTTTGTATTTCTATTATTTTCTCTATTGTTTTTCTTTTCTGTATTTCATTTGTTTCTGCTGCAACCTTTATTGTTTCTTTCACTCTGGTAGCTTGAGTTTAGTTTGTACTTCTTTTTCTAGTTACTTCAGTTGTAAAGTTAGGTTGTTGATTTGAAATCTATTTTTATAAATGTGTTTACACCTGTAAGTTTCCTTTCTAGTACTGCCTTTGCTGCATCTCATAAGTTTTCATATGATGTGTTTTTGTTTTCATTTATCTCCAAGTAGTTTCTCATTTCCATTGTCCTTACTTCTTTTATTCATTAGTTATTAAAGTTGTGTGGTTTAATTTCCACGTTTGTGAATTTTTCAGTTTTCTATTATTCATCTTTAACTTCATTCCATTGTAATTGCAGAAAACACTTTGTATAACATCTATTTTTTAAATCGATTCAAAGACTCAATTTGTCATTTCACATGTAGTTTATCCTAGCAAATGTGGCATGTGTACCTGAGAAAAATGTAAATTTCTCCTCAAGAAATTGGATACAATGTACTGTTATATCTGTTAGATCTAGTTGATTTATTGTGTTGTACAATCTTTCCTTGATTATCTTCAGTTAGGCTGTTCAATCCATTACAGAGAGTAGGTATTGGTACTCTCAATAGGTAGAACTTCCAGCTATTATTGTAGAATTATCTCTTTCTCCCTCCAATTCTGTCAGTTTTTACTTCACATATTTTGATGGTCTGTTATTAGGCATATAAATGCTTATAACTGATACATCTTCTTGCCATATTGATCTTTTTATTATTGTATAATGTCCTTCTTTGTTTTTTAATAACTTTTTAAATTTAGAATTTATTTTTTGTGATATTAGTATAGCTGCTCTGCCCCTTTTTTGTTACTATTTGCATAAAAAATCTTTTTTAATGCTTTCACTTTCAACTTATTTGTGTCTTTGGATCAAAGTGATTCTTACATGCAGCATATAGTTGGATCATGTTTATTTATCCATTCTGCCAAGTTCTGTCTTTTGACTGAATATTTTATTTACATTTAAAGTAATTACTGATAAGGAGGGACTTCTGTCATTGTGCTATTTGTTTGCTACATGCACTATAGCTTTTTTATTTCTCATTTCCTGCACTACTATTGTCCTCGGCAATTAGTTATTTTCTTGTCATGAAACATTTTAATTCCCTTCTCATTTTCTTTTGTGTATATTCTATAACTATTTTATTTGTGGTTACCTTAGGATTACATTTAATATGCTAAAGTTATAACTTTAATTTATACCAGCTTAATTTCAATAACATACAAAAACTCTGCTCCTTCACAGTCCTATTCCCACCCCTTCCAGTTATTGATGTCACAAAATCACATCTTTATATGTTGTTTTGAAAAACATAAACGAGCAATTAGCTTTTGTTAACACATTAGTTTCTTAAATTATGTAGAAAATAAAACATAGATTTATAAATCTAAGTTATAATAATACTTAGAAACAATTAGCCCATAATAAGCTTTTAGGCTATTTGTTTCCTTAAAATTGATTAGTCTCTTAAATCATATAGAAAAATACTCAAGAGTAAAATTACAAATCATTGTTATAATAATACTAACTTTCATGATTACCCATGTGTTTATCTCTACTTGGATCTTTAGTTTTTCACATGGCTTAGATTTATTGTCTAGTGTCCTGTCGTTTCAACCTGCAAGACTTCCTTTAGCATTTTTGTAGGGCAGGTCTAGAAGTAAATCCTCTGAGTTTTGATGCATCTGGGTATGTCTTAATATCTCTCTCACTTTTGATGGACAATTTTGCTTGGTGTGGGATTCTTAGATTACAGAAAAAAAAAAAAAAGCATTGGTCCTTTAACTCCACTAGAAGTTGCCTCAGCCCTAGTGAGAGGGGTACAACAATGGCTGTCTGCCTCTGTGTGTGCACTTCCATGATCAGAAGCAGCAATCAGATTCCTGATATTTGGAAGGCAAGGTCCTTATTTTTAACCCTAGCTCTCACAAATTATGTGCAAGTGCCTCGGGAACACATGGTGGATGCTGGCCATAGGGCTGGGAGGTAGAAGATGCATTGCTGCTGCTGCTACTGCTACTGCTACTGCTAAAAGCTGAAATTGATTAAAACTAACCACAATTTACTGTCCAAGCCCTCCCCGGAAAGTTGAAAGGCTTCAGTAGACTCTACACCTCCAAAATTGTTACATCAGACAGATTCTACCAGTGCAAATAGTACATGGTCTGTAGTATTCGTTGGAAACATTTTCTAATTTTTCAGTATTTGTTAGAAGATTTTTGATATGCTTATAATATAAAATTACTACATGCAAACTGTTTTCTTTTATCCTTTCACTGATTTTAACCTTAGAAAGTCCCTTCTCATCTTAAAATTAGTCAAATGTTTGCCCACATACTTTTCTAATTTGTACACTTCAAAACTTTTAATGTTTCAAATCAATCTAGAGTTAATATTGACATAGAGTGTAAGGTTAAAAACTAAACTGATTTGTTCATGCAGCTAGCAAATTGTCTTGCACATTTGTTTTATAATCTTTCCTTAACATAATATTCTCTTTGTGTCACATGCACGCACACACACACACACTCACACACACAGTCTCTTTTCTTATTATTCTTGTACTTAATATTAATGTGATAATATCTTATATTCTTAATCGGTACACTTATTTCTGTTCTTTGAGTGGACAGATTGGGAAAGGAAAGTTTGGAATTAAATCTACTACTTTGGGAAGCTTAATAAATACAAGCACTATATGAATTTTTCATTGACAGTTGACCTTGTTGCTGTCCATCAAAGACTTTTTTTCTCTTTTTCTCACTAGTGGTCTTTCTAACCACGCCTTGTTTCTTAAAGTATATCACCCCATCTTCTCTGATATCAGTTTTACCTCTAGATTCCACCTCTCTGATGTTCTTCCTTTGTTTTCTCTTTAGTAGCTTATCCTATACATGGTTCTTAGGATTCTAACATCAGACTTATTTTTAAATTTCCTAATATATATTCTTTCCAAATGAACCCCCTGCTTAATTATTTGATGATCAATTAAACCCACATACATTTATTTTCATCCATATCTTATTTCCCTTAATTCCAAAACCATGCATCAATTTTTCTATAAACAATTCCACTTGGCTGTGCTGTAGATGCACGAAGCTAACTTTCCAAAGATTACTTCTCATTGCTCCTCCAATGCTTTTGTTATGGGAGTGCTGAAAGGGGAAGAGCATGGTCCCTTTAAATGATACCGAAGTGGGGAAGGGAAGTGCTAGATAGAGAAAGGCAGGTACCGGGCTAGAGCTCCACCCCCACGGACCTAAGTGAGAACAGGCGCTCCTGCTTTCCGGCCCAATTGTTGCATTTTCTAAGACCACCCTGGCTTGTCACCACCCCAGTGTGAGCTTATAAAAACTGGAGGCCCTAGCGGGCAGACACACAGGTGACCAGACTTGGAGAGGAGCACATCAGTGAAGAAGAGACAAGCGGTGGATGGCGAGAGGACGTCAAGGGAGCACGCTGACGGAAAAGCACTCAACAGATGCCAGCACGCCAGCAGACCACTGACCTGAAGTACAAGGCGGAGTTTGGCCCAAGCAGTTGGAGGAGAGCCAGGGCAACTCCATGGAAAACCATTTCCCTTCTGGCTCCCCTATCAGCTGAGAGCTACTTCCACTCAATAAAACTTTGCACTCATTCTCCAAGCCCACGTGTAATCTGATTCTTCCAGTACGTGAGGGCAAGAACCTGGGATACAGAAAGTGCTCTGTCCTTGTGACAAGGTAGAGGGAATAACTGAGCTGGTTAGCACAAACCATCTATAGATGGCAAACTGAAAGAGCACCCTGTAACACAGGCCCACTAAAACTTCAGGAGCTGTAAACATTCACCCCTAGACACTGCCGTGGAGTCGGAGCCCCACAGCCTGCCTACCTGTATGCTGCCCTAGAGGTTTGAGCATCAAGGCACTGAAGAAGGGAGTCACACTCCCATTCCATGCCTCCGAGGGGGACAAGGGAATTCTTCCCGTTTCGCTTTCACTCTTGCAAACCTGTTTCTCCTCCTGTACTCTATGTTGTCCTTGATACCCAAACAAGAAACCTAAGAATCACATTAGATTCTTTCTTTTTCCTTTGTCATCCCATCACGTTTGCCAAGCCTTTATCTCCACTTCTACCTCTACTGCCTTAGTTTACGTATTAATTTTTACCTGATTTTTTTCAGTAAACTCCTTACTGGTCTCCTGCCTTTACTTTCTGCCTTCTCAAATCACCACATTGTAGAGTAGCATCTGGATAAATAAGCTTAATAGCTTCCCTTCCTGATGCCCCAAAATAATTTCACTATTATAACCTCTCTAGAATGTCCAAAGGCAGAGCCTTGTGAAAGAAGGTTACAATCTGACAAGACAGTACTCTGCAGGAAATAATGGACAAAGAACATCCATAGTTATTATTTCTTTTTTGAGACGGAGTCTCTCTCTGTCGCCCAGGCTGGAGTGCAGTGGTGCGATCTCGGCTCACGGCAAGCTCCACCTCCCGGGTTCACGCCATTCTCCTGCCTCAGCCTCCTGAGCAGCTGGGACTACAGGCACCCGCCACCATGCCAGGCTTTTATTTGTTTTGTTTTTTTGTTTGTTTGTTTGTTTGTATTTTTAGTAGAGACAGCGTTTCACCTTGCTAGCCAGGATAGTCTCGATCTTCTGACCTCATGATCCACCCGCCTCGGCCTCCTAAAGTGCTGGGATTACAGGGGTGAGCCACCGCACCTGGCCTATTTCTATCTTGAAGAACAATTTGTGACACTTACAATTTTTCTAGGGAAAAGATAAAAAATAGGGTCTAAAAATTAGTTATGTAAATGCGATTGGAATGCATTTCAGATAATTTGATGGGAGAAGGTATATTGTAACCTGGGATGTACACTTTGATGTCCTTCCTCTCTAGTGCCACAGGAAACTCTTCTTTCTTTTGAGTAATTTTCTAAAATGCAAATCTAATGATGCCCCTTACCTGCTTTAAAGTTCCAATTATACATAATACCACAAGATGCCCTAGAACCAGACTCCTCCTCTCTCCGGTCTCATCTTCTCCAGCTCTGCCATGCTCAGTGAACATTAGCACATTTACACCTTTTTAAGAAGTCTCTGAACGAGTCATATTATTTAAACTCTTTTTTGCTCATCTGGTCACTATTCTGGCTCTTCTTTGTTTACTTGTCTTTTAAACCCATCTAAAGTATCTCCCTTCCTGAAATGTTCCGAGTTATCCACAGGTTAGAACTAGAGTAGTGGATGAGCACAGTCAGGTTGGGATTGAATACCATCTCTTAACATGAAACGTTCGTTTTCTAGTCTATGTAGTCATGTATAGTCATACATCACTTAGTGACTAAGACATCTTCTGAGAAATTCATTGGTAGGTAATTTTGTTCCTGAGTGAACATCATAGAGCGCACTTCCACACACTTTGATGGTATATCCTAGGCTGTACACACCTAGGCTATAGGATATAGCCTGTTTCTTCTAGGCTACAAAACTGTGCAGCATGTTACTGCACTGAATACCATAGACAATTGTAACACCGAGGTAAGTATTTGCGTATCTAAACATAGAAAATGTATAGTAAAAGTACAGTATTATAATCTATAGGATATCATTGTATATGTGGTTCATTGTTGATTGAAACGTGGTGCATGACTGTAATTAGCACCTAGCTGTACTCTATAGTTCAGAAGAAAACACAGTATTTGGCAAATATTAAGTATTATAGCAGTTAATACGTAAATTGAGATTTTTTGGTAAAAATTTTAAGGTTTTTGCATTGTTACTTGGCATTTAATTCATTTTATATCCCTTCAAAGTTTGTGAAAAACTGTAGGTTCCCAAGAAAAGCATTAACAGCATGATCTAGGAAACAAACCCTCTTTGCTCATATGGAAACTATCTCCTGACCTCTTTATTTACTGAAACTGAATAGGGCTACATCACATCTGAGGCTGCTTTTTGTAAATTGGCTGATTTTAATCCATTTGGCTTCAGAGTATGACCTAGAGTGTTTTTATAGCTCACATTGAGAATGTTTTTACTGAATTCTTGTACAACATGAGCTATATAAGTCCTGTGAGTTCATTGAGAGGTTACCACTACCTTCATGCCATTATTTTCTTTTGTTTTTGGGGGGGGTTGCATATTGTGGGTGAGTTCTATACCTAAACTACAATTCTTTACACCTGCACATTTTTTAAAATTATACTTTAAGTTCTAGGGCACATGTGCACAATGTGTCGATTTGTTACATATGTATACATGTGTCATGTTGGCGTGCTGCACCCATTAACTTGTCATTTACTCTAGGTATTTCTCCTAATGATATCCCTCCCCCTTCTCCCCGCCCCATGACAGGCCCTGCTGCGTGATGTTCCCCACCCTGTGTCCAAGTGTTCTCATTGTTCAATTCCCACCTATGAGTGAGAACATGGTGAACACCTGCACATTTTAAGAAATAATGCTTAGAGTAGAAGTGTTTGGGCTCTAGATTCAGACTGCATAGGTTCAAATTCAGCTCTGCCACTTACGAGTTTTTTGACATTATACAAGTCACTTTATTTTCCAATCATCTATTTTCTATGTCCTGCTAGTGATAATAGCAGGATAGTTAGGAGGACTAAAAATTATGATTTATACTAAATATTTATCTCAGTGCAAGGGGATATCCCAGTACCAGGGGAACCAACCAAGTGATTAGAGGTTGGGGCTTTCAGCACCGCTCGCTGACCTCCAAGGAGGGTAGACAGAGTGGAAGTTGAGATCTGAGGGATCTAACTTATTGTCAGATAATTTTATTTTGAGCTACATTCATGAAACCAGGAACTATGTCTTATTTATTTTGCATCCCCACATTAATAAACTTCTTAATGAAGTAGTCTATATACTTTGTCTCACTTTCCACTTACCCCTCATACAACCAGAATTTAGTATCTGTTTTCATCATCTTACTGAAATTGAAAATACTTTACTGATCTCCCATCCATTGTTGATTGAATTAAGTTATCAGCAATTAATATTAAATTAATATTTTATTATTAAAAATAAAATTAACTTGTCCACTTTACTAATCTTTATATACTTAACTAATGTACGACATTAAAGTGAGAACTCAGTGACAGATTTATCTCTATTTTTTCTTGAGATCTAGAAATCACCATCTAGAGGTTAATGATTGTTAAACAGTATATTGTTAATACTTTCAAGTTTCAAAACTATTCACCTTCACTTAGATATGCATTTAATTATCATTTGTCTTTTATTCAAGATGCAAGCATACATATTTCATTAGGGAGAACAGCTCAACCAGGATTACTTTTGGTGGATTTTCTAAAGAATTTCTCATGAAGAAAGAACACAATGATGTCTGGAGATCTGGTAAAAGTCTAAGTCTGCAAATACATAATTTAAACATTTTTTTTTTTTCTACAAGGAACTATAAAATTGCCACACACCCCTAATCCTCCCATTATCATGCATAATATGCTTAATAAAATCTATTTTATTAAGGACAGAGTAAGTGAATAATAGCACATAATGTACTAAAAAAAAAAAAAAAAAGGAGCATTAGGAGAAATAGCTAACGTAGATGATGGGTTGATGGGTGCAGCAAACCACAATGGCACGTGTATACCTATGTAGCAAACCTGCACGTTCTGCACATGTGTCCCAGAACTTAAAGTATTAAAAAAAAAGTAAACAAAGAAAAACCAATATTTTCCTTTTCCTTAGTAACTCCAACCTTGAGTAGATTTGCCCTTTTTTGCCTCTAGAGAATTATGAAGACATAGCTTTAAGATTTGGGGATTATGTGTCATTGACTCTAGTTGGACAAGAAAACATAAAAGGAATTGTGAGTGAGGAATATGTAACTTTTAAAGAAGTGCTTCTACTAGAGGATCCCAGCCAAGTATTGCAACCTGCAAGACCCTGGTTTGTAGGTTGCATTGGATAGAAACCCAGTGGCAAATACTGGTGCTGAGGTTAGTGGAGGGTGGAACCTTCTCAAGACATTTTCACACCTAAATATTTTTGCGATTGGAATCATTTCAAATGGAACAAACTGACTTGCACCTGGCTTTCGGTAAATTATTTAATAACAATGACCTCAAATTTCAGTCTGTTCTAAATCACTAGTTCACAAACATTAATCACAATCACTGGCGTAGCAGGAAGTAGTGCTCAAAAAATTATGTTCTGGGGCCAGGCCCCTGCAACCCCTAATTCAGTAGATATGGGTTTGGCTTGAGTATATATTCATGTTTCACAGCTTCATGGGTATATGCTCAACCCCTCTTCCAGCTATTATCTCGTCCATGTACTTCAACTTCCTCTTTTTTCTTGCTGTAAAACAGATATCATATCTGTGTGAAAGTCTAAATAAAATCAATACAAAGAGGTTTGCCAAAAATGTATTACTTTGATTAATGTCTTGCTTTTATCACTTGTTTATGTTTATCATTATAGTTTCATTTTCAAACTCAGTGCTCTGCTGGTGATGATGTTGCTGATGCAACAGACACAAGGATGTAGAAACAGGATGACTCTCTATTGAAAGATGAATATTAGCTGTGCCTTGGTATCAGGAATCCAGACCCAGTAACCAAAATTGACTTTTCCTGTCTCATTCTTCTTACCTACCTTTCTTACCTGACTTCCAACTGTGCTGTAACGCCATAGTTTCCAGCCTCCCTTGGGACCTGCACATCATTGGTCTGCACTTTGCCTCTGCAATGCTGATTCTCTATCTTAGGTACCAGTTCCCCATACCAGGTCTGTAAATGTCCTAGCATCTCTCACATCCCTTCACTCTGCCTTCTGATCAACCACCTTCTTCATTCTCTTCCATTTTGATTTAAATTTCTTGATGAAGTAGTCTATATACTCTCTCTCACTTTCTAAGTACTCCTTATACAACCAAAATTTACTATCGGTTCCTATGTTCCTACTGAAGTTGTTCTCTCAGAAATCAGTAAAATATCCTAAATACAATTAGTAGTTAACTTATTATTAAATAGTTAGTGGGTACATTCATCTGTGGCCAAATTGTGAGCTTTGTTCATGAAACCGGGAACTGTGTCTTATTTACTTTTGCATCCAACACACCAAGAACAGTGCCTAGTACATAATAATCACGCAATAAATATTTACTAAATACATTATTCAAACTCTTTGATAAATAAACATTTCTGACACTCTAGTGGGGAAAAAAAACAAAACTGAAATGATCTTTTTAAATCTTCAACAAATCCTGTGGAATAAGTACCCTTATCTATGTTAGAAAATAAAGAAACTTATTAAGAGTAAATTAATATGTCTCAAGTACATCTGTCCAGGCACTGCACTGTGAGATCACACATCTTGTCTCATTTACCCTCTCAGCAATCAGGGGTATCCAGCATTAGGACTGTCATCTTTACAGATTAGAAACCTGAGACCCAGAGCTTAAGTCACATGCTCAGTATCACATGAGTTGTGAGCAGCAGCAGTAGGATTAGAACCTGTATCTCACTGATTCTAAAGCTGATGTCCTTTCCACTTTACTTTTCAAGCATATTTGATATGGCCTCAGAGACCTTCAAGCTTCAGCATCGGTACTCTTGGGGGAGCCCACAGACTTTCCAAGGGGTTCATTGGTGTGTTTTCAGGACCCGTTTCTGGTTACGGGTGTAAGGTGGATTCTGCTTGTTGCATCAACTTTCACACCAACTATTAGAGGAAGGAGAAAAACCAAGTGTCTTTTCTGCTCTCACACACCACTCAACACAGCATTTCTGACATGTTCTTTTTTTCCCCTACGCCAAGCAAATCTCCAGCAGACACCTAATGGGTGTACTATAATTTAACTAGATTTTGACACAATCTACCTAGAAATAAAGTCAGATCCCTCAGGTTGAGGGCTTAGTCCCACAAGACTGCCCCCACTTCAGATGCCAGTTGCAAGCCCCACGTTGTGACCTGCGCTTCTGACTGACCAGCTGTAAATCAGGGTTCCCATGACCCTCTCCTCAGATTCAATTAATTTGCTACAACAGCTCACAGAACTCAGGGAAACACTTTACTAATATTTATCCAGGGGCAGAGGCCACACATATATTCCTTATTACATCACAGTACATAATATCATATCTACCATTCTTCCATTTTAAAAAGGAAGACATCCTAACCTTTAACCTTTCCGTGGAGCATTGTCTTTGAGAATATATATATTTTTAAACAACTTTATGGTGACAAAGAGAGTTTTCAAAATATTCGTTTCTGGAAAGCATCATTTAGCCAAGGTGCCCATCTGTGTCTGATATATTTTTCATGAAAGAAGAACTAAAAACTTTCACGTTACATTCTGATGAATTCGTATTCAGCCTGTAAGTATAAGAAAAAAACATAATCTAACTTAATAACCTATAAAAGTTGACATTTATAGTGTAAAATAATATACTACATTTTCTTTTTTTTTTTTTTTTTTTTTTTTGAGACGGAGTCTTGCTCTGTCTCCAGGCTGGATTGCAGTGGTGCGATCTTGTCTCACTGCAATCTCTACCTCCTGGATTCAAACAATTTCACTGCCTCAGCTCCTGAGTAGCTGGGGGTACAGGCCCAGCTAATTTTTTGTATTTTGTAGTAGAGATGGGGTTTCACCATGTTGGCCAGGACGGTCTCGATCTCCTGATCTTGTGATCCGCCCGCCTCGGCCTCCCAAAGTGCTGGGATTACAGGCGTGAGCCACCGCGCCCCATCTCTTAATCATCTTTTTTAACACGGGCAAAAGCCTTCTGTTCACAGTGATACCTCACTACTTTTCTCTTTATTTATTAATATAACGTAACAATGATGACTAATATGCGTTTGATAAATTACTCTCAGAAGTGGCCTAACACTTTCTCCTTTTTTGCTATTAATTTTTATGCAGTCCTGACCAGGTGCGGTGACTCATGCCTATCATCCCAATACTTTGAGATGCCGAGGCAGGAGGATTACCCGAGGTCAAGAGTTTGAGACCAGACTGGCCAACATGGTGAAAATCTCATCTCTACTAAAAATACAAAAAATTAGCCGTGGCATGCGCCTGTAATCACAGCTACTCAGGAGGCTGAGGCAGGAGAATCACTTGAACCCAGAAGGCGTAGGTTGCAGTGAGCTGAGATTATGCCATTGCACTCCAGCTTAGACCACAGAGCGAGACTCCGTCTAAAAAAAAAATTAAAATAAAAAATAAAAATAAATAAATTATGCAGTCCTAACTCATTTTAGCAACAAGTACTATTTATTCCTGAGTGTATTAACCAGTTGGAAAAAAGCTCTATCTATACCATTTAATAATGTTTTCCTCATAAAATTATACTTTTATGTGTAGTAACTATCAACATTTGGATTATACTTATATCGTTTTAGTCAACTGTGTACAAATGATATTTGAAATAATAACTAAAGTCTAAAGAAATTATTTTAAATCTTAGAGCCTGAAGGCACAGAAAATTAAACATAAAACATTAAAATATGTAAATGTTTTATTATAGCATATTATGTCAGAGTGATTTCAAGCACAAAGATACATTACAGTAGGCTACAATTTTGTGGGGGAAAGTGGAATGGAAATAGGAGTTCAAATGGAGAAAGGGAAGAGGTTAAATAGTAACTTAAAAATTGTGCATGTATTTTTAAAATGAATAGTGATTGGTATTAAAACACTGTAATGAAGAAGTTCCACTGGATAAATTAAAAGTGATGAAAGAGTTTTATTTTAAAATGTCTATATTTAAACTATAGCAGAAATTACAGCATTTGTAACTATTTAAACTTTGGAAAAATACAGATGTTAACTTATAAATGGGCCAGTGAGTAGAAGCTTTTCAGAATTCTTTTAGGAGGTATATGAGCCAAAATTTTAAAGACAACTTTGTAAAAGTGTTGGGATATGGTGAGGAGTGCCCTGAATATACACAGAAAACTTCGCAGTTTCTGGCAGCTCCTACCCTCCCTGAGGACTCATTAATCCTGTGACTTTGGGCAAGTTACCTAACTTCTTCAGGTCTCTCCTCATCTACAAAGTAGGAGTAACAACATCCATGTTGGAAGAAGAAATCAATTAATCTATGTAATGCAATTAGCCCAACCTTGGCCCACAGAAACCTCCCAATAAATAACCACTGTTGGGCCAGTATTTTTATTTTTAATATTGTTACTGTTCTGTTTTAGTGACCAGCCTCTGACGGCCCTAATTTGAATTTACTGTGAATTTGACAGCACTTTGGAAGGGCAGATTTGTGTCAGCCCTCAGCATCAAAATTTCCTTCACTTAATGGGCACAAATTTTCACATTTTGCTTAAGTGTGAATCTGTTTCTTGTTTAAATTTTTTTCTGGCCTTTCCTGTGAAGCGCCTCTTCAGTGCTTTTTCTTCCCCTCCCCAGACATTGGCCCTAGGCTCACTCAGAGATTTCTCTCCTCACTTTTATCTAGAACTGCTGGTCTCAGCATGAGCTCCTCTACCTTGCTGTCTCTGAAATTCATGCTTCCCCCAATTCTTCCCACCCCCAATCCTTTCCTCCAGTGCAATTTAGCCTTCTTCCCACCTTTCTCCTGGGACCGGTAAAGCCTCTACTCCATCTTGAGCAAACTCCTAATTCTTATGAAAAAAACTCTATGCAAAATTACTTTGAAATGAGATGCTATGCACATCCCATTTTAATTTGTTAAAATGTTAAAATTCTCAAAAGGGAATGCTGATAAACAGGCTCAGTTATAGGGCAGTTTCTCAACAAAATGCATTATGTCAGTAAAACAGCAGGAAACCAAAAAAGCTACTGTGCACCAAATTAACTTTAAGTGCCTTATTTCAGACCTAAACCTTATACTCTGTCATGTAGCAACACAAATATGTCCAGAAATATGTTAATGAGTTGGTTCAGGAGTTGAATTTCTGAGATAAAAGAGAAAATACAACAACATATTCTTTTAAAGTTTTATTAAGAATTTGTCTAAAATAAATTTATACCATTTTATTAAGTCCACAAGAACAGTTCCAAAATGTTAGAAAAGCAGAGGAAATGGTTAAACCAGAAACATGGGATAAGAGTTTTTTCCATGAAACATACATTTAGAGGTATCTTCCTTCCAGTTAGTAATTTGATGCACCAAACCTTCCTCTCCAGCTCTAATCCATTTCAAAAATATTATTTAGTATTTGAGATACAAACAAATACACATGATCTACATGTAAGTTATACAACATAATAATAATAAAACACACTCGTGAATCGACCTCCCAACTTTTCCTACTTTTACACCTCATTTCCTGCCACACTCCGTTTATTTGAGTCACAAATGATTTGTGCAGCTTCATTCAAATGCTTCTACTCACACTGTTTTTTTTTTTTTTGTCTCTTCTATTTCTTATTCTTTATCCATTTAAATGTATCTCATTCATCAAAGACCACATCAAATTCTAGCTTTTCCATTACAACCACATCCCATACCACACTTGCTCAGAGCAGTTGTCCCGCTTCTTAGCAAATGTAACACGTGTATGCACCATTTACCGTCCACTGTCCTTTCTAAAGGAATAACTCATCTCAGGTCATTGTCAAGTGCTTTCTGTTCATTTGTTCAGCAACTCATAGAGCACCCACCAGGTGTCAACGGCACCAGTCTAGGCAGTGGGGCAAGAGCTGGACCACGCTCAGTATAGCCATCATCTCAAACCCTTTCCACAGTGAACCTTGTGGAAAGACTAAACAATTTGCTTAATGTCACCTGGTATAACTAAATGGAGAAGCTGAGACTGGCTTCAGAGCCCAGGTACTCCTAATGCTTCCGTTCCACTGTCAGACTCTTCCCCAGCACAGTGACCACACTGACTGAATAGAGAGGCAGGCTTAGTGCACACAGCAGTCTCTTCGTCTGGAGATTACTCCTTAGCTTCCTGTTTTAAATTATTTAAAATTATATTTTATAATTTTATAATTAAATATTACTGTCAGAATTATTTTGAATCCTTCCTTTCTCTGTCCAGTCAACACTTTTCTTTCCATTTTGCTAATTTCAGTCTTTTGTTGACTGACAGTTTTAAAATTCTCACATTTTCTTTGATTTCTCTGGTCTAAATAGCTGCACTTTATAGACTCAGAGGCATTTAGTGTATTTTAATGAAAAAGAGAATGACCTATTAATCCCTATTGCCTTTTCCAAATTATTTGCAGATTTCAGTTACTAACTGAAATAGGAAGCCTTTGTTCAAATATGAATAAATAATTGACATATTATTGATTCAACCATTTCATGTTTTTCTTCTTGGCTCTTTCTACTTCTCATGGTTCAATGTCCTTTCTCTTATGTCCAGGTAATACCAGCCTTACTAGTCTTGGCAGAATGTCTGTCCCAAGAGGAAAAGTGGTCTCCACAGACATTTGCTAAAATTCACCTACTCTAAGCTCTGATCCCAAGAATACTGGCCTTTCCATGCTGAAATAATGGTAGGCACTGGAGGGTTTATGCATTTTCTCTTTGAGAGATACCTGTGTATTTAAAAATACTTGTTAAATTAATAGTCTAATCTGATTATAAGAATAATACATGTTAACCCAGAAAAGTTTGGGAAATTTTGGAAGCACAATTTTCTTCCTTCTTTTTTGTTTATTTTATTTTTACACAGTTGGAGTCATATTGTTTACACAGTGTTGAACTTCAATATTTTCTACTTGACGTTTTTAGTGAGAGTGTCAAAAGGATATGAAAGGAGAAATCTGGTAGGAAAACAGTAAGTGTGGCCATGTCAAATTAAAAGCCTTTGAATAGTAAAAATGTGATCAATACATAAAAAGACAGTAAACATCAGAAAACATCTTAAATCTATGATAGATAAAGAAACTGTAACCCAAATATACAAAGAGTTCCCACAAAGGAGGTGAATAACCTAATTAAAAATCAGTAAAGAACATAAGCAATCAATTCATAATAAAATACATCCTAACAACATTACATAGTTTCACTCTTTTAAATCTTAAAAACTATGTGTTATTCTTTAGTGTGTAATTCTTTAATTATGGTGCTAGAGAATTTACTATAGCCATCACAAAGAGTTGCAGTAATAATTGTACTTTCAGAAGAAATGGAAAGAAACTCTTCATTGGTGATAACCTTTCAGTTATACCACAGGAGCAACTAACTGGTGTGTAAGTTTCTTGATACCAGGGGCCATTTTTTAAAAAAGTCTTTATGTCTTCAGCAACTCATTTATAGATTGAGGATACTATATGTCTAGTACGTATTTTGGAAAGATAATGCAGAAAACTGGTGTCGTCTTGGCTTTCAGAATCTCTTTTCTTTAGTATTCTACACACTGAATTATGCATTTTACTAAATTAATTGGTAATGATGTTACCATGGAAATAGTTTCCGTTTTATTCTTTACTCAAAGGAATTTCATATTTCACCTTTAGTGCAGGAGGCATGGGGGTGTGGTCAGCAATCTGTGGAAGTAGTGCATGATGTTGCTTAAGGTTTATCCCATCAGATTTGTTGTTAACTCATTATGAGTGACCCGTAAGAAGACACTCAGGAATACAGCAGTTACGAAATAAGGCAGAATAAAGAAAGAAAAATGGAAAGAGAAAGAATTGAAAAATCAATTCAAAACTGGGGAAAATTAAGCAAACTAAGCAAAAAGCAGGAACCACAGATAAAGAATAATAACTAATGAATTGTACAGTCTTGGCATCTTTTCTGCTTTATAGACTCATTCAGCAGGTTCGTGCCTCTGTGGGCCCAAGAGCCTGGGATCACAGCTGTTCTTAGAAGCCATATGCTGGGAGCTGGGAAAGTACCCAAAATATGACAGCATTGGCTGACGTGCTGTTGTCTCTATGTCAAAGGCGACAGCTTTCAGTAAGGTACTATCTCTGTGTTGCTGCGGGGTTCCAGGTAAATTTGTGATTAGATTTTATGATGATTTGGAAAACAAGGTATAACTCTCACCTTTTAAAGTATGAGCTGAGGCCGGGTGGGGTGGCTCAGCCTGTACTCCCAGCACTTTGAGAGGCTGAGGTGGGTGGATCAGTTGAGTTCAGGAGCTCGGGAGTAGCCTGACCAACATGGCAGAAACCCGGTCTCTACTAAAAACACAAAAATTGGCCGGGTGTGGTGGCGGGCGCCTGTAACCCCAGCTACTCGAGAGACTGAGGCATGAGAACCGCTTGAACCCTGGAGGAAGAGGCTGCAGTGAGCCGAGATCGCGCCACTGTACTCCAGCCTGGGCGACAGAGGAAGACTCTGTCTCAAAAAAAAAAAAAAAAAAAAAAAAAGGATGAGCTGAGTATAGTGACTTCAACTTCCTTTCAAAACAGTATAAAAGGAGAGACAAGACTATGTTTACACTGGAGAAATTTGACAAACTCTATCTCAAGCTTAACGTCAACAGTGGTAAGTCATGTTGATAGTATATACCCTTGATATGATGTAATGAAAACGTAATTTTACCTCTGTGTTCTTCCTCCTAAAAATTCATGATCTCAGTCTAGCCATGGGAAAAACATCAAACAAATCTTAATTGAGAAGACTGTTACAAAATACCCGACCAGAATTCCTCAAAACTGTCAAGGTCATCATAAACTAAGAAAGTCTGAAAAACTGTCACAGCGAAGAGGAGTCTGAGGAGACATGTTAACAAAATGTAATGTCCTGACTTGGATGAGATCCTGGAACAGAAAAGAACACATTAGGTAAAAACTAAGGAAATATGAATAAAGTATGATCTTCACTTAGTCATAGTGATATTTTTATTTATTTATTTATTTTGAGATGGACTTTCACTCTGTCGCCCAGGCTAGAATGCAATCGCAGGATCTTGGCTCACTGCAAGCTCCGCCTCCCAGGTTCAAGCCACTTTCCTGCCTCAGCCTCCCGAGTAGCTGGGATTACAGACGCCTGCCACCATGCCTGGCTAATTTTTCTATTTTTGGTAGAGAAGGGGTTTCACCATGTTGGCCAGGCTGGTCTTGACCTCAGGTGATCCGCCTGCCTTGGCCTCCCACAGTGCTGGGATTACAGGCGTGAGCTACCACGCCTGGCCAATAATATTTAATAGTAATAATAATAATAATAATAATAATAAAGAAAGGAAAGGCATATCGATTATGTAAAAAGTCAGAGAAGTTTTGTGGTGGAGAGAATGGAAATGGAGTTCTCGTTGAGTGCACTGTCTGTCTTGTATTGTGATTTGTTTTTCCCAAAACACATTTCTGCTACCTGAAAACAGGAGCAGAAGAAGCAGATACTGGGTTTCCCACCATTGGAGATTGACAACCTGGTTGCTGAAAATGGGGACTAATTGGAACACGGGGTCAAAAATCAAATTTTGAAAAAAATGCAAAAAAAAAATTATAAACAAAAAAATCAAACTTGAGCTCACTCCTGTAGAATGAAAATTGCTAGCAGTTGTCCAGATGTACATTTTCTGTTATTTAATATTATCTGATTCTAATTTCTTTACTTATCAAGAAAAACATCTTTACATTTCATAAATGTTGTCTGTCAGTTATATACTTGTTTTTTCTAGAAAACTAGGAATTTCTGATATACAATTCTGAAATGCCACACAAACTTTACATAAACTAGTAATATTTAAAATAAATAAAGTACAAGAGAAGTCTATTTTTCTCAGGGCAAGTTTTCTGCTAATAAATAGTTGTCCAAGTTTAATCAACTTTTTTTTTAAAGAAACTTTTCATACATATTCTTTTTCACACTGTGCCTGTACATGTACTAAAACCACTCTCTCATGAAAACTTGGAAAGCTTTCTTTTTCATACAGCAATGTTATGTGGAGGAACCATTAATCAGACCACTGTTGATTTAGTTGCAAGCCCTGGGACTCAACGCAATTCATCACTACAATCCTGTGCTGTGGTCCCCTTTCCTGTTGTTTCCTGAATGTTTCCTTGCCTGTTGACAGCACAGTGATTGATTTTTACTTTCTCTAGTATAAAAAAAGTAGACACGTGTTATTATTGCATATGCTTTGGCATTTTACAGATAATATTAAAATGAACATAAAGCTAACAAAAATTTGGGACATATTGCTCTGTTAAAAATGCTAAG
Source organism: Rhinopithecus bieti (assembly GCF_001698545.2). Classification (NCBI taxonomy): domain Eukaryota; kingdom Metazoa; phylum Chordata; class Mammalia; order Primates; family Cercopithecidae; genus Rhinopithecus; species Rhinopithecus bieti. The sequence goes on from NW_016813678.1 coordinate 430,885, forward strand.
AAATCAGAATGATAATGTGTAATCCAAATCATGAATATATTGTATAATAGTCCTTGAAATTAAAGTGATTAATTAGAAAGCAAAATCACCATTTCTATGCTTTGAGTATACGTGTATGTTTAACAGAAGAAACACAGGATCCAGATTTTCCCTGTTGGTTGTACTAATTGATAATCTAGCAGCATATATAGCTGTGGTTAATTTTATGTTATGGCCTTTTTTAAAATTTGGTAAGATCTCTTATTGGGACTAAAGACAAAATAATGTAATTTGATCAAATTACTTAAAATATGTAATAAATAATTTTAAAATTTTGAATTAAAATAATGACAAAAGCAGTTTAAATAGACTTTTTAATGTAATCGTATAATACAGTAAGTTAGAAAATGCATAGTGGTATTTTATAGACAATAGAAAGAACAAATACGAAGCTAACAAAATACAGAAATAATTGCTTTGTTAACCATGTTAATTAATCGGCATGTTAATATGCCATGAAAACATAGACCTCTAAGATCTCTATGACTAGAAGGAAACGCTGAGCTCAGCCACTGCATGTAGGGCTTGAAATATGGCCATCTAATTTTTGCTGGAACTCTTCAAAAAGAGTTGAAAAGGTTGGTCAGGTGCTTACTAAGAGTTTTTTCATCTTAAGACAACATCAGGGGTAGAAATTTCTTTGTTATATTGAATCAAAATCTGTCTTGTTGCAATTCTCAGTTTTTCTAGTTCTGTCTAAAGAGGCTAAATTCCACAGACACAAGATAGTGCTTTGAGGATCATATGGACTAATCTGTAAATTGCTGGGTATTAGTTTCTGTTTTCTTTCTTGAAACATAGACTTGATTACATCATTCACCAACTCAAACATTTCCAGTGACTGTCCCATTACCTACAGAATGAAGTCCAACTCCTTTGATTTCCATAACAGCTGATAGTGATCAATATCTACCTAAAACATCCACATTAGTTTTTAATGCTATCTTTCCTGAGGCATCTATCGTTCTCCCTTGTATGCTATTTACATATATGTCAGTTTCTTCTCATTCTGCCATGAAACCTTTGAGTGCAGTATCTCTGCTTGATATAGTTTTGTACTCCTACATTTCAATCGTATATGATATATTGCTACTATTTAATAATTAAAGAATAAATCATGGCCTCAAAAATGGACATGCCCCAAATGGCTTTGATCAGAACAGAGCACAGTAGAACCACCCCTTCTCTTGTCCTTGACACTAGACTTCTATTAATGCAGATTAAAATAGTCTTTACTATTTTAGCAGCTAAGTCATGCTGCAAGTTCATTCTGACCTTGCAGTCAACTCTAACTGCTAAGCCCTTTCACATGAGTTACTGTTAATCCTGTACGTGTGAGGTTAATCTTTTTTTAACAGAAATGTAGAACTTCACGTTTCTAGCTCTCGAGGTTCTTCTTATTTGTTCTGGCCCATGCTGTTGGCCTGTTGAGAATATTTTGAGTCCTGATTTCAACATCTCTTTTATTAGCTCTCCTTTCTATTCTCGTGTCATCTAAAACTTCCTGTCTTCTCTGTCTTTATCCAAATATTAACCAAATGCTGAACACTTGCCTGACCAAGGGTAGAGGCATAGAGATGACAGCAGAGAGGGACATCCTTCCAGATGGCAGACTCCAGTAATCAATACTTGTTTGGTACAATCGGACAAATCAGATATGACAACACCTAATTATTATCACCAGGTTCAGTCATTTTTCATTCTTTCACTAAATATCAGGAAAGATTTCATTAAATGTCTTGCAGATGTCATAGTGCACTGCAAAATAAATTATAGGCCAGTGCGGTGGGCCACGCCTGTAATCCCAGCACTTTGGGTGGCCGAGGCTGGATCACTTGAGGTGAGGAATTTGAGACCAGCCTAGCCAACATGGTGAAACCCTGTCTCTACTAAAAATACAAAAATCAGCTGGACATGGTTGTGGGTGCCTGTAATCCCAGCTACTCAGGAAGCTGAGGCAGGACAATTGCTTGAATCTGGGAGGCAGAGGTTGCAGTGAGCTGAGATTGTACCATTGCTCTCTAGCCATGGTGACAAGAGCAAAACTCCATCTCTGAAAATAAAAAATAAAAAAAAAATTTTGAATACCTATTTATTAAATGTTTTGAAATATTATATTGATTCAACACATGCTGACTTCTAAGCATTCCATTAGACATAGCATAGAAATTTACTTTTGTAATACTATTAGTTCTAATTATCTTTATCCTGATTTTAAGGATGTAAAAACAGAGCCTTGAAGTGGTAAAATATTTTTTGAGATTTCACATCTAGCAAGTGTCAGGACTAGGCTTCCAGCGTAAGGTCCAGTTAACATAAGGCCAAGTCTATCCTCCACTCTTCTCTTTGTCCATTTCCCACATCCAATCCACAGCCAGTTTTACCAAATCCACCTCCAATATCTATACCCTAAACACAACCTCTCATTTCATCTCCACATTGGTATTGTAGTCCTAGGGGCCATCATCTCTTCCCTGGACCCTGCCATAGCTTCCCATCTGTTCTCTCTGTGTCCAATTTTGACTCTTCATAGTCAATTATCTACAGAACAACCAAAATGATCTTTTAAAATCTTAAATCAGATTGTATTATTCCTCCACTTAAACACTCTTCAGTGGTCTCCCATTGTAATAGTATAAATTTTAAACACATTTTTATGGACTATATTTCCCTGAAAAAAATTGTCCTATATTTATCCCTGCAACTCCTCTCCTATCTTACTTTCCCTTTCTCATGTGGTTTTAGCCACACTGGGCTTCTTGAAGTGCCTTGGATATCATCAAGCTTACTTCTTTTTCCTGGATGATTGTAGTGTATCATTGTGCAACTGGTTCTACCTTATATTACAGTCTCATCTCAAATCATCCTTCTTCGGAGAAGACTTCTCTCATTTTCCAATCTGATACTGCCACCTCCCAGTTGCTCTTTTTACTTTGATCTGTCTTATTTTATTCACGTCTCAGGTATTTACTTAAAATTATTGTATTTATTGATATCTTTTTTATAAAACATTTTATCCTCTTGAATGCCTCTTGAGAGCAAAGATTTCTAATATCATTTACATTGCTGTATTAGCAAAACCAAGGCTCTTGAAAAACACTAATTAAATCAATGAAAGAATTAGTTTCCTAATAAACAAAATTAAGTATTCCTTATAACACATCAAGCATTCACTTAAATCTTAGCCATGTATATAGTAACTTAGATTTTTTTTTTTTTTTTAAAGGGAGAAAAAATTGGCAGGGTAGAATTTTTTTTAAAAAGCAGAGCACATTTTATATCAGTGACTCAGGAGTACAAATGAAAATAAAACCATATTATGAAGGAGTGTACTTTCACACATTCTGACAATATTTTTCAGTTTCAAGATATATCATTTCTAGCACACAAATTAGGAGACACTAATGCAATTGGCAGTGATGAGTAGGAGTGGAATGTAGGCAGAAGAGTCGGGGGACACTGCGTTATTTCTCATAAGCCAACACTTAAAATGTTTCTTCAATAAATCATGAAAACTGACCCATGAAGCTGAGGTTGCATAATAACTTAGCAGGCATTAATATCGATGACAACAGCTCTCAAGTGATTTTATATTATGTTAACTTAAAAAAACAGCAGAATCATATTCTCTAACTCTAGAAATTAAGGAGAAAATTGTTTTTATTATACATATAAAAGGCTTAAATATATGTTAATATGCATAAATCTTAGACATAAGTATAACAAAAGGATTTGTTAAGCTGTCCTATATTACTCAACATACTTATATCTAAGAATTTATTTGATAAAATAATTTTATTTTTGTTAGAATAATTTTAGTGGAAGATATGAACATTTTTTAAAACACATATTTCATTGTTCAATACACACCGTATACTGTATAAGTTTGCCTCCCAACTTTCATTCAGGCCATCTTTTCTGGAATATCCTTCCGCTTTTGGCAAAATAGTGTGAATACCCCAAGGTCCATTTCAAATATCTCTTTCTCCATGATTTCTCTTATTCCCCTCCCAGCATGTACATGGCATCAGAATTAGTTGTTTCCTCTGATAGTTCCAAAGTCCTTTTCTGTACCTCTACTTTAATACTTCCACTTCTTTTCCATTCTGTGAGAAGGAGATGGCAAATACCCCCTCATTCTGTTGACGTTGTATTCTCCAAGACCTCTAGCAGTTGCTAGAACATAGTAGATTTTCAAAATCCATTCCTTCCTATCTCCTTTCCTCCCTTCCTACTTCCCTTCCTCCATTTCTTCCTTCCTTCATTTATTTATTCAACAAACAATTATCAAGTGCTTATTGTTTACCAGGCAATATTTTTTAAAACAGTTGTGATTAAGACAAGCCCTCCTTACATTCGAGTGAGGGGGAGAATCAAAATGTAAAAATAAGTTAGCATTGATAAATGCTGAGCCTATATGTATATATATGTATATATACACACACACACACACATATAAGTAAATTAAAAAAAATACTCTTCAAAGGGAGAAAAACAGAATGAGAGGGACTCTTTTATTTTAAGGTTAGGAGAAAACTATCTTGGGAGGTATCATCTAAGCTTAGGCCTGAATGGAAAAAGGAAACCAATTGTGATACCCTCCTGGGGAAAACTATGTCAGTCAAAGGACTAGTGAGTGAGAGGCCCTAATGGAAGAAAAAACCTGACTTGTTTTAGGGACCAAAAAAAAACTGGAGGATTTCTGTTGATGTCAGTCAATGTCAATTTTTTAAGCAATGAGGATTTGCAGGCGTATAGAAACAGAGTGGTTTGTCTGGGAGCCAGACAAGAAAGTATCTTGTTTCTCTGGTGAATAGACCTGAAAAAGGAAGCTTAATTTTGTTTCCCCTTACCGAAGTAGATAAAGATTAACTATTAATAAAATAGAAGCTTTTCTTTATGCATCATAAATAATTGAGACCAAAACAAAACAAAACCTGCATGCCCCTTGAAATAGACATGTGGTAAATATGATGGTAATCCCTTTAATATCTCACCTCGGATACCTGAGCCAGATTTTATTGGTGCCACCTGCAAAGTCCATTGATAGCATTTCATCAATGCTATTTTTTTTTTTTCTTTTTNAGTATCTTGTTTCTCTGGTGAATAGACCTGAAAAAGGAAGCTTAATTTTGTTTCCCCTTACCGAAGTAGATAAAGATTAACTATTAATAAAATAGAAGCTTTTTCTTTATGCATCATAAATAATTGAGACCAAAACAAAACAAAACCTGCATGCCCCCTTGAAATAGACATGTGGTAAATATGATGGTAATCCCTTTAATATCTCACCTCGGATACCTGAGCCAGATTTTATTGGTGCCACCTGCAAAGTCCATTGATAGCATTTCATCAATGCTATTTTTTTTTTTTTTTTTTTTTTTTTTTTTTTTTTTTTTTTTTTTTTGGAGACAGAGTCTCACTCTGTCGCCCAGGCTGGAGTGCAATGGTGCGATCTCGGCTTACTGCAACCTCTGCCTCCCAGGTTCACGCCATTCTCCTGCCTCAGCCGCCCAAGTAGCTAGGACAATGGGTGCCTGCCACCATGCCTGGCTAATTTCTTGTATTTTTAGTAGAGACGGGGTTTCACCGTGTTAGCCAGGATGGTCTCGATCTCCTGACCTCGTGATTCACCTGCCTCGGCCTCCCAAAGTGCTGGGATTACAGGCATGAACCACCGCGCCCGGCCTCATCAATGCTATTTTTTAAAACTCTCCTGTACCCAGGTAGGGGCAAGCTATTCTGCTATGCCTATTCTGAAAGCATCCCTGAATATCTATGAGATGGTTTTCTGTGTCTCTGTGGTCCAGAAGTTGTGTTCTTCAAAGATATAAAGGAATTCCTAATGTAACTACTAGTCCATATCTCCTAACATATGAAAAGAAAAACAGCCACATTTATTTAGCATGAAGAGGTCATAGGAATTTTCAGAACAATGGCCTTTTCAAAGGTTATGAAAGTGAAGCTCAGAGATGCTAACTTTGTCCAGATAAGCTTTTCTCAATCTCAGCACTATTGCCATTTGGGGTAGAATGATTCTTTGTTGCAGAGGCTGTCCTGTGCAGTGTAGGATGTTTAGCCCCTTCCCTGCCTTGTAACCATGAGATACCCATAACACATCCCTTTCCTACTTGTGACAAACAAAAATGTGCCAGTCATTGTCAAATGTCTTGGTGGGAATTGGGGGTGGCTAAATTGCATCCCATTGAGAACACTGGTCTAGAAACTGATAGAGCTGCAGCCAAAATGATCTTTTAGCTATTTTACTAAGTAGGAATAAAAACTATTTCCTCATGGTGAAAGCAAATGAATTTTATGCACTTAAGCATACAGATACTAGATATTTCTTAAAAACACTCCAGTGATGCAGGTCTCTAAGAATATTGTTTGGCATCATGCAATAGCCCAAAGGCTGATACATAATAGCTTTGCTGGAGTCCTGGATCCAAATATATGCGTCTGTTGACTAAATAAATAATAGAATGACATCTTTAAAATAATTTTTAAAATGTTGTACACTCAGTTCAATGACAAGTTTGATTATCCCCAAGAATTAAAAAATATATATATAGATAGATATAGATATAGATATTATTTTTTCTGTCTGTAGTGAAGTAGAAAATGAAAGAATCACCATAGAAAATGCAATGACTGGACCATTCAGCCCAGCCCAAATAAACACTTTTATTTCCTCTCCTTTTCTAAAGCAAACACAACTCAACCCAAAGTTTATCTTTTCTTCATTTGGAATTCTATTGTGGTACTCACATCATACAGAGAAAGTGAAATGTTAGTGAACAAGTATGCCTCAGTAGGGGAAACATAAGGCATTTATTACAAACGAATTCCAAATAATTGGTGGAGGAGATCATGAAATGTTCAGAGAGAAAAAAAAAGGGCTGAATTTCAAACAGAAGGGGGTCTGAGCCATTAATGGGTAATCTGTACGACTTTTGTTAATCCCCTGGGGCTCCTGTTACAGGTGGTTCATATTTCTAAGCAGTGAAGTATGCAAGATGAATGGAAAATTTCTCCTTAACATTTTCCACTACCCAGCCTTAGCATGAAAAGCCCTATACCAGATTGAGCAGCTGGTTTATTACAACTTCTAATTCAGAGACATATCGCCATTCAGTTATTCCCAGCCCTTGCTACTCACCCGAGATTTTCCTTTCTACATTTCCCCGGAGTAGAATTTCCTTTAGAGAAAGTGTGGAGTTATTTTTTAATATAGACTAAGAAGTGTTCTGTAGGTTTAAAAATACCAGAGAACGTGAATCAACGTTTATTAGGTTCAAGAAGGAGATTTCATATTTTAAGAGAAAAAGTTACGTATATTTTACGTATGAATGACTCTAATCTCTGCCAATTGTTGCAGTAGAGATGAGTTAGAAAAATACTGATTACTTTTCCTACAAATATCATCTGAGTAGAAAGTACCAGTGTGTAGTAAAATATCTTTAATTTATTCCAATAAATATTATAAAATAATAATTAAATGAGGTTTATTGACAACTGTACACATATACAAAATTGAAAAGCTAAAACAAATCAAAATACAAGTGCTGTTTTGCATGATCCTGAAAGAAAGAAATTATATATAGGCAATTTTTTCTTTCATAGTTAAATTATGCTCATATGTATTCTAGATTTTGATTCAGTAAAGCTGGTCATCTTAGTTCATTAAAATGCTAGGTTTTTTTCCTCCTTTCCAGAAGGCACACCATTCTTGTTTCAGTGAAATTTGTCCTAAACACCTCTCTTGACGTTAATTAATCAAAAGCTATTTGTCAGTTTCTAAATATATTTAGATCTACAGCTCTGCTTAGTTCTCTGGAGATTTGAATGAAGCACAGCCCTGGCCCTAGGCCTGGAATCCTTAGAGGAGACCTCAAGGAGGTAGGATGCAAATAGAGCTTTAGAGATACGTGGAGTATTTTATAGAAAAGGAAGAATGAAAATGGCATTAATGAGTTTTTTTCTTATGTCGTTTGCCTTTTTCTTTCTTTCCTTTTTTACAGTAACATCAATTTGAGGTTTTTTCTTTAGCTTTTCATTAAAAATGGGGAAAATGCAAAGGGAACTTCCATAATTGCTGATAATACATGATTGTGATAGTGATTTGTTTCTGAACTATTTTCCCCACCTCCAGTCTCCTTCTGAGATCCATTCTCTTCTCCCCATTATCACCAGAGTTATTTTGCTTATACAAAATTTGTATCACATTACCCCTCTGTCTTACAGATTTCAATTGGCTCTCCTCTGCCTTGAGGATAAAGTCTAAACTCCTTATCTTTGCAAGTAATTAAGCCTGTTCATTCTCTAACCCATACTTATCCTCTAGCCTCATTTTCTGCAAATCCCCAGCTCTCTCTGTACTCAAGGGCCCAAATACTTACAGTTCCTGAAATGTATTCTGATGTTTCACATGTCTATAACAGTAGCTAATACTGTTCTAAGTATTTTAGGTAGATGAATTCATGTAACTATTTGAAGTACATATTATCCTTATTTTTTAGAAAGGAGGGACCTGAAGCACAGAGTAATTGAGTAACTTGCAGATCATTTAGATAAAATGTGTCAGGTAGAGCCTAGAATTTAAATCCAGATCCTAGTACTGGTACCAGAGTTAGTGCTTTGACTCTTTTTTCTACCTAAGTCTGTCTGATACAGTTGAATTCATTCCTCAAGATCTAGCTTAAGTTTCCTTAAATTTTACTTTCACTGCCTCTGACTAAATTAGTTACTGAGTCATCTGGACCACTACACTCATTTAAATATTCCTCAACTATTACTATTACAACACTATGGTATGTATATTGTAATTAATTATTGACATTATTTCTCTTAATTCAGATTAGGTTCCAAGTCTCATCTGTCTTTTTAACTCAGTCTGTAGCACTGCTTTAGTTAATAAATAAATGAATAAATAAGGAGCTAAATGAATGTCTCTTCACTTGGTTAATGGTGGATTTAGCCTTTTGCTGAATTCAAAGCCATTATAAATCTTTTACAAAATCTGGGTGGTAGTGAGGTGGAAGGCAGGACTCAGGCTCTAGACCAGATTGAAAACTAGCTCAAACAGGGAGGAAGCAAAAGCACCTCCCCATAAGATATGCCCACTACGCCCGTGTCAGTTTACCATTGCCATGGTGACACCCAGAAGTTGCCATCCCTTTCCATGGCAATAACCTGATGACCCCTATTTTTAGAAATTTCTACATAACCTGTCCCTTAATTTGTATATAATTCAAAGTGAGTATAAATATGACTGCAGAACTGCCTCTGAGCCATTGCTCTGGATACACTGTTTATGGGATATCCCTGCTTTGCAAGGAATAGCACCTCTGCTGCCACTTCAATAAAAGTTGCTGCCTAACCCTACTAGCTTACCCTTGAATTCTTTCCTGAGTGAAGTCAAAAACCCTCCTGGGCTAAGCTCCAATGTGGGGGCTTACTTGCCCTGCATCAATAGAATGATGGGTGATTTTAATTATTTTTGTTCTTTCGGCTTATTTACATTCAATAACTTTTCCTTTTTAAAAAAACCATGGATTATTTCATTTTTTAAAATTTTGAGGATCTACATTAATGGTGATAAGTCCTTATGCATGTAAAACCTTATCTGAAATTAAGATGTTCCATTTCTTTAAAAAAAGTTACATACTTTAATGAAGATTTGTAAGATATTAACATGTAAATTAAATATACCAAAGTATTTAACTTTAGTCATAATACATGAGATATTATGTTATATGAAAGTTATACTTTTATCTTCTACATTCGGCTATACAGTTAAAAGGATAGTAAAAGTGCAGTTGAATTCCTCAGGTAATGGCAACTTGGTAGACATTACAGAGAAAGCTACTAACTTTGAATTATGATGCTGGCAGCTTCAACAATGGTTCCCTGTTTCATCTTGCCCACTATGGGTGATTTTAGGATAAATAGTTCCTGGCCTAAAATGTATACAGCTTCATAGATCAAAGTCAACCCTTTGAACTGCATCCAGAAACACCCTGGTAGCCAGGGCAAGCTGTAGTGCACAGACGTTAATATGATCCATCTGCCTGAGACACTTAAGCAAGCAAGCTGCCCCTGTATTTTAGAGTAGGTGAAATGATCTGGTGGTTTTCACAACAACTCCCATTGTATCACATTGTTGTAATGCTCTGGAAAGCACAAAAATGTGGGTGAAGCAATTCTGAATCAAAAAGGAAGTTATGAAATGTATGTAAATAGTTAAAGGAGCTATTCTGGGTTTTTGTTAATACATTCATATGCAAGTACCACAGGATTTAACATTAAGTACGTTAGATATGTGTTTGTGCACCAAAAGTTGGTTCATAGTCCAGGAAATTGCATTTCTTTCTTGAGCTAAATTTTTGGCCCTTGGTAGAATAGGTAAACAATATGTTCCAAAAGTAGCTGATACTCACCAAAGAAATTTAGCTGTGGAGCTTCAATATTATGACATTTCTAAGCTAATAAAAGATATATTATTACTCTTTAGTAAATATTGCCAGCACAGCGCATGAGTGTTCAGAAGTCAATTAAAAGTAAAATGCAACCTATTCAAGCATTCCAATGCCACCCTCAAAAAAAATATTGAGGTTGCATAATATATTATTTTCATCCAAAAAGTTGTATACAGTTTTTCTTAAGGTAATCAGATTTTTTTTAATGGAAGGCAATATATAAGTTAACACTTTTAAAAAATATACTCCTCATTTTTTGTAGAATTTCCTTAAATAAAATTTTCCCTCTTTCTGCTTACCATGCTACTTTAGAGGATTATCGAATCAAAGAAGATGTTAATCTTATTCTAAAAATTTTTAAATAAGTGGGTATATAAATCAATGGTCAAAAACAAAATTAAGAAAAAGTCAGCCTGGTGCAGTGGCTCACGCCTGTAATCTCAGCACTTTTGGGAGGCCTAGATAGGTGGATCATGAGGTCAGGAGACAGAGGTCATCCTGGTCAACATGGTGAAACCCCATCTCTACTAAAAATACAAAAAACTTAGTGGGCGTGGTGGCGTTTGCCTGTAATCCCAGCTACTCAGGAGGCTGAAGCAGGAGAATTGCTTGAACCCAGGAGGCAGAGGTTGCAGTGAGTTGAGATCGTGCCACTGCACTCCATCCTTGAGACAAAGCCAGACTCTGTCTCAAAAATAAAAAAGAAAAAGACAATGCATTTTACTAGTTTGCCAACAGGTAGAAAAAACAAAATCTTTTAAAATGTTTATGTTTTTTAGAAGTTACTGTATAATATATAAAAATAATCACTAGAGATAATGGACCCTAGCACAAAGATTGTGCTCAATTAGTTAGGATGGGTGGGTAGGTAGAATCCAGGGAAATTTTCATCCCCAGTCAGAATTTTCTGAAACTCTCCATGCCTTCACTTGGCCCACGACCATCCCCCATCACTTAGTGCAATGTTAACAAGTGAGGGAAATTAGACAAGGGGCTTGATCACCCAAGAGCAAGAAGCAGAGACGTCAAAGGAGAGTTTCTGTCACTGGATGTGCCTGGGGACTTGAGTACCAGTACCCTCTCTAGCTTTTATTCTAATGCTTCTTTGGACCGATCCTTTCTCCTCATTCTAATTCAAATTCAAATTTAAGTCCTGGGTTTGGATGAGAGAAACTGTTAAGTCCCTAACACCGTATGCATACAAAGTTCGTAGATGAGTAGATGTTTCTTAGTTCAATACAGACCGTGTTTACTGGAAAGGAGCCTTTCTCTCTTGCTGTTGTTTATGTCTGGAATGCCATTCCCTTTCTCTGCCTCCTAGAGAATTTCTCTATTCTTTTAAGCCTCACCTAAATGAAGCCTTTTTAAAACTTTCCTGAATTTTCCCAGACCTAGGTAACCACTCTCTTCAGTGGGTTTGTATTCACAGTATAGTAACTCTAGTACTCCAATAAAATTGTGTGGATGGTTATGCACTTCCCTTGAATGTGAACAATTTGAAAACAATTCTCTCTTATCCAAGCATCTTCAGTTCCTGTCAGGATCAGAGTAGCAGCTGACTTGGTTAAGTTTTAGATTGTATTTATCTGTATGGAAGAAATGTGCTGACCCACCATGCTTATCTGGGTTTTTGTAAAAATTCTCTTGGATTTTTCACCATTGGAAACTCTCAAGGAGGAATGAGTGTTTGTACTATTAGCAATATGTTCCACTATATGATGTTCAGTTGATAAACTTGACCTCAGGACTATGTTGCATCATTTTTTGGTACGTATATTTCACAGCAAATATGGCTCATATGGAGTGTAAATGGCATTGCACTGAATGTTAAGAAAATTTGTCATTAAAAAAATGTTCCAAGACAGTACCTGAACCATACAGCACAGGTACTGTCAAGTGACATTTGTCCCAGTAAACCTCAAAGACAGTTTTATGGGATCTTGCTTTTTCAGGCAGTCCTTAGTCTGAGAGCTCTAGCAAACTTGTGAGCAAAGTATCAGATACCTCTTCAGCCCCACCTGAGATTCTCTTGGTCTCACATGTTTTCCAGATTCTTGTACACTTATTCTGTCCCAGTTGATGCTATGATAGTGGTCCAATCAACTTCATGTTTACCTGTTGCTGCAGGTTAACAGAACCCCTGTTTTGGGTGGAGGGGCTGCAGGCATACTCAGGGCTTGGGCATATGCAACTTGGAAGTGCAGGGGAGCTATGTATATGACAAATCTTTGCCAAATGAGAGACAGGAGATATTTTAAAAATTCATCTTCTTCCTTTTCCCTGGAAGGATTGTCCTGAGATGTGTTATCCACATGTTCTCTCTAAAGATAATTCCATAAGATCAAACAATTAGTGATGCTTGATTTCAAGCAGTGGCCAGCTATGTCATGCACCCTTTGTATTTATTCTCTCCCCTTCCCTGCCTCTCTCCCCTTTATCTGCATTCCTGCTTCCCTGAGAATGCCCTCCCCAGTGAAGTACTAACACCTAATATTATGCTCCAGGCTCTTTTTTTCTAGAGCATTTGGGCAAAGATTATGTATATTTATTAAACACTTACTGGAAACTAGTGCTAAGTGCTTTAAAGGGCATATAATGAATAAGGCACAATCTCTGTTCTTAAGGAAAAGATGATCAGATGATGGAGGGGCATAGCCTGAAATGGATACATACAAAATCATAATATAATAGTTATAATGGCCAAAAAGGTTCCAAGGAGGAAGAATATTATTAAGAGAAATCCTTCTGTCTACTCAGTTTAATCTGTCCTAATATAGGATCCCTAAAATCTTTAAATCTTCATTTCTTTTCCTCCTCTTCTCAGAGCTGAGCATTTTGAGTCAACTGCCTAAAGGTAGAATGGCATTTTCTTTTCCAAATCAAAAGTAAATAATAATAGTAATTAAAAGATAATTTATGAAAAGTGTGCAAGAAACCTGGCTCTTAGCTTTAGAATTTTGATGTTTTTCTAGAAAATTTGTTAAGAATTCCTCAGAATCAGAAGTCTCACTGTAGACTCTACATGTCAAATATAAACAGGTCCAGTTAGACATGTGAGTCTCCCTGTTTCTTCCTAGTTCTTAATAGTGTCCTCATTTCATTATCTTGGTTAATAGCATTGGTTGAACCCTCAGCTTCTTTCAGAAATATCAGAAGTCTCACCTATAGAGAAATTCAAGATGTTTATCTCAAGATTTTTTCTGGTTTTCTAGGAGTCCCTCTCCTAGACTGCCTCTTACTTTTACATTTCCCAAAGCAATCTTGTCATTATCTGGACAGCTAAGGACTGGATTCTCTCTAATAAGCCTAAAATTTCTCTCACTGTTCACGGCCAGCAAAGACCCCCAGTAGGAATGACAACCTGCACATGCTTGGAATTGATTCTAATGCATGTATGGACTGAAGATTACATTAACATCCTACTTTTTTCCCTTGGCAAATACAGATTGACTACCAAAGTATCACCACCAAACTAGGGCAGTGTTGGGGTTACACCCAGAGCAACAGAGTCCGCTTGCTATTTTAGCCCCAGGTTGGTGGTTATTTTAATATTTCACTTGCACTGACATTGGTGAGGAAAGTCATCAACTGGAGAGAAAAAAATGAATAGAGGAGCAAATGCAAGTATTATTGACTATTTTTTCATAGCTATGAAGCTGTGTAAGAACAGAGGGGGATTAAAACACAAGTGTAGGACTTGGTTCTGCTCTCAAATGGCATTTAGTTTACTTTCCAGACACCAGACTCTTAGAAATTCATTCCTGTTCTGTTACTGTTGTTTTTTGCTGCAGACTGCTTTCCTCTCATGTGCCTAAATTGTCCTTTCTGAGTAGTGTGTTTCACAATGGTTTCTCCCTCTTCTTGTTACTGAAAAAGGCATGGAGCTTCTAACTCAGAGGAAAGTAGTGATAATGCAGGCAGGTGTTCCTCAGATGGTATTTAGGTTAATACCATCTTCCCTAAACAGTTAAATCAGACAGGTTCAGAGAACTGAGAAGTGGGAAAGGTGGGGGACAGGGTGGGCACCAGAAGAGGGAGGGAAATAAACTATGATTTCATTCAGTCCATCCAAAAGGTCATGAGGTAAAACTTAAAGGAAGCAGTAAAATCAGAAAGAATTTCAATCTAAGGCTTTTATTTATCAAATGTGAAAGAGACAAAATGTTCTGTTTAAAAACAAAGGTCTTTGGTTGATAGTTAATCCAAATAGACAGCCTAAATATGGGAAAAGGGCCCTTTTGGTTCGTGGTGGTATCTTGCTGGAGTAGTCCTGCCCCTCTCCCCGCTACCTTGCTGCCAGCACACTCCATTGGCTGCTATGCTCTAGCATGTTGGAGAGTCAAGGATGCAAATAGCAGTGACAGCTTATTTCTCTTGGCCACAACATGGTGAAGGAGATGAAATGTTATCATGACAGCCCGTAATCCACTTTTTATAAGGCTGGACCTGTTATGAAATATGTAAACACTGCTATTTAGAACACAGCACCTTTTATGAATGATTAATAACAACATCCAGGCCCCTGCATCTGTCTCTAGAAAGAACCAGAACTGGCTTTCTTGACTGTCACTAATAAATCGCCCTCTCTGTATGTCCCCAGTGGGAGCAGCAAGCATTGCATCACAGGTCACCACGTTCGATGCAGAGCTCAGAAAGAGTGCCCACACCTGGTTCTGCCTGGAGGAGGAACTGGCATGACTCACAAGCCGCTCCATGAAGGAGTGGGATTGCTAATATCCTAGTAGCACTGGGCCAGAAGGAATTGGTCCTTAACGGGAAGCTAAACAGGTCATTTAAGGCTTGGTCAGAAAAAGCACAAGGAGGAAGATGAAGTGGTGAGGGAAGATTCTGAAAATCAATGCTACACAACAGTACCGACTCTGTGCTTCTGACTTTCCTTCCTCTCCATCCTGTAACTGAAGAGCTAAACATCTAAGATCTGTGCTCTGCTAGAAGCCAAGCCACATAGAATAGCACAAACGCTCAACCTTGGACCCTGGAGCCTCTCCAAATCTCCCCCCATCATATCCTGACCAATTAATTGAAGCAAGTCCCTTCATGTCCCTGAACCTTAGTTCTTTGACCCACAAAATGGGATAACTTGACAGAATTTTTGAGATAATCAAATGACATATTACTTACAAAAATGATTCATAATCAAAAAATATTGACAACATATAACTATACTATTAACCATAACAGTTTAGGCTTCACATTGATTACAACAATGTATTTGACAAAAGTACTTTGAGGATATATCTGTTGAGTCCCCAGAAGAATGCTACCACATTGCCTTTTTGTGATTTGTGACCTGGGAGATTTGAGGACATTAGACAAGATAAAGAATAATTCTCTTTCTACCTGATTGGGCCCATAGGGTATAAATATAAAGGCACTTCCCCTAAATTGCATCTGATAGGTACTGGGCAGAGAAATTGGTTTTATTTTAGATTTATGTAGTACAATAACAATATTACAACTGAAGTACCAAAAGTTTTGAACATGAAATGTTTATGCCTATGAAATGCTTAATGATCTTTCCTGCATAAGATGGAAAGGCTATCGGCTTAGAGGAAAATAACAAAATGTCCAAAAAGGAATGTGTGAAATATCTTTTGCAGGTGCACAGTTCAGGATGCTTTCTGTCATTCATCCAAATATTTTTTTCACTGAGAGATACTGAAGAAAAATAAATGACAGTGAGATTCACAGTCACAGTTTCCTCACATCACCCTGACTTGGGCTGAAGAACGTGAACTTTTGTCTGTTACAGTTACAAACTAAAAAAAAGTACAGGAGCTTTTCTAAAGGTAAAACTGACTCTCTTTTCTTGCAGGACTTCTTGTAAAGGCCTCAAATTCAGAGACATAGTCCTGCAGCCCCAAAGTCTTATCATAGTTTTTACTCAAATGATTTTAGTATTATCTAGGGTCTAATATTATCAATACTCTCATTTCCTATAGATTATACTTTTCTCAAGATGCCCTGGAAACATTATCTAAGCTCTTTTTTTCAGTGTTTTCTTTTGCCCTGAAAAAAATTAACCTGACCTACTCAAGATAGACCCGTCAACCGGTTCCCCTCTATGGCTAGGAGGCAGGGTGGCACTGTGAACACAGAAGCCTGTCAGGGTAAACTCAGCTGTTGGAGCAAGCAAGCCACGTTTGTCTTTGTGCCCCCCCCCCCCCACCCCGTCTTTCCATAATGTTTCTCCCACATCTTCCAAAAGTAACCCTATCACTCTGGCGACCCACTCCCTCCTGCCCCGCAGCCCCACTTCTAGACTTGCATTTCTCCTCCCCTCAAATGTTACCTAGCCTGTCTTCAACACCCCCAGGCTCTCCCACTATTTAGATTGAAAAGCCAATCATTCCCTGAGCTTTTTGCTCTTGGGCAAGGGAAATGTGAGGTGAAAATTCCCTAATGTGTAGGAATAAGTGTTACTTAGAAGAATTTCAGGCGGCTTTACTGAAGGGCGAGGAAGGTGGTCATTTGAGTCCTTGGAATGCCAGTGCTCGGGTCACTGTGGAAGTCAGGATGGTCCTGTGGAGCAGGGAAATGGAGGTGGGGGGTGCGAGTTGTTGTTGAATTGTGTATGTTCTGGCCTCTGCCACCCAGGCCAGTTTTAAAAGGAACTCTTCCTGGTGTAAAGTATAAAACTGAGGAAGAAAAAAAATCAGATTTTATTCTAAATTTAAGCTCCTATTTCTAGTCTTAGCTCATGTATGATGCGAGCAGTATTGGCTCACATCGCGTCCCAGTGGCTCACCCCTACACTGAGGCCAAAATTCCAGAAGGCTGGCAAAACTGACAGTTTCCAGAGGTGGTTTCCCGACCAGCAGCGTCAGTTTCACCTGGGGACTTGAGAGAGATGCAAATTCTTGGATCTCATTCTGGGCCTCCTGAGTCAGAGCCTCTGGGGATGGGGCTCAGCAATCTGTGTTTTAACAAGGCCTCCAGGTTAGTCTGAGGCACACTCAAGTTGAGAACCACTGAGCAAAAGGTACAGCTTTGCCCTTGCTTAAGAAGATTTGATTAAAATCCCAGCTGCACTACCATTTATAGCTCAAATTGTTTCAGAAAGACTTTAAGGGAGCTATCTTTCAACTCCCTGTGTGATCTTAAGCACTTCACATAAACAATCTGCATCTCTTCAGTTAGCTATAAAATGGAAATTGTGACATCACATTCAAAGTTATTAGGAAAAATAAAGTAGTATACCTGAAAAGTAGAGGAAATATGAAGTAATACATGTGAAAGTATATTTAAAATCATAAAACAGTATGAAAATAACAGAGACATAATTATCTTCCATCTCTCTTTTCATTTCTTTTCTTCCTTTTATTCTTTCCCTGTCCCTTTTCCTTCCTCTCTCTATCCTTTCACTCCAGCTTTTCTTCCTCCCCTTCTTCCTTACTTCTATGTGACATATGTTATCTATAGTTCCTGGGTTTTAAATTAGCCCTAAATTCTTTAATATTGAATAAGTTTACACCCCACTCTATTAAACATTTTATTTGTTTAAAAAATCCAAATGCTTTACTTAGTCCTTGAGATACTTTTATTCATGACTGCCCTTACTAAAAATATATATTTATATATTTTTGAGCCTGAACACAAATGAATCAGAAATATTTGAATTATATTTCTGTATTATATTTTACACAAAACATGGTTTTAAATTAAGGGAAAATTCCTTGGCAACGTGAATTTCAGATTTGGGAAAAAAATGTTGGATGTTCCAATCCCAAACACTGCTGAGCTTTTATCCCTGTTGATGTGAAATATTTAGTGCCTTACCAATTTCAGGATACATATGATCTGAGTGTATATCTGTTAACTTCTTTCTTTTGTTTATGAAATAGGCAATGTCTGTTTAAGACCTTAAAATTTCACTATGTCCAACCTAAAAAGATAAACAAAACACCAATGATAAATGAAACCCAGAAATAATTTTGTTTGTTTATATCTAAACAAAACACTGCAGTTTGGCATGTGAGGTCTTACTTATACTTTCTTTTCTTTCAGAAAGACATTGTAATATAGTGGAAATAATATGTAGTTTGGAATTTAATAGGCCTATATTTGAATAATGGCCATGCCATTTACTAGATTGAGGGCAAAATATTTTACCTGGATAATCACTGTTTTCTGATAAATAATAAGAAATGCTATAAAACTGTAGAAAACATCAAATCAAAAGATATGATAAAATTCACTCCTTCTCTTAAGTAAACAAAATAGACGTAGGTTCCGATATAATCTCAGTACATTTCAGACCAGAGGAATCACACACATGAAATACTATTCCTATGAAGTATTATTATTTATGGATTAGTTTTGATTCCTAATAACATGAAAAATGCTAATAGAAAAATGAAAATGATGAGAAATTGGGATTGGGGTCTCTAAAGTTTCCAGAAATGTATTACTCTGAATAAACAAATTATTTGGTAGAGTACAGACACCACTCATGTTCATTTCATAAATAAACCAAAATGGCCAATTGGAATATTGTTTCACCAATTAGTTTACACTCTAAATTATTGCATATATAGAAAGAAAATGTTCAGTTTTTAAATATATAAAGCAATAAAAACCAGTCCTAAGTAATATCATCAAATTATATTGACAGTGAATGCTCCATTAAACTGAGTTAAAGAGCTGTATCCAGTCATATGAAAGAGATTTTCATTTTTAATTGTTAACAAGTGCTTCTTACCATGGCAAAGCACTCTTGTTCATGGTTAATTGGCTCAAGTCTTGCTTGAGAAATGAAGGTAGAACACATTGCTAATCCTATTGCTTATCCCTAGCCTACCATTAAAGTCTTCCTCCCTTCCTCCTTTTCCTGGGTTTTCTGGCCTCTCAACTTCTCCACTATCTTCACCATTTGAAATCCTCCATATTATTGAAAGAGTCCTCCAAGAAATTCTTATTATCCTTTTACCCCCTTAAATTGGTGCAGAATCTCTGTGGTATTTGAATCCCCATGAACTTTATAAATTATGCTTTCCTCTGTTTTATTTTGTAACCACTTGTGCCTGCTGCCCTGTGAGTCCTCTGGGTATGTGTTACCACGGTACCTGCAGTGTCTAGAACACTGCGCAGCACAGTATCTGCCACAGTGATGTGTGCAGAGTGAAGTTGTTCTAGCAGAGTTGGGAGGTATAGTGGGCAGTATGGCAGAGGTTGGGATAATTTCTAGAGCAGAAGTCAAGTTCAGCTCACATGTTTGACTGAATAAGCCACTTGGCTATAAAGATAAAGCCACACATGCAAGCAATTTGCTTCATCACAGATCTGTTTCATTTGTCCCATGTATATTCATGCAAAACCTATGCACTTGCTCTCATTTTTAAAAAATTAGGACCAAATATACACTGGCCCAGGAAACATCTTTCATGTGATTTTTTTATGGAATGGGCACACTGACACTGATAAATCATAAAAATGGCGATTGCTAAGATACAAACCATGACGCACAGCATATATATATAGAGAGAGAGATAGATATAGATTTTTTTTTTTTTTCCTGAGACGGAGTCTCGCTCTGTCTCCCAGACTGGAGTGCAGTGGCACAATCTCGGCTCACTGCAAGCTCCGCCTTCCGGGTTCACGCCATTCTCCCGCCTCAGCCTCCCGAGGAGCTGGGACTACAGGCGCACACTGCCACGCCCGGCTAATTTTTTGTATTTTTAGTAGAGACGGGGTTTCACCATATTAGCCAGGATGGTCTTGATCTCCTGACCTCGTGATCCGCCCGCCTCGGCCTCCCAAATGCTGGAATTACAGGTGTGAGCCATCACGCCCGACCCACAGCATATTTAAAATGGTCAACTAGAACAATACCACTTTTAAAATGTGTAAATTGATTTTTGTTTCAGTGATTTTTTGGACTCCTACAATTGTGAGACAATCTGAGATTGCAATGTTTAATTAATTAATCTACTTTTTAAAACAATAGACCTAAAAAATTCACAAAGAAGATGAATAGTAAATTATTTTCAAGTATGAATTGAATAACACTTCGCTGTTATTTCAATATAACACAGACATAAAATGTCTTTTGAGTAATAATGGTCTTCACAGAACAAACAGTTGATTCCAACTGATTTCAATTTATTATCGGAATAACTAACTTTTAGTTGTTTTTAACCATGAAAGTATAAATGAAATTCTTAACTAATGGCTGCAAATTCCTCAAAAACATCATAAGTGGAATTCCCCAAAACGATGCAAATATGTAATTCAGTATTATTTCTTAACCACTTATGAAGGCAACCAAATAAAAAAAGAAAGACATTTCAAAAGTTCTGTTTCTTATGTAAATCATAATTTAATTTCCTATATTTATTTGACTCAAAAGTGATGAGACTAATTTACACCCACATTAAAAACAATTCTTGCCCTGTGGTTCTCGCTCAGGAGTGCTGCATTTGCTGTGCGGGTGACACTGCTAGTGTTTCTAGAGGCTGCTGCAGTGAGCGTGAGGGGTCTATGTGATGACTTGCTCCGTTTGAGAGGAAAGAAAGGAGCAGAGTTGCTCAGAGGGCAATGGGGCAAGGAACAAAAGTAATAGAAATCATTTTTTAGTATAACACATACACTGAATTGCTTTCTATTATTTGTATAATATAGTTTACAAGATTTTTTTATTTTATTTTGCTTTTCTCCAAGATTATCAGAAAAATATCGCAGTAGCCTTCAAATGTATTTAATCGGTTCTGCAAAGAAAAACTCAGATTCGTGGGAGGAAAAGAAGTGAAAAAAATTAGTTAATCTTTCATACAGTCTCAAAACAAATCACAAAAGATGAATAGGAAATTATTTTCAAGTATGAATTAAGTTTAGAAAATGAAACTCCCGGGAAACCATCTTAATTTTTTTTCCTTTTCCTTTTTAAATTTTTTTACCTTATTTCCTACTTTCGCTTGTCCTAAAGATGAAAACATTATGATAATTAACTCCAGTAAGATATTCATATTATGGAGTTTTAGATGAGATACTCTTTTAGAAAGGTCTAGCAGAGAGAAACTTATTTGTACAGTAAAAGGGAGAGTTGCGATCCTTTTCTTTAATGTTACTGAAATATGGTTTGTTGCTGAGAGATTTATGAGAGGGAATAAGAGACCAAAGATTCCTTCTGAAAGTATGAGATTCAGTAAACACCAAACTACTACTTTCCAAACAAATTTCTATTTTTAAAATGTCCTGAAGATTATAGAGTGAAATTTAATCAAAGTCATCATTTTCACTATTCAATTTTTCCTAAACTTTACTGAAACTATACAAGACACCATAGTTTAAAACACTCAAACTACTCAATGAATCAATACTTTAGCTAAATTGAGACTAGTGTTGAATATCTTCACATACCCTGCTCTACCTTACAACAGTTCTCATTGTATATGGTAAGCCACGTATATTGCACATCTCTATTCCCATATACACCTGCAGCAGAATTTTTTCGTACTGAGCAATGACTTTTCTTCTCTTGAGCTTCCTTTATTGACGGGAAGACTGGGCAGTTCTTTCAGAATAGCTGCTTTTTTAAGATGTTGTTGCCATTTCAGAAATACCATGCTCAAAGCAAATATAAACATTTCATTCATTTGCAATCTTCATATGTTAATGCCTTATTTCTCAAAATGTTACCAGGTTTACTATATAATTTGATTTACTCTGTAGGTGTAAATCGTAGAATTATTAATTGTTGATTTCCAAGGACCCCAGTGAGAGTCAAGCTGGAATTAGACTATGGAATTAGAATTATGGCATTCCTTGGCTCCAGGTATAGCCTTCAGATCACATTTTCTCACAAATAAGGTAATGGAAACAAAAGAGAGAAGTTTTAGAAAAGGTCAGACTGAAACCAACAAAAACAAGTAAATGCCAATTACATCAGTGGGTAATGTAGTCCATGTGTCATATAATACATGCCTTTTTCAGAAGACACTTTCCATAGGATGAGTTGCAGATTTCATTTAAAGTTCCAGACTTTGCCTAAAGTCTTGTTCTGAATATAATGATTTCAACTTAATACATATATATTAGAAATAAAAAGAGCTCAAGGTCTCACGTTAGAGTAAGTAGATCTGAATTATATACAATGTTATATTCTGCTAATTCAATGTTTATGTGCAATGAAAAAGGTAGCCGCTCACAACAGGGAGGAAATAAGCAAATCCTGGCAAGAGGGAGGTTCTCTCTATCCACCTGAGGGCTTGTTAATAATACTGACATCTCAGTATAAGGAATAGTAACTGCCATTTACGGAAACACCTTATATGTTACATGCATTTGATTTTCTGGAATCCTCACACAAGCACAGTGAGGTAGTTACTGTTACACCCACTTTATAACTGAGTAATTTGAGAACCAAAGGGATTAAATTATTTGCTCAAGACCAAATACTTATTAAGTGGAGCATAAGGCTTTGAATACAGATATGTTTAAACCAGAGGATGTTTTTGCCACCACACGGTGTATGAACTCAAATTTTAGAGCCAGACTGGCTTTATCATGTAATTATTGAGCTAGTTAACCTCTCTGAGCTGAGTTTTCTCTTGAAAATGGAGGTATTGATTATGCCTACTTCACTGATTTTCTTTTCCTTTTTTTTTTTTTTTAGACGGAGTTTCACTTTGTTGCCAGGCTAGAGTGCAGTAGCACAGTCTCAGCTCACTGCATCTTCTACGTCCCAGGTTCAAGCAATTCTCCTGCCTCAGTTTCCCGAGTGGCTGGGACCACAGCATGTTACCACCATGCCCAACTAATTTTTGTATTTTTAGTAGAGACAGGATTTCACCATGGTGGCCAAGATAGTCTCAATCTCTTGACTTCGTGATCTGCCCACTGTAGCCTCCCAAATTGCTGAGATTACAGGCATGAGCCAATGCACCCGGCCCTTCACTGATTATTTATTTATTTATTTATTTTTTATTTTAATTTTTATTTTATTTTTTGAGATGGAATTTCACTCTTGTTGCCGAGGCTGGAGTGCAATGGCGCGATCTCAGCTCACTGCAACCTCCGCTTTCTAGGTTCAAGCGATTCCCCTGCCTCAGCCTCTCAAGTCACTGGGACTACAGGCTCCCACCACCATTTCCGGAGTTTCATCATGTTGGCCAGACTGGTCTGGAACTCCTGACCTCAGGTGATCTGCCCACCTCAGCCTCCCAAAGTGCTGGGATTACAGGCATGAGCCACCATGTCTGGCCCTTCACTGATTATTAACCCATTTCACATTTGGTATCAAATGAAGAGCTTTTAAACAACAGTGATGCTTGGAGCTTACCCCCTTATTTGCTATTATTAAAAAGCTCCTCAGATAATTCTAAGGTTTAAAAAAGGGTTAGGAACACCTGACATGCCTCACTGGATTGTTGAGACTATTAAATAAGATTTATGTCTGCAACACATATAATGGTGTCCAGCACATAGTAGTTACTCAATAGGAGTTTGCTATTGGTTTTTATGGTGTATTTGTTGAGTTCCTTGGGTTGCAGACCTGACATCTGAGATTGCTGACAATTCTAATTACTTATTTTCTCTCTCTTCTTTACTCCCCAACCCCTCCCAGCTTCCATTTTCTTCTGCACATCTTTTTTTTTTTTTTTTTTTTTTTTTTTTTTTTTTTTTTTTTTTTTTTTTTTTAAGCAAAGTCTCACTCTGTCACCCAGACTGGAGTACAGTGGTGTTATCTCAGCTCACTGCAACCTCCATCTCCTGGGTTCAAGTGATCCTCCTGCCTCAGTCTCCAGAGTAACCGAGACTACAGGCACAACACACCACCCCTGGCTAATTTTTGTACTTTTTGTAGAGATAGGGTTTCACCATGTTGCCCAGGCTTGTCTCGAACTCCTGGGTTCAAGCAATCCCGCCTACCTCGCCTCAGCCTCTCAAAGTGCTGGGATTACAGGCCTGAGCCTTTGCACCTCATCACATTTTTTGTTATCATGATAGAAAACATGAACGTCCTGACCCAAATTATAATAGACCCATCTGGTTTTGGTCTTCTGGTATCCCTTCTTTTGGGTGCATGTTCAACCTTCTCCCATTAGTACTGGTTTTGCTGGGATGGCAGTCATAGGATTATCCCTCCATCCTCAATCTAATCCCACCCCACAGAAGCTGATATGTGATTTACACTAGGTCAATCACAATTTCCATGTGGGAATTTGTATCTCAAGGGAAGACAAATGAAAAAGGAAAGTGATTGGATGTGAGCATTTCAATTGCAGCACTCTA
The DNA here is from genome assembly GCF_001698545.2 of Rhinopithecus bieti. NCBI lineage: Eukaryota > Metazoa > Chordata > Mammalia > Primates > Cercopithecidae > Rhinopithecus > Rhinopithecus bieti. The sequence continues at coordinate 455,655 of NW_016813678.1, forward strand.
AGGAGATGGTCCCTGAGATCTTGGTACTAGATCCAAAGAGTCAGATTCTTCTCTTTCCCTAAGTTTGTTCATATATTCTTATGATTCTGCTATGTTCTCAGTATCCTAATTTACATATATATATATAATTATTATTATTATTATTTTGCTTAATGGAACCATTCTGCTGTTTGCAGAGAACTCTTGATGATATATGAATTTTGTATTTTATGGTCCAGGAACCAAAAGAAGATTATTTATTCTTCATCCTCACCCAAAACTTCATCCCCATTAGCATAAGAACTCAGTCTATTTCAGAAGAGGAGAAAATGACTGGACCTCTGAACTGGGACTAAGGAGTGGAGTTACATTGTAGTCATGGAGAGGAGGCAGGAATTTACAGAGCAGGAGTGTGCTGACATGTAAAGAAAGTTATCATCTCTACTAAAGCACCTAGCACCTGCCCTAACCCACCCACAACCCCTCCTTTTTCACCATCTCCCAACCTCTGCCACAGGCACAGTTTCCCACTGTTCCCAGCAAAAACTATTTGGTGTGTACTGCATGCTCTTGTTTTTTACTTCTGATTGGAAGATCCATTTCCTTTCCATCTATCAAGTTCACTTCAACTTTGTGCCCTACATTCCATAAAGTTCATCTTAACTCTCCAGGCAATATCTGTGTCTCATTTCTTCATACCATCCTGTTAGCATCTTATCTGACATAGAAGACCAGAGGAAAAAAAGAAAAAAGAAAAAAAGAGAAAAAAGGGGGGTGGTGATTTATGAGTCAGAGGTCGATGCAAATTTAAAAAAGGAAGGCACACATGAAAACAAGAGAAATAAAATCTGGGACTTCTGAAACCCTGTTTTACTGTTGTCTTTGTTAAAGGCTCCGAGCTTTTAATTTAATTTGTGTGCCTTGTAAGGCTCTTTTGGTCCCTGTCATTAATTTCTTGGCTGTGGATGAATAAAGAATGTTATTTCAATTCTATATTCTTCTTTCTGGTAGAAAAGCAAAGATAGTATGTCAAATGTCAGCAGCTAGCAGGCTATTTGCAAGGCACCTGCTGAAGAATTTGCTGCCTTTATGTAGACCCTCACTATTCTCCAGCTCATATCAGGGCCATTGAGGGTGTATCAGACAGAGTTTGTTCATCTCTCAAAGGAAGATCAGTTTTCTGTCTTTCCCATTATAAAAGAGAGATGAAAGGGCATAGTATTACAGTGCACTTTTCTTCACCTACTTTCAGGGAGGAGAAGAATATATGTGGTTGGTGAGAAATCATTCTCTAGTTTTTAATTTCGGTTCAACCCTATGCAACATCTCCCTTCATTTTCTATTATTTCCCTTATCTCTGGCTGAATGAGAGTAATTCTAAACTTCTTTTGGCATAGGCATAAATTCTGAGGCCCCAAGCAAAGCATGAGGAGTCACCACTTCTCTTAGAAACATCCTTCTGAGGACCATCAGGACAAATTGAGCATGCAATTGTGAACTCAGATGCTGGAGAAGTGTCTCCAACTGAGGTTGGCTTAAGTTTGCTCTTGGTTGTGCTGCAGTGAGCTTTGGGGACAAGGTGTTTGACGCTGCAATTCAGTGAATTAGTTTCCTCTGGGCCTTGAGAATACCTGATCCCACTCCCCATCTTCTGTCCTTGCTTCTCTTGATTGATACCAGTTAAAGATTTGAACTGTGATCTTGTTTGCCTGTCTCCTTTGTGATGCATAATGACTTACATATGTTTAAGTAGAATATTTATGATAAAACCACCTGGTTTCTCTAAAGAATACTAGGAGGAATGACTCATTTTTCCCCCAGATTAGAGTGCAGAGCATTGCCTTTTTGGTTTTAGTTTTGTCTAGCAGTACTTCTGCTCTTGTGATAAATGTTGTGGAGCACTGTGTACCAAAATAGATGTTGTATCCATCTCAAATCACCAACACTAACAACAGAAAGGAAAAGTAATTAAAAATAAAGCCTCTCAAAAGAACACATCCTCCAAGGGAAGGAAAATGAGGTGTAGCATATTCATTCCGCAAGCGGATGCATCTAAAGCCTCTCTCGGGATAGTGGGAAACAAAGCAAACATCTGGGAGATTTCAGCTGTGAAATAAAATTACAATCATTGGTTACAAAGACTTTTCTTGCCCCTTGTTTGTAAACAGTTGAATAAGTCCATGGAAAAGTATATAAATAGGAGGAATCACGAAATCTCAAACTAAATATCCCTAGTCAGGATAAAAGAGTCAATTTCGGGCAGAAATTCAGGAAACTACTGGAAAAAAACTTAGGTTTCCAAATCTGAACTTTAGAATACAATTCATAAATCAGCCCCAATTACCTCACTGGCGTCGTGGCCTGCAACCCTCCCACACTGGCCCCCTCTTGCTGCTTGAATATATTAGGTTTTCTCACTTGCTGGTGCTACTGCCTAGTACACTCTGTGTAAATATGGCTTTCTCCCTCACTTCCTTCAGATGTCAGCTAACATATCACTTCCTAGCTTTAATCCTGAAGGGGTTTTCCTCATAACACTTAGTATTTCCTGACTAATCACACATGCATGTATGCTTGGTTGTTGCTTATCTTCCCTTTCTAGAATGTTAGCTCCTTGAGGGAAAGGACTTTGTTTTGTTCAGTGTCAACATTCTGGACCTTGAGATGGTGCTTGGCTCATGGAAAATGCACACTGATATTTGTTGAATGAATAAGTGAAAAGTATAAAAGAATGGGAAATAACAGAGTGTGTGGTGATGTGATGTCCCACCCACATCCCTCTGTAAGGAAGGAGGACTTGCTGCCCCACAGCCTTCAGCTATCAGCCCTTTCTGATCACCTCAGCTGCAGAGGTGAGCTGCCAAGGTTACATCATTTTGTGGGTGGGCCACACACAATGACTGATTGAGGCAAAGGTATAAAGAAAAGGCCATGTGGTTTTAACACAGGAAAACTATGAAGTTGAGACATATTAACTCTGACATGGCCAAGGCTGCTGGTCTGAATCAAAGGTGGGTTCCTCCCTTGATCAACCCTGCATTTCACCTCTCCTTCCACAGGTATTATTGAACCAAGTGACACTCCCTAGTAAACATCTCAAAACCAAATTTCACTTTCTAGAAAACCCAAAATGCAACAAGATGAAAAAACAGGAAGTATCTCTTCTTTACAATTTACCGTCCTAATTCATAACACTATGTCTTCATCCAAGACATTTGGAATTCCTTCATTTGGAACATCCAAGAAATTCCTTCGTTTGACAGATATCTGTGGAGAAACGATTATGTACTGTTCTGGGCACTGATGTGATGGAAATTAAAACACCAACAAGTCTCATGAGCTCTGTGAACTTTATATCCTAGTAGGGTAAAAATAATAAGGAAGCAAATAAAAGAAAATTTGTGGGAGTGATAAGAGATGTGAGGAAAATAGATAGTGAGCTGAGAAGTGTGAGAGTGATCAACTGTTTTTAACTAGGTGGCATGCAAAGGGGCTTCTGAGGCAAAGACTTCCAAGTCAAGGTTAAACTAGGGGAGCCAGGCATGCCTGTCTTGGGGAGGTGTGGTCCACATTGGTTTATCATCTGCCAACTACACACAGGCACTGGAGGAGATACTAGGATTCCAAAAATCAGTACAAAATAGTCTGTGCCTCTAAGAAGGCTATTTTCTAATTAATAGTCATAAATAATTGGAACATCTTAACGTAAGGGAATCTGGGTATTTTATTGCCCTCTTGGTTTGAGTAGTTAAAAAATATTAACTGACAACACCTTTATTGAACAGTTAATACCTGTCAAGCCTTCTTCTAAATAATTTCCACATTCTAACAAAAACAGAAAATAAGGCAGGTATTATTATTACTATATTAATATTTAACAGTTAATAAAACCAATGCATAGAGTAGGTAATTTCCCAAAAATCATAGTTAGCAATCAGGAGAAGCAGAAACTAAATCCCAATAGTCTAATGTCAGATCTAGCAGTCTTAATCCTTTGTATTATGTTGAAATGTCTCCTTGCCATGCTATTAGATGTTCTTTCTCCTATTGAGTTTAGAAGGGTTATGTATTTTTTAAAAACAGGTGATCTCTTCATTTTGCAACAATAATTATTTCTATATTCCAATAGTTCAACTATTTTGCAAAATGGAAAGTAATACATTCTTCATTAAAATAACTTCTAATGTGATGGTGTCATTGTATCTTTTACACATTGTTTCTATTAGTAATCTCAGAAAACTTGGAAGCACCATTATCAGTCATTCCTGAGGATACGTTGGAGATTTTCCTAGATTTTCTTCCCACACAAAAGCCTAGGAAAGAAGCAAAAAGTTAGCCAGTACTTTCTGAGATAAAACCAAAGCATAAAAAAAGGTAAAATAAAATATTTTAAAATTTAAAGTAGATCAGGAGACACAACAAATAGTGAAGTATTATATGTATAAATGTTCACTTACTCCGCAGAGAATTGAAATGTTTTCATGGCCCCGGTTCATGATTCTCCAATGTCAGAATAACTGGGATAATTTTCCATTGGATGAGATGCTGTATCATTTTCAATTTAACGAGTGCTTTTTAGAATGTTTTTTTTTTTTTTTTTTTTTTTTTTTTTTTTTTTTTTTTTTTTTTTTTTTTTTTTTTGAGACGGAGTCTCACTCTGTCGCCCAGGCTGGAGTGCAGTGGCCGGATCTTAGCTCACTGGAGGCTCCGCCTCCCGGGTTTACGCCATTCTCCTGCCTCAGCCTCCCGAGTAGCTGGGACTACAGCTGCCCGCCACCTCGCCCGGCTAGTTTTTTGTATTTTTTAGTAGAGACGGGGTTTCACCGTGTTAGCCAGGATGGTCTCGATCTCCTGACCTTGTGATCCACCCGTCTCGGCCTCCCAAAGTGCTGGGATTACAGGCTTGAGCCACCGCACCCGGCCGCTTTTTAGAATTTTATCCTCACTCATCACTGATGGAGTCACGTGACAATTTGACACTAAAGTTTCAGTCTCATTAGGAGACTTCTGTGCTCACTTCAGTATGTTTCCCTGAAATCTATTGCCAAAGGAAAGATGCTTCAAGCTATGACTGCCTGTGTCTGATTTTTTAAAAAGCAGGAGTAATAAAAATAGTAAATTGAGTGCTTATTACACATCAAAAGAATTTCTGTTTATTGTAGCACTTATAAAGCACATATTATTTTAGAGATGCTGAGACTGAAACCTAGAGAAGTGAAGAACATTAAATTGGGTCACACAGTTTTTAAATTACAGAGCATTCAAACCGAAGTTGATTTAAATTCCATATCTCACACTCATAACCACTATTCTAAGTTGAGGAGATGCTAAGTTCATATGCAAGTACAGGTTAAAAGTTATTATATTGTTCAACCATAATTTCTACTTCTTGGCTTAATGAGCAGATCTTCTGTCAGGAATAAATCTAGAAGGATCTGTCCAAGCTATGAAAATTCATCTTGATAGCTCTGCAACTTATCTTTATATCATTACTCAGCTAGGAATTTAACCGCCTAGGATTTGTGTTTTCTCCCTTCATGTGGGGGCTTTTAGAAAGCGCTTGTTACTGAGTTATACGTTTCATAATTTAACTAGCAATTGATATGCTTGCTAATGTGCTTCTATTTTAATGTATGTATTTTTGTGCCCGTCTCTTACTTAGAAATGAATGTATTCTTGGCCTATGGTTTTGTAAGAAAAATATATCCTAACTACATTTTTTAAAAAACAGTTTTATTGAGATAAAACTCACATAGCATATAATTCACCCATTTAAAGTACAACTCACTGGCTTTTGATGTATTAACAGTTGAGTGTCCATCATCACAATCAATTTTAGAACATTTTTATTGCCCCACAAAACCTTGCACTCCTTAGCTGTCGTTTTCTAACCTCCCCATCCTTTCAGTCCTAGAAAACCGCAAATCTATTTTATGTCTTCATAGATTTTCCTGTTCTGGACTCTTTATACAAATGAAATCCTGTAATATGTGAGGTTTTCTTTGTGACTAGCTTTTTTCATTTAACATAATGGTTTCCAGATTCATCCGTGTTGTAGCATACATGACATTTCTTTTTATGCTGAATAATATTCCCTTGAATGCATATATCAATTTTTTAGTTGACAGATTTTTTTCTGTCTATTTAGTTGATCTATTTATTAATTTATTTATCCATTTATTAGTTTATAGATTTTTTTCTGCTTTTTGGCTTTTACAAACAGTGGTGCTATGAATGTTTCTGCATGTACATTCATAGCACCATTATTTGTAAGAATTTTTGTGTGTACATTTGGCTTCATTTCTCTTGGTTCTATACCATGGAGTGGAATTGCTGGGTCACATGGTAACTCTATGCTTAACTGAGGAACTGCCAAACTATTTTGCTAAGTGACTGCATCATTTTACATTTTCATCAGTAGGGCATGATGGTTTTGATTTCTCCACATCCTTGTCAACACTTGTTATTATCTCTTTTATTTTAGCCATCTTAAAGGGTATGAAGTGGTACATCATTGTGGTTTTGATTTGCATTTCTTTTTTAACACAAAATTTCTAAGCATAGCAAAAGGTACTTATCAAAAGCAGTTCAAAATATCTACAAAGGTTATATAACTACTAACCATTAGAAACTGAAGGGAAAAAATCACACAATGGAAAATGCATCTATGTTTTCAATACCCACCTTTTGAAGACTAGGATGAAAAATGCTATAGAATAGAAAATTTATACTTGAAATACACTCAAGCCAAAAGAAAAAATCCCACATGATAAACCGTGCATAGTAATGATGATGATTCCCTGAATGGTATTCTAATCATTCGTTAGTTTGTATAAGACATTTCACTAGGGAGAATATTAAGGACACTGTCAAATAAATTTTGATGAATAGTTCCAAGCAAACTTTGGGAAATCCATTTCTGAAGAACCTGGTCAATGTTTTGAACATCGATATTTCTCTGGTAAACCAGCAATATTACTTGATTGTTCATTCATTCCTATTACTGTCTCTTCCTACTGTGTTTAAGACCATGTATATATAATCTATTTGTGCTAAATGTAAGGTGGATAACTTGCAAAAGTGAGCACTGGATAGAACAGATGATTCCTTTGCCAGGGAACATTTGAAGTGAAAGACAAAAAATAGTTATAAACGAATGGGCTTTGAATGATGGGAAAGTGTTCACCAAACAGCACTGGACCCAACTAGAGTCTTCATTTCTTTTCTAAAACCCTAGAGGCTTTTAGTGTCCATATATCCATATTTGTTCAGGCAGTCCTGGTTCATATCTGTTTTCCTGGTGTCATTATTAATACCTTTCTCTTTCATTCTCAAAAGTCATCTGCAAATATATTTAATTATATTTTCATCCTATTTATAAAAGACCTCCCGGCCGGGCGCGGTGGCTCAAGCCTGTAATCCCAGCACTTTGGGAGGCCGAGACGGGCGGATCACGAGCTCAGGAGATCGAGACCATCCTGGCTAACACGGTGAAACCCCGTCTCTACTAAAAATACAAAAAACTAGCCGGGCGAGGTGGCGGGCGCCTGTAGTCCCAGCTACTCGGGAGGCTGAGGCAGGAGAATGGCGTAAACCCGGGAGGCGGAGCTTGCAGTGAGCTGAGATCCGGCCACTGCACTCCAGCCTGGGCGACAGAGCGAGACTCCGTCTCAAAAAAAAAAAAATAATAATAAATAAAAAATAAAAGACCTCCCAGTATAATGATTAAAATGTAAAGAAGATACAGTCCCCGAGAAGGGAAGAAGTCTGCAGTTGGACAACTCTTCAAGCTAGGACTCTGCTTTAGATGAGAAAACTAAGGAGAAAACACCTAAACTGATGCCTCATACTGAATGACATCAAATAGATTTCCCCTGCATGGGATTCCCTAATGTGCCTCTGACTGTCTTTGAAAACGCAGGTGTATCCACCTGAAGGGTAGCTTGGGAATGGCATGGTGGAGCACAACAATCTTAACTCGGCCTCTGAATTCTGTGGATTGAAATTTAACTTATTTTTGAAGCTCTACTTGATAGAATTGAAGAGTTGTTAATATCTGCCTATTTCTATCAAGATATGCTCAAAACTATGAATAGACCTGGATATACAAATAGTTCCATGAATTGGGCTCTAAAGGATTGAAGTGGCTGAAGCAGAAGCTGACTTTGTTCTGCTCCATCAGACCACTTTAGAAAGATGATTAATTAGGAGGGGGTGTTTGTGAGCAGGACTTGGATTTTCTTTTTCCAAATCAGTAGGAATTAAAACTAATCCAAAATCCACAGGCTTGCTTTTGATCATTGCTAGTGGTAGGGTTTTGGTTGCAATTTTAATAACTTTCAAGCTTAACTTTAAAAAGTGATAATTGAGAGACATGAATCAAGTAGAGAATTCATTTTTTAGATCTTTGCTGTCTGCCACTTAACTAATTGACTATATCCTATTAGATATCACACCTTTAGTTACCTAATATATAAGTAGTAAATAATTATTGTACATATTTTAACTTCACTTTGAATTACCTTCATGAATTGCATTTGCTATTATAATTTGAGGTATAACTCTGGATGATAGAGAATTTGTCTGGTGAGAAAGTTATACCATAAGGAGGCCAGGCATGGTGGCTCATGCCTTGTAATCCCAGCACTTTGGGAGGCCGAGACAGGTGGATCACAAGGTCAGGAGATCGAGACCATCCTGGCTAAAATGGTGAAACCCCATGTCTACTAAAAATACAAAAAATTCGCCGGTCATGGTGGCAGGCACCTGTAGTCCCAGCTACTTGGGAGGCTGAGGCAGGAGAATGGCGTGAACCCAGCAGGCGGAGCTTGCAGTGAGCCGAGATTGCAACACTGCACTCCAGCCTGGGTGACAGAGAGAGACTATGTCTCAAAGAAAAAAAATAAAAGAAAATTATACCATAAGGAAAAAACAGGTACATTTAGAATCCCATCTCACGCTCAGATAATTTTCACACGTGTAAAGTTAAACAGACTCCCTAATGGATTCTTCTTTTAGGAGTAATAAGAGTGAGATGGGGAAAATATATGACTTTTCTTTCTAAGTCAATGTGATTGTAAAACCATGAGCAATTGTGACCTACGTGAAACGGACAGTTTGTGTTGGTACTCTTTCTAGAATGACACAGGCACAATCTTCAATAAGAGTTTTACTGAAGGGCCAGGATTTTTCAAACATTTACTAAGTTTTCATTTGCTATTTAAAAAAAAGACTTTCAGCTTTTGTAGTGGGAGAACTCTGTTGCCTATGTATGAGGAAGCTGTTATCTGAATTTGTAAATGACATCTATGGAAAATGGGAGGATTAAACAGAGCCTTACTGTTTCTCTTCGTCAGTGGTGCATTTTATATTTTAAAACTTCTTGGTCGAACATGGTGGCTCACATCTGTAATCCCAGCACTTTGGGGTGCCGAGGCAAGCAAATCACTTGAGGTCAGAGGCTGGAGACCTGGTCAACGTGACAAAACCCTGTCTCTACTAAAAACAAAAAAATTAGCTGGGCAAGGCTGTGTATTCCTGTAATCCCAGCTACTCAGGGAGCTGAGGCAGGAGAATGACTTGAACCTGGGAGGCAGAGGTTGCAGTGAGCCAAGATCATGACACTGCACTCCAGCCTGGGCAACAAGAGTGAGACACCTTCTATAAATAAATAGGTAAATAAATAAGTTTAAAAAATGAAATAAAATAAAATTTCTTTACGACCTATTTGTGCTTTAAATTTCTTAATGGGTAATAGGTTGGGCTTCTTCTCATAGTGAATATTCTTTATTTGTTGTTAGTGTTGTCTCTATAGATATGTGTATACTTTGATCTTTCTTCTTTTACACACACACACACACACACACATACACACACACACCCCCTTCCTCCCTTAAATTTAGAATTGACCAAATCCTAAGACTGTTTATTAACTGCAGAATTTATATGAAGCAGTTACTAACTGGCCCACAGATATCGGTAATCATGTAGTAGATGCGTATTAGTTTGTCTTCACGCTGCTGATAAAGACATACCCAACACTGGGAAGAAAAAGAGGTTTAATTGGACTTACACTTCATGGCTGGGGAGGCCTCAGAATCATGGTGGGAAGTGAAAGGCATTTCTTACATGACAGCAGCAAGAGAAAATGAGGAAGAAGCAACAGCGGAAACCCCTGATAAACCCATCAGATCTTGTGAGACTTATTCACTATCACGACAATAGCATGGGAAAGATGGGCCCCCGGGATTCAATTACCTCCCCCTGGGTCCCTCCCACAACATATTGGAATTCTGGGAGATACAATTCAAGTTGAGATTTGGGTGGGGACACAGTCAAACCATATCAAGATGTATTTCAGTTTTGAGTATCTGAGGACTTAACATAATAGAAAGAAAGAAGGCAGGAAGAAGAGGGAACATGTTCATACTGTATCATCCTCATTTTACCAGTCACCTGCAAATAAATATAATTTAAATAGGTCTAAAATTTCTGCTAACATGAAGTTAAAAAAAAAAAGGCACAGAACATAAATGCAACAGCATAAATGGCAAATACAGCATGTAAATTAATTCTGAGATGAATAGGAAAATGAAGTCAAGAGTCATGTTTTCCAAGTCTTCTGATCAAATAATTGAAAGAGAAGGGGGTCATCAAATAAGATCCTGGAAACAGAAGATGCTGAGTGTGAACTATTTTGAAATCCTATCCAAACCCAACATACATGTGTGGAGAACAAGTATCTGTGTGTTCTGTTGAATGGTCATGTGGTTTTGGGATTTGCTTCAGTTGCTGTAGTCAGCATTTCTGGGCTTTATCTTGATCCTGTGCCAAGAGGACATCTTTGTGGAGACTTACCCTCACTGTGGATCCCTGTCTTTAATCTCAAAACCACTTTCAAAGCCATGTGTATCCTGCAGAGCAGTGCAACTCTTATGAAAGTACATTTCTCCAGTGCTTTCGCTATGCTATTACCTTTGGTGTCTTAGTTCCAATGGATTCTGGCTCCTTAGATAACTCTAGTTTTACTCATGCAAAGGTGTTGGGAGTGCAGTTAGCAGAGAAAGAAAGCCATATTCTGAAACCTATGCTCATATGGTCCCAACTTATGGTCAAACTTAGGTTTTCAGTACTTTTGTTTACCTCTAAGTTTGAAAGGTAGAAAATATGATAAAATTTGAGTATTGTACTTAGAAATATTTTCTAATATAATTCACTTGGCTGCTGATAAACCCCAAATTTCTTAATTTGCTGTAAATTTTCTAATCTCATTTATATAATCTTGCTTGTATATTTTCTAATATTCTCATGTGCTCTATATAAACTTGTATGAGCCTAAAAACATTAATAACAAAATACTTTATCCCATTATAGTAATCAGCTTGACAACTTACCACCTGAAATGAGAAGGTAGAATATATTTCCACCAGTATTCCATTCCACAAAAATTCATTAAGCCCCTTACATCAACAAGGCCCTGGACTAAAATGTCGTGGATGATGTAACTATGAACCTATCTGAATGTAACGTTTAGATTTAGCTTAATATTTATAGAAATAAATATTAAGTGTGTTTCTTGGGCACAAATAGAAACCAAATATGGCTTAATTCTTAATAATGAAAAAAAAGCATTTTTATTGAGTTGACCCTATTTTACTCAGCCTAATTGCCATAAATTCAAAGATTCATAGTATAGCTATATTTATTTTAGTTCAAGCTATAAATTGGTATTGACAAGATGTGTCTTAAAACATAATGGGTTCATTTTGTATATTATGTTTTCGTGATGACAAATCAGGCTTCTAAAACAATCATCAAACAGTTGTAACCCTTTTTTATTAAGAACAGAGGAGCAAAGTACTTTATTTCCTCTTTTATTTTTTTTTTTGTAAGCCCGCACATCAGCATATACTTCTCCCCAAACTTACATCAGCAGTTTGCCAACTTGCTTTGCTATATTGATTTCATACTTGTTTCATTAATCATATCTGTCGGACTATTTTCCTAGTGGACAGACAACTTTGTAGACTGATTGCTAGCTCTAAATGTTAAATTTCCTAGCATCTCAGGATTCAGTTGAGAGTGGTACTCAATGAAAAATACTATGTCAAAATTTTGGGCAAATTGATCTTTTTGGATCTCAATCTCCTCCTCTCTTAGAAATCCAGAAAAGATAAAAAGAAATGATATCTACATTCCCTGCAGCTTTAAGTATCTATGACATGTGACTGATATAAACATATAACAAACATTACAGTAGGATTTCCGATCCCAAGAATATTTACTACTAATGAGAGGTATTCAATGACATACGTTAGTCAGTAGATGGCACTGTTTATTATGGTATTCCCATTAAGAAAGCAGTTACAAAATGTCAATTGCCTCACCTGATCAGTGTCGGGGAGGAGGGGAGGAGGCTCTGTTCTTACAGAAGACAACACATGGATTTCTCAGAGGTTAGAGTGACCTGGAGAAGGAATCCAGTTCATCTTATCTATTAGATCTTGAAAAGGGAAATTTTATTCTAGGTATTTTTCAGAGATGGATTTTTTAATATTATTATTATACTTTAAGTTCTAGGGTACATGTGCATAACGTGCAGGTTTGTTACATACGTATACTTGTGCCATGTTGGTGTGCTGCACCCATCAACTCGTCAGCACCCATCAGGTCATCATTTATATCATGTATAACTCCCCAATGCAATTCCTCCCCCCTCCCCCCTCCCCATGATAGGCCCCAATGTGTGATGTTCCCCTTCCCGAGTCCAAGTTTCCTCATTGTTCAGTTCCCACCTATGAGTGAGAACATGCGGTGTCTGGTTTCCTCCTCTTGTGGTAGTTTGCTAAGAATGATGGTTTCCGGCTGCATCCATGTCCCTACAAAGGACGCAAACTCATCCTTTTTTATGGCTGCATAGTATTCCATGGTGTATATGTGCCACATTTTCTTAATCCAGTCTGTCACAGATGGACATTTGGGTTGATTCCAAGTCTTTGCTATTGTGAATAGTGCCGCAATAAACATACGTGTGCATGTGTCTTTGTAGTAGAATAATTTATAATCCTTTGGGTATATACCCAGTAGTGGGATGGCTGGGTCATATGGTACATCTAGTTCTAGATCCTTGAGGAATTGCCATACTGTTTTCCATAATGGTTGAACTAGTTTACAATCCCACCAACAGTGTAAAAGTGTTCCTATTTCTCCACATCCTCTCCAACACCTGTTGTTTCCTGATTTTTTAATGATTGCCATTCTAACTGGTGTGAGATGGTACAGAGATGGATATTTTTAACACACTTCATTAACCACTTTCAAATTTGAAAGACTTAAGAAATCTATTTGGATCACATCTTTTCTTGTCCTTATATTTGGTCCTGAGTGAAATTCAGAATAATTATTTCCATTTCCTTCCTTTACAAATCCTTCTAACTCTATAGGAAGCACTCTTACTTTACACAAGCATTTTTTTCTTCCTTAGGATCTTCAGTCTGAGAAACACATCAAATTTATGGTAAATGACTACCCACCACGCCTTCTTGAATTCTAATATGCCATTCATATCAGACCCACATATACAATGTAGTATCTAAACATGCATTTAGTTATTAAATAACCAACATATGTATATATTTGCAGTACATAACAGATATATATATAGTATTTCCATTAGCCAGAAACAACTACAATCTTTTGGAGAAATTAATAGAGCAAAATGAATAAAATATAATTTGTAACTCTTAGGTATAGAATGTTGCTTTCAGCTACCATCTCTTTTCATCTTTCTCTTTTTGCTGTTTTTTTCATGACTTTAAAAACAGTTTATAAGTGAAAATAAATAGTAACAAAGGACTATGTAAATGAACTCTGTCAAGTATTCAGAACAGTTTTGTTATAAGTTCAGAGAGGTGACCATCCTTGACCATCATATATCATTCTTTTCTTTAAAATTTTAAGGAAACATTAGTGTACTTAAACTTTATACAATTCTGTTTCCCTGTATTATATTTTAAGTCTCTGAAAAGCATGAAATATATTTTATATGTTCATGGATCCCAAGAGTTTCACACAGTATTTGATTAGTTAAAATATACTATGGGTACTTAATAAATGCTGCCTAAATGAATTAATAAATAATTTAACCTAAGTTAATTGAATCTTTCAGGAGAATTATCAGCTACCTTCGAAATATAGTTTCAATAAGTATCATGTCAGCATTTGGTTCCCCTATGAAAAGTCTACTTTTCGTTTTGTGTGTGGAGTCAGTAGCTTTCCTTGTGTTACTAATAAGAAATGAAAACAAGGATAAAGGAAACCCACTTGAACAACTTATTCTATGTAGAAATGTGATTAGATTAAATGTTCTTTTCTCACCTTCTGATTGTTATGAGTATATTCATTAAATCAACTTATTCTGTACAAAATATTTTTTTTTCTAGACAAAACATTATCATCAGCCTTTCCTTTGTATTGTCTTACAATTACAACCTTACTCATGGTTTTAAAATTATGTGGAAAACATTGAGGGTTGAGCTCTTTATTTTACTTGGTTTATTTGGGGAACTTGCTATTTATATTTTTTCTACTGTTTTGAAAACTCGACTTAACTCAACTAATAGTCCTTGATTATAGAATTATATATCCATTGTAATTTTATTGCATATAATTCCTGGGGCTGTCACCAAGGACCCTTTACAGAAAAATCCAATATATTTGATTAACAAATATACTTACTATTTAAAGAAATCACTTGATATTCTGTGATATCAATTTGTATCCTATGAACATATTTAAAATAAATAGACATAACTCATTTGAAGAGGATATACAGATGACAATAAGTACATGAAAAGATGTTCAAAATCATTAACATTAAGGAAATGCAATTTGAGACCATCATGAAGTATCATCAAACACCTATTAAAACAGCCAAAGTGAAAATAGCGACAATACCAGATGCTGGTGGGGATGCAGAGAAACTGGATCTCTCATACATTGCTGGAGAGAATGGAAAATGTTACAGTCATTCCGGAAAATAGTTTGGCACTTTCTTAAAAATTCAACAGACACTTATTATATGAGCCAGCATCGATTCTGCTGGGCATTTATTCCAATGAAAATAAAGGGATGTTCATATATGCAACTGCTTGGATGAATCTCAAGGCTACCATGCTGTGTAGAGAAGAGCCAGTCTCTAAGGGTCGCATACTGTATGATTCCATTTATATAACATACTGGAAATGACAAAATTACAGAGATGGAAAACAAATTAAAGGTTGCCAGAGGTGATGGATGGTGGCAGGAGAGTGCTATAAAAGGATAGGGAGAGAAAAGAGTGACTTTGTGGTGATGGTATAGTTCTGTGTCTTGATTGTGGTGGTCATTACACAAATCTACACAGATGATAAAATATTAATACTGTAGCAATGTTGATTTTTCTGGTTTTGATACTGTCCTACAGTTGTGCAGCAGGCAACCACTGGGGGAAATTGAGTGGAGGGTAATACTACCTTTTTCCATTTTCAACTTCCTGTGAATCTATAATTTAAACACAAAACACATTTTTAAGTCATTTCTTGCCATCTTAGCTTGAATTATAAAACACACAATATCATATTTTCCTTTCTTTCCTCAATACATTTTTTCATTGTTTAGACTCTACAATTATTCTTAACTGGTAAGTTTTTTCCAACACTCAGTAAATGAAGCTATTTTAGCAATCTTTTCTGTTTTTGAAATAGTAGTAAAGATAAGGATATGCAGAATAAATTTTGCAATTCCTCCACGTAACAGCAAGGATAGCTAATAACAAAGTATACTGAGGTTCATTGGGAAAGAGACATGCTCATGTAGAAGGAGTGTTTAAAACATATTTAAAATGTTTTGTCTACTGCCCGAAAGAGGGATGACTGTCTTTTTTGGTAATATAAATAATTACTTTTGGCAATTGTAATTGAGACACTATCAAACTAGAACTTCCTTCCACATTTCATATTATATATCCAGATGTGAACAGAGAAACTGTTAGAAATAAATCTTCCATTTATTAATTGGAAATCAAATGATATACTATATAATGAAATGCTTTGCATTTTCATTTGGTGCACAGCTGTGTCTGGAAGGAACCTGACTTGAAATTTGGGATATCTAGCCATAAATTATTCTCTGCTTCTTAGTGTGATGCAGAGGATATTAATTTTAACTGCTTATTTTATTGCTAAAGGATCCTTGAAAACAATAATCCGAAAATATATTTCATGAATTTTTGGAATTAAAAAAATGAGATTTTCATCTGTCACAGATACATAGCTTAGGCCACAAATTTGGAAAACACTATCAATTGTATGCCATAAGACCTGTAATAATTTGTGATTATTTTTACCACCCTCTTTTAACCACCTCATTTGCCAAAAGTATCCTAGTAATTGCTCACAAAACTAAAATAACATCAACATCTCCAGCCAAATTCTAATACAGCACTTGATTTATTAAATATTTTATCCATAAACATTTGGTCCACATATATTTTATATTTCTCTATAAATATGTGTCACATGACTTTATGACATAAGATACACAAATTATGTCTTTAAAGATTTTGGCAAAACCTATTAATGCCCTTTCTATTTGTTGAAACAATCCTTCATATGTCTACTTTTATCTTTTTATTGCTTGTGTGTAAGTCCAGAATAATGTGTTTTAACAAAAATACTTCAACAAATACTTCTCCTTCCATCTTTTGGTGTATTATATACATTGCTAAGGTCAAAGGTGCCATATTGTACTTCTACCTATCTATGTCTCAGTCTTTATTTCCATTATGTTCTACACTCCTTAATGAGCTCCATGAGGACAAAGCTTAGGAATGCTGTCTATAACACTGAGTATGAAGTGACCTGCAAGGTGAGTACTTAAGATGAATTTGCTAGTTATAAATCTGCACTAAAAACATCAATTAAATTCTTTTAGAAGCATGAATCCAGTACATGAAAGGAGAAGCAGTATGATATTATGTGACAATACTCTACTGTTGACCAAGATGACCTAAGATACAAGGTCAAGAGACCAGTATGGCTCAGCCTTCCACATTGCAGTTCAGCCTTTCAGCCTTTTTCACTGCAACTCTCAGCTGCCTGTGCCATACATGACAAATATGTGTGCTCTGCCTCCACCCACCCTTGTAGATTGGAAAGCAAGCATACTTAGCCCTAATCCTACATAAAATAGGAATGCATCTTTCAACCTTTTAGCCCAGGTTCCCTTTCAATGAGTATAAAAGTCTCATTCCTTACTTTGAGGTTAGTAAAATAGCCAAATAAGCATCATTACGCACACGCACACACAAAGTAATTAAACTGCTGAATATGACATTTAAAACTTATTCAACACCACTACTCTGATTCTCATATATGTACACTGCTGTAAAAGACTCTCAGTTCACATCTTCATAAAATCAGCTCTAGCTAGCATCAGAGATTAGAGGTATGTGTTGGGTTGGGATGGTGGTTTGAGTCCTGCTCAACAAGATTTCCTGCTTTGATGTTTTGTAGAATATCTTAAAATGTCAGTGGTGAATACATATTTAAATAAATGCCCTCAGGATAAAAAAAGAGAGAGAGAGACAAAATGTGTCAAGAAACTGACTCATGAGTGTGAAAGTGCCATAAAACCTACTAGTTGGTCTTTGAGTCCCATAAGTCAAAAGAGGTCCAACTAGTTTTGCAGGTTGTCTACTTTGTTCTGCCCTAGGCTAGAACTTGAAGCCCACAAGGCTTGTCAATACCTATGTACCAAAGAAATTTAACAAACCACTCCCTTACCTTGTGGTGAAATGCTCCTCTCTCCTTCCCGTGGCACACCATTCTACCCACTGGCACTCCAAATTCCACACCCTCTTCACTTTGATCTTTACTTACTCATTCTGTTTGCAATTTAGAACTTGATTTTGGTGTGTATATTTGTGAATGACTTGAAATTTCCCAGGATGGCCTACAGTAAAGTAAGCCAGAAGGCATCTCTGAATCCCACGTAGGTCCCTAGAACAACATCACAGTTGAATCTCTTCCTCTTGCTCTAACAAGGGAAGAAGGACACATCTTCATTTCCAGTTACCCAACTAAATTAGGTAACACTCCACAGAGTTACCGTAGTCTTTTAGCTTAATTAATAGGCTGTATAAATGATATTACAAATTCTAAACAAAATATTGCTGAAAATAAGGTTGGTCAGTAGATCAGAAATTGACTAAAATATACTATTATTTTTAGCACATAAATTACAATAAGAGATTTGTGCTTTTGGGATTGTAGCCTATTGAAATTTTTTATAGTTCTGAAGACACACTTGTATGCACACACACCCTTATGCACATATGCACCCTTAGGAGAGTCATTTGGTACATGATGAATTAGTGTTTAAACTCAAGATAAAATTTATTATGAAATTGAACTACTGGTGGTTGGACATAATAATTGCATGGTCAATCTCAATTACTTGGGCTGCAAAAAAAGATGGTCCACAAGATTAGAAGAACACGTGTTTTCACAAGAAGAAAACCAGGAGTAGGTAAGGATAAATTATGATATACAAACATAAACTATTTTAAAATCTTTTTCCTGGAGCTTCAGGTTACCTTGCAATTGTGGAAATCACTTATAGTAATCCCTGAGGATTAAAAAAAAAAAAAAAAAAAAACAGGAAGAAAATTTTGGATGATAATTTTTGGATGGCAGGAGTCACCCAAGGGCTCATTCATATAGCATCACTCCTATCTTTTTCTTCTTGTGGGTTCAGATTTGTCATAAGAGATTATTACAGGTTCTGCTCACCACATTGTGTCACTGTTGCTGAGTTTGGTCAGTTTGATGGATTTGATGTTTGCATATTTTGCCTGTTCTAATAAAAGTTTATCGAATAGACAGACAACCAGCAGCAAAGCTATAGCACCCTGCTCACTTCTGTTCTGTCTGGTATTTCTTACTTAAACACATCACTTTCATTTCCTGAAACTGAAGGAAGTAAAGGTGTGAAAGAAAACTCTACTTCTGATATCATTTGATGTCTCCTCTATTTCCACACATTACTAAAGATGTGTGAAAAATTATATTGAATGATATTTCCTCTGTACTATTAAAAAGTATCGTGACTTTAATGTGAGATCAAATAAAACCAATGTTAGACATTACCAGCAAATCTCAAATAAAGTTTTAATGAAAAGAATAGCAAATATTGAGATTCTCTAAACATTAATAAAAGAAAATCTAGTGGCTCACACCTGTAATCCCAGCACTTTGGGAGGCCAAGGTGGGAGGACCACCTAAGGTTGGGAGTTCGAGACCAGCCTGAGCAACATGGAGAAACCCCATCTCTACTAAAAATACAAAAAATCAGCTGGGCGTGGTGGCACATGCCTGTAATCCCAGCTATTCAGGAGGCTGAGGCAGGAGAATCACTTGAACCTGGGAGGCGGAGGTTGCAGTGAGCTGAGACCGTGCCATTGCACTCTAGCCTGGGCGACAGAGCGAGAATCCATCTCAAAAAAAAAGAAAGAAAGAAAATCTAAGAGATAATACAAATGAAAGTAGAATTTTTTAAGGAGCTGTTTTATTTTGTTTTGTTTACAATACACAAGATTTGTATAAGAATGCCAGGAGTATGGAATCTTCTAATATCATCTTGATGTTTTTGTACATTAAACTCCTTGCCTTGAATATAGACTCCTTGAGTCTATATTAATCTATATTATTTTCTGAGTGTGTGTGTAACATGTCCCTCTCAAGAATGCAATGAGGTTGTTGTTTCCAAAAGCCCTTAAATTCTGAAATATAAGAAATGTACTTCCCAGCATTGAAACCCAAAGGCCACCTAGACACAATGTGGTGAGCAGAACCTGTAATAATCTCTTATGACAAATCTGAAATATGCATTTCTCAACTATAGTAAGTCTGTTGGGAGAAGAGTCCAAGCAATCTGTCAACTTAAAGCAAAATGTATACTTTGATATTGTACTCCTCATCTTAGGGTTAAGTCATGCTACATTGCAGGAAGATAGATTTTAGTGCTGCTTTTCTAATTACACCTCCAATGTTATTCCATGCATATCATGCAAGAATGTACTCTCAAAAGCAAAAACAGTTCCTGCTTAAGAAGGCTGGATAACATTTACATGTTCATGCATTTTACTACATCATATATTTTATTATTTTTTCCTTCCTTCAATTTAGAGCATGTGCTTTCATTATCCATTTTTGGCTTAATATTTTATTACTTAATAATAATCCAGTAAATATACTTAGAACAAGAAATTTATGTAATAACTCATGTTTAAGGGATGCTTACAAAATAAAAGCAAGTGTGCATTTTGTATCATCTGAATGGTTCCAGAGTTCCTTAGACTGCTATAAGCTTTGAAATAAAGCAGAAGGTAGAAGTCTGTGGTCTGTGACCTCTTCAAATTATATAAGAGGTTTATAGTCATTCAGTATGAATAACTAATTACATATCATTGCAATTTTTTGTAACCAAAATTCTGAATGAGCCCAAACATGTAATTGTAAGTTCATTTTTCTATAACATAGAAAAAAATAAGAGTTTTAAAGTCTTGAGTGGATATAATTTCTGATTGTATATTATAGTGTTTAAGAGATTCTTGACTTTTAAAAGTAGGCTAGAAATGTCACCATCTGCCATAGAAATTTTTTTTTTTTTTGTAATTTTGTTTGTTGTGCCATAGGAATTTTGATTGGAAAGTTTGCTATCAGAGTTCCTCAATTCTACTGAATTGTTTACTGAATTCAATAATACTGAAATATGTTTAATACTTAACAAACCAGAAATTGAGATATATCTTACAGTGGTGACATCTCAGCATGTTGTCATAATTTAATGGGCAGTGCTTTTTTTCATGCCTTACAACTATTGGTATCTTAATTCTGGTGAAATATTGTAGTGATTAAGATAGAAAAATTGATGTGACTCATTAATTTATCTACATCTCTATTTCTAGTAAGCTTCTTTAACATTCTGTCCTGTATCTTCCCTTGTCCCAACTTATGGTACCTTACCTCTGGGCTGCAATTTTTCTGTCTGCAAAATTTAAAAAAAAAAAGATGGATCAAGGTTTCCAAGATCCTTCTCAATCTTGAATGTGTTCTGATCTATTAATGCTTCTTCCCTGTCTGGCTATCTTTTCCACTCCTGAAGAGGGAATCCCCCAAAGACACCCAATTCCCTTAAATGAATATAATTTGTACTACAACGATACAAATTGTAATGGAGGTAGGTGGGAATGATTAAGAAGTAAGCTTCCACTTCAGGGAAATAAAGATTAGGTCAAGAAGCTACAATATAGTTGCCTAAATTTAGGTTAGATAGCTCTGAATGGTGTTCCTTTAAAGTGACCTAGAATTCTGGGAGGGGCTGTGAGACATTGTGAAAGAGGAAAAAGCTATTCTCATCCTTTTTGGTCAAAGGAGAAAATATCAAGGAGCTGATGGTTTTCTTGGGCTCCTTGGCCTCTTTGAGGACAGGATCTGAGGGTCACCACATGCTCTGTGGATGAGGATTAATGTGAATGTCATCCTACACCACACTCTTGGGTAACACAGAGCTCTTCATTGGTACTGTTGCCAGTTTATGTTGCTCAAGTCAGAAACTTTATTTTTCCCTCTCTCTTCATTAGCCTTCACATCAAATCAATAAAAATCGCATTGAGTCTAATTCATAAATATCTCCTACATCTTCCTACTTCTCTCCCTTACCACTAACACTACCCTGATTCAGGCTATGTCATCTCTCTTCTGGATTATTGCAACAACCTCAAATGGTCTCTATGTACCTGGTCTTGTCTTGTCTTGTTCATTATGATGAGGCAGCTGTAGCTGAAAGCTTTTAAAATCTGAAACATCTCTAAAACACTTCCTGGCATGAAACTTCAAAACCATCTAGGTAAAATGTGGCAAGCAGAATTATATTAAAATCTTTCATGTCCTTTTAGTTTTATGTAGTTCAATTATTCTATATTGACTTTAGAAGAAGAGTCCAATTTTTTTCTCTACAACAGCACTTTTAATCTTTTTCATATTATGATATACATGGGAACATAATATTTATGTGGCTTATAGGAGTACACTGGTGTGGAGGGTTTTAGCATCTACATAGATCTTGGTTTAAGAAGTAATCATTGTCTTTTACTTAGGTCGTATAATTACAATAGAAAATAAATTATACAGTTTTAGGGAAAAAACAATTTAATTTTTATAAAATATTGAAAGAAAATCTTTAAAATTTTTTCTAGTAAGAAATTTTAGTTTATAAATATAAACATAGCCTTTATACCAGGATTTATGCTTGAAGTGACTTCCCCAAATTTCTAATCAACACTTTTAAATGATGACCTCTCTGAAATCATAGTAGTCATCAATCTACAGGAAACTTTAGTCTCACAAACTGGTCGTAGCAAATGGTGGAGATGTATTTATCACTCTTTCTATATTGATGCAAACTTCTTTCTCAACATTAACCAGAATTTAGATAACTTAAACCATGTAAATGGTCCTCAATAATTGAAGTCCTTAAACCTAATAGCTCTTTCTGTTCTTTCATTGAACGTGAACATCTCAAAATGTATGCTGGTCATCCTAATAGATTTCTAATTCAATGGAATTATTCATTTCAAAATTTCTAAAGAATGATGAAACTTTTCCTCAAGTATGGATTGATGCTGCTGTAACACTCTGTTCTACTTAAGGTTCTCCAGAGAAACAGAACCAACAAGATGTATATGTATATACAGTCAACTCTCTGTATCTGTGAGTTCTGCATCCATTGATTCAACCAACTATGAATCTAAAATTTTCAGAAAATAAAGTTGCATCTGTACCAAACATGTACAGACATTTTGGTCATTAGTCCCTAAACAATAGGGTAAACAATCATTTACATAGCATATATATTGCACTAGTCATTGTAAGCAATCTAGCAATGATTTAAAGTATATGGAAGGATGTGCATAGGCTATATGAAAATGCTATGCCATTTTATATCAGGGACTTGAGCATCCATGGGTTTTGGTAACTTAGGGAGGTCCTGAATCCTATTCCCCATGGATACTGAGGGACAACTGAACACACACACACACACAAACACACAAACACACATACATTTTAAGGAATTGGCTCACATGATTTTGGAGGCTTGGTGAGCCCAAAGTATGAAGGGGAGGCGGGCAGGCTGGAGACTCTGGAAAGAACCACAGTTCAAGTACAAAGATAGTGCGTGTGCTGAGGAACCAAGAAGAGCTGATGTTGCAGATGTCCAAAAGCAGTCTCCTGGAGAACTCCCTCTTGCTTGAGGGAGGTTGATCTTTTGTTGTATCCAGGCCTTCCACTGATAGGTTAAGGCCTAGCAATAGCATAGAGGGCAATCTCCTACTCAAAGTCCACCGACTTAAGTGAAATCGTATCCAAAAACACATTACAGAAACAATCAGAATAATGGGTATCGTGGCCCACGCAAGTTGACACATAAAATTAACCATCACGGTCTTAATAATTCTTCTCAGAATTCTAATTATGGTACTGATTGATAATTACTAATGAGTGATCTTTATCCTTTCCAAAAGTAAATGTTTGCTTTCAATCTGTAAACTTTGTGAAGACATATGAATATATTATTCATATGGCCCTCATGATTCTGATTGTTTATTTAAGTGTTCAAAAATTTCAGTTTTAAAAAAACCTTTCTTTTGAGCCAATAACTTGCAATTCATTTTACTTTTGTTGCTGCTCATGAGTACCAAATGTAAGCCAAGTCTGAACAGTACAAAGTGAAATAAAATTAAGAAACTCTTTAATATGGAATAAAATATCCTAAATTTAAATCCCATGCACAGAATTCAGTATCAGAAGGGAATATGGCTAGACTCTGCTTTCCAATATGTCTGATGTTCAGAGGAGTTAATTAAAAGGCAGCCTTGTAGAATCAGAGGGGCAAACCACAAGGATGAAGAAAATAGTCTTTACATGCATATAATTGAGACCAAAACTTTTCTGAAGTTAAATTTTCTTCACCTACGCAATGTAAATAATAATACCTTCCTCCCAGGACTGACATGAAGAGTAAATGAGAAAATAAATGGATGGTTCTCCGCATAGCAACTGATACAGAGTAAGTGTTCAACAAGTAGAAGCTGCTATTATTTTTGTTCATATTTGTTGCTTTGTTACATTTTGTTTACAATTATCTTTGTTTTACCCTAGTGAAAGAATTGGGATTTAACCCTAGGACTGTTTTCTCTAAAGCTCATTTTCAGTAACCTATTTTCCTTGAGTTGGTCTTTCTGTAAAACTGGTCAGGGACTAAATACTCATGGTGGCGGGGGCGGGGAGGGAAGAGAGAATGGAGAAAATGTATGCTAAAAAAACCCTCTGAGGTCCATATCAATCACCTCATATAAGCCTCTCACCACCAAGAGCCGGTAAAGAACACTTTCCCAAATTGTTTTTAAAACATAGTCTAGGCCACATTTGTACTGTGTGCCAGAAAAGGGAGGCCTTCTCCCTCTTCTATACTTTGCCTTATTCATCACCAAATCTGCGGGAAAAAAAAAAAAAAAAAAAAAAAAACCTATGTGAGGAAATCCCCTCTTAAGAAGCTGAAGTGAAAATTTAAGCCCCTTTCCTACAAGGTGTGGTTCAGAATCCCCCCAACTCCAGTATCCTGTCTTTAGTCCTGTCTGCTGGTGAAGACGTCAACAGCACCAAATGACCCTTTGACAATCCTTTTTATTGGCTTCTGTTTACAATTTTTCTTTATCACAAATGCTGAGCCTTTTTTGAGTGTAAGACCTATCATATTTTGCTCAAAACTGATGGTGGTTACAGTGGTTGCTGCTGCTGCTGCTGAAATTGCATTTTTGATAACTCAAATTAGGCCTCTGGGCATGGCTCATTCTAACCACAGCTAGCTGTCATTTCATATTTCTATCTGTGAGATAGAACTATCTGTTTTCTTCAAAACCAACAATATAAATAAGATTTACCCTTTTCTCTTATTTTTAGGTGTTTTTGGAACATTACTGGGAACTGTGGAGAAATGAAATATGAAACACAGGACAAAGCTCCTGCTCTCAAAGGTCTTCATTCTACAGCACATGGTGATAAGTACATGGATCCCAAGAAAAACAAATCTATCCTTGCATTCATCAAACAGATATTAAGTACTCACAATGTGAAGGGCATTGTGGTGAATCCTGTGAACAACGAAAAGCTATGTTAAATATGCTTTCTGCTGTCTAAGCTTGAAAAGTGAATAGAATTACTCAATGGAGACCATGGTACCTACACTGAGACTTGAATTATAGGTTTAATGTCAATCAGTGGTGATTGTAGGGGAGAAAATCTCATATGGAAGATGAAAAACGGTAAGAAAGAACAAGGCAGAAGCAGGGAGCTCTTACTAATGTAGCTTTCTTGAAACATGCTGAAAGAATTAAAATCATGAATGCTAAGTCTATACATTCACAGAGAGCATTGAGTTTGTATTTAAGAAACTTTTATTTTATTTATTTATTTATTATTTATTTATTTTTGATGAGGAGTCTTGCTCTGACCGCCCCGGCTGGATGGAGTGACAGTGGCGGCATTAGCTCACTGCAGCTCGCCTCCCGGGTTCACGCCATTTCTGTTCGCTCGAGAGCTGGGACTACACGGCGGCCAGCCTGTCGCCCGTAGTTTTTGTATTTTTTAGTAGAGACGTTGGTTTCACCGTATTAGCCAGGATGGTCTACGATCTCCTGACCCTCGTGATCGCCCGTCTCGGCCTCCCAAAGTGCTGGGATTACAGGCTTGAGCCACCGCGCCCGGCCGTAAGAAACTTTAAAAAAAATTGGTATAATCAAAGAAATGCTCCATATACATACATAGAAGATTAATGTAGTAGTAGTGACAACAAAATGATGAAAACATAGATTTGGAATGAGCAGTCTCGAGTGTACGACAAATTATCCAGCATTGAATGTTTAACAGTCTTGAACAAGTAAAGTGATAATGAGAATTTAAAAGAGAACATGAACGTGATAGACATGGTGAAGGTAGATCCTCCAGTACCTAGTGACTTTTACAGGTGACAACAAAGTGGGAAAGCAAGCTTTGATATTTACAGCAGGATCGAAATAAATCACCAGTGCCATAAGTAGATAAGTTAGAGGGCTTACACAGAAGCTGGGGGTAGTGGTATGTGGTCTGGGGTAGGAAAAGAAGAATTGAGGTCGACTTGATGGTTATTCAATGGGCAGGTAGGAACAGAGGAGTAAATCTGAGGAGAGAAGTTAGTAGAAGATAAATATTTAAGCCTTGTCTATGTGGAAGTGATTATTAAAGTCATGAGCACTGATGACATCACTGAGATAAGTAGAGCATAAGAGAAGAAAGGGAACTTAAATGTTTTGATCCCTTATATATGAGACCCTGGGTTTGATGTTTCATATATGGTATCTCATTTATCTAGTATACACATTCTTGTAGTATGTCCAAGAAAGAACATACAAATAAAGAAAAAAATACATCAAAGAACAAAGAAGACTGGGAGGAAAATGAAGAAAACAAAAAATCAATACACTGTCGTGTTATTTAAAGCAAATGGAAAGGGGAAAGGCAGAGATTGGTCTACATTGTCACGTGCTGTGGGAGAGAGCGTGTTGAAGATGAAACCTGAAAAGGGGTTAATTATTAGTGATCTTTGTGATTCGTTACGTAGAGAATGGGGAGTCAAAACAAGATTTCAAGGCTGTAAAAAAGCGTTTGTAAAATGTTTAAGGAAACATATGACAAAAGATGAGCGTCTGTTATATCCCCTTTGCACAAAAAAAAAAAAAAAAAAAGCCTAATTTTCCCTGTACCTTATCCTTTGCACTCTCCTTGCCTGTAGTATTTTGTGTAATTGTTTTCCATTCATCTCTCTGTGAAAAAAGATAGACACCAGACTGCTCATTAAACAAATATAAACAAATAATTACAGAATGTTGTTTGTATAGCTAATACTAGAAATATACCAGTGAATTTTCTTCTTGATGGCTTTGAGCATATATATATTTTTTTCTATATTAGGTACTATTGCTTTGTGTGTGTGATCAACCTTATTCTCAAAATGACCTTATTGGGTTATTGTTTTTTTTTTTAAACAACAATAGAAACAACAAAAGAAAAAAATTTTTTCTTACTTTGGTACACTGCAACTGAACAAGAGTTATCATTATTTTTTTTACTTTTTTATTTTTTATTTTTTTTGAGACGGAGTCTCGCTCTGTCGCCCGGGCTGGAGTGCAGTGGCCAGATCTCCGCTCATTGCAAGCTCCGCCTCCCGGGTTTACGCCATTCTCCAGCCTCAGCCTCCCGAGTAGCTGGGACTACAGGCGCCCGCCACCTCGCCCGGCTAGTTTTTTGTATTTTTTAGTAGAGACGGGGTTTCACCATGTTAGCCAGGATGGTCTCGATCTCCGGACCTTGTGATCTGCCTGTCTCGGCCTCCCAAAGTGCTGGGATTACAGGCTTGAGCCACCGCGCCCGGCCTCATTATTTTTATTGTTATTAGCCAGTGAAACAAATAGAGACACAGATAGATTGAATAACTTTACTGCAGTTATACAAATAGAAATTAGAGGCAATTTGTATGCACTGCTTGTGACTCTTTTGCATATGTGATTTAGATGGAAATGTAATATGACTCCAGACCTATGATCTTAATTGCCATTTTACACTTACCTTTATTTATTTCCAAGAAATCCAATACTTATCCCAACTTTACTTATTTCCAACAAATCCACACTTTTCATGTATGTGCCACATAGAAGAGATAC
Organism: Rhinopithecus bieti; assembly: GCF_001698545.2. Classification (NCBI taxonomy): domain Eukaryota; kingdom Metazoa; phylum Chordata; class Mammalia; order Primates; family Cercopithecidae; genus Rhinopithecus; species Rhinopithecus bieti. The sequence continues at coordinate 483,490 of NW_016813678.1, forward strand.
AGTGACCTTCTTTATACTGGAAATGAATATCTTTAAAAGTGAATCAAAATGGAAAAAAGTAAATAAAATAAATTTTCAAAATCAATAATTTGAGAAAGTATAATTTTAATTTAATATTAGCAAAATTATTGTTTAATAAAATTAATAGTTCTGGCTTTTTTGTTTTTTTTTTTTTTTTGAGATGGAGCTTTTTTCTCTTGTTGCCCTGGTGGAGTGCAATGGCACAATCTCGGCTCACTGCAACCTCTGCCTCCCGGATTCAAGCGATACTCCCGCCTCAGCCTCCTGATTAGCTGGGATTACAGTCATGTGCCACCACGCCCAGGTAATTTTGTACTTTTAGTAGAGACGGGTTTCACCATGTTGGCCAGGCCAGTCTCAAACTCCTGACCTTGTGATCTGCCCACCTCAGCCTCCCAAAGTGCTGGGAGTACAGGCGTGAGTCACTGCACCAAGCCTAATAATTATTACATTTTGAGCTTTTTGTCAGTGTGTATCATTGTAGTAATTGAGGTATTATTGTTGGATTGCACATGACCCTCTCTCAAAGGTATTATATTCAGTTTCTCTCTCCTTTTAGTCTCAGTTTCTCTCTCCTTTTACTTTCTTGTGTTTATCATTTAACATTTTCTTATGTAGCTATATTTCATGTTGATATATTAAGTATTACTCAAGTTTTTCTTTCTGAATTGTTATAATCTAGGAAGTTCTAGGTTTTATATCTTTTATTTATTGCTTTTATTGCAAAACTACTTATTTAAAAAACTGGCTAAATAAAATAATGTTGTAATAAGGGTGTAGTGAACCTCTTGTTTTGTAAAACTCTTTCCAAGTTGTTCTTTGCATTTTGTTTTAAACATTCAGCCACAGAAACTAAATAAACAAAACCCCTCTAGAGATGCGAGGAATGTAAAACGCACACAATGTTCATCTTCTTAGGAGCCATATTTAGATTATTAGGCAGGTGACGAAAAGTCTTAAAGAGAAATATTGATTTTCCCATTTCTTAGAGTCAGGCAAAAATTGCTCTTGGTTTGTTTTTATGATGCCCAAGTGTTCCATCAGTTCAGTCACATATTTAGTCAATCATCCAGATGTTTTAGCCAACTTTATGTGGAAGAATTGGATGGCCCAAACTGACTTGAGTTGCTATCTTAATGTACAGAAGAATTAGACTTAGTATTAATGGAGCTCATCTGCTCAGCCTTAATGAAGAAACAAGCAGCAGTTCTCACTTATCTCCATCAATTCTTATGGTCATGCTTATTTACTTCGGTAAATTGAACTCAATAAAATTTGTTAGAGAAGTCCACAGAAACTAACAACTTAGTGAAAATTGATACTTTTCAATATTTCTTCAGTTGTACAAATAATTTTTTAAATCTATATGGGTAGCTAGATTTTTGTATTTGTCTCAGTTTAGATGAATTCCAAAGGTGAAAATGTCATTTTGGTTTTCTTAAAATAAATTGCCTTCAAAATAAAATTAGTAATATTTCTTAGATATCAAATATTGCATAACGGTGAATAGGGTCGTAGTGTAAAGAAAGGAAAAACTTTGGAAACAAACATATCCGGTTTTGAATCCCAGGTCTGCTATTATAAATAACTTGATCTTGTGTAAGTTACTTGATTTCCCTAATCCTCAACTTATCTGTAAATTTCAATGTTAAGGTAAAGACTAGCTATCATAAATATAAAATGTCTTGCACTTGTAGCTTTTATGATTTTCCTAAAATCTCAGACTAGATATATCTCCTTAAAATCAACGTGTCGTGTCTATATGGAATTTTAGCCTGATATTAGTTCCTGTGATCTTCCCAACCCCTACCCAAAGTGTGCAACTATTTGGGGCTGGTATTTATTTGTTCATTTAACAGATGTTCTTTTAATACCTACTATATTTCCAGTACTGTCCTGACAATAAGAATACATCAAAGAACAACTAGACATAGTCTCTGATCAATTTGAATTTGAAACTAAATTTGGAAGAAAGAATAAAATAGCGAATAATTAGTTAGGTATATGATCATGAAATATGCTAAACTGAAATAAAGTAGAGGTACTGCAACAAACTAGAATTGAAGGGTCTGCATATGTGGAAGATTGAAACTGGACCCCTTCCTCATATCATATACAAAAATCAATTCAAGATGAATTAAAGACTTAAACGTAAAACCTAAAACTATGAAAATACTGGAAGATAACCTAGGAAACATCATTCTGGACATAGGACTAGCAAAGATTTTATGATGACGACACCAAAAGCAATTGCAACAAAAATAAAAATTGACAAATGGGATCTAATTAAACTAGAGACCTTTTGCACAGTGAAAGAAACTATCAACAGAATAAACAGACAACCTACAGAGTGGGAGAAGATTTTCGCAAACTGTGCATCCACAAAAGGTCTAATATCCACAATCTATAAGGAATTTAAATAAATGTACAAGAAACAAACAAGCAACACCATTAAAATATGGGCAAAGGACATGAATAAACACTTTTCAAAAGAAGACATACATGTGGTAAACAAGCATATGAAAAAATATGCTCCACATCACTAATCACTAGAGAAATGCAAACCAAAACCACAGTGAGATACCACCTCACACCAGTCAGAATGGCTATCATTAAAAACTAAAACACCAACAAACAAACAAACAAACAAAACGAATGCTAGTTATGTTGTGAATAAAAGGAAATGCTTATATACTGCTGGGGGAAATGTAAATTAGTTCAGCCATTGTGAATACAGTTTGGCAATTTCTCAAAGAACTTAAAGCGAAAGTACCATTTGACCCAGCGATCCCATTGTTGAGTATGATATCCAAAGAAATATAAATTGCTCTACTATAAAGACATGCTTGTGTATGTTCATTGCAACTCTATTCATAATAGCAAAGACATGGAATCAACCTAAATCCCCATCAATGGTAGACTGGATAAAGAAAATGTGATACATATACACTATGGAAAACTAAGAAGCCATAAAAAGAATGAGATCATGTCTTTTGCAGCAACATCGTTGGAGCTGGAAGCCATTTTCCTAAGCAAATTAATGCAGAAACAGAAAAACAAATACCGCATATTCTCACTTATAAGTGGAGCTAAAACATTGAGTACATACAGACACAAAGAAGGGAACAACAGACATCCTTACCTGGGTGATGAAATAATCTGTATATCAAATGATATGTTTAGGCTTTGTGTCCTCACCCAAGTCTCATCTTGAATTATAATTCAACACCTGTCCCAGGTATTGAGGGACAGACCTGGTGGGTGGGAGGTGACTGGATCATGGGGGCGGTTTCCCCCATGCTCTCATCATAGTGAGGGAGTTCTCACGAGATCTGTTGGCTTTATAAATGGCGAATTTCCCCTGGGTTTCTCTCTGTTTCTCCTGCCACCTTGTCTGCTTCTCCTTCTGCCATGATTGTAAGCCTCCCTGAGGCCTCCCAGCCATACAGAACAGTGAGTCAATTAAACCTTTTGTGTTTATCAATTACCCAGTCTTGGGTATTTATTTAATACCCAATTAGTCAGTGTGAAAACAGATTAATACACCGAACTCCTGCAACACGCAATTTACCTGTATAACAAACCTGTATATATACCCTTGAACCTAAAATAAAAGTTAAAAAATAAAAATAAAATAAAAAAGAATTGAATGGCCTGGTTTATATTAGATTGCCGAAGATGGCTCTAAGTAAGTGACATTTTATCTCATTTCTGAAGGAAAAATATGGTTATCAGGTCAATCATGGGGAAAATGGCAATTCCAGGCAGAGAATTCTGATATGTAAAAGTCTTGGGTCAGGAGAAATCTTTCTGCATTGAGAAACTGAAAGAAGATTGATGGCATTGTGATATACTTTGCCTCCTGCAAATCCAAATCTCAAGCTGAAATTTGATCCTCAATGTTAGAGGTGGAGCCTAGAATCAGAGGTGTTTGGGTCATGGGACAAATCCTTCACGAATGGCTTAGTACCTTTCTTGTGGTTATAAGTGAGTTCTCACTGTGTTATTCCATGGGAGAACCGATTGTTTAAAAGAGCCTGGTACCCTCCTCCTCTCTCATCTGAGCCTCCTCCCCTTACCAGTTTCCCATGACTGGGAGCTTCCTGAGGCCCACAGCAGAAGCAGATGTCAGAGCCATGCTTCTTGTATAGTCTCTAGAATTGTGAACTAAATAAACCTCCTTTCCTTATAAATTATCCAACCTCAGGTAGTTCCTTTATAACAACGTGAAAGGAGCAAATATAGGTTGGAAATCAGGGCAGGAGGTGGCATGATAAAAGGAGAGTCTGGAGAGTGGAAGAGAAAGACCATTATAGGCGTCTTAGAATAACTCAAGTTTAATCTTGAAATGCTTGAAATGAGCATATACTTTAGCCTCTCCTCGGCCTCTTCTATCAAATCCATATAGAAGTTACAACAGAATAATTTAAACATTTAAAATGCTCAGTGCTTAAAAACAAGAAGGAGAATTCTCAGAGGACTGGACATTAAAGGAAATCCTAAAAGCAGAGTTTAAATTAAAAAGAGAACAAAGGATACAAAATATGCAAGAGAAAGTTTTGTTATGGAAGCTGAGAAGTAACTAGGCTTCTTCACGGCCTCAGTAGTAGACACCTGGGACCACAGGGCCTAGCAAAACAAGGAAGATGTTTAACTGGGGTACCACAGAGGGGAATATATAAAGCAAATACTGATAGCCCTACAAAGCAAAATGGACAAATTCGTCACCACAGTGAGAAGCTGAACATCCCTCTCAGAAACCAACCAAGTAACTGCCAACTAATAAAGAGGGATATGGAGGAATTGTGTAATGCACTTAACAAGCCTGACTGAGTAGCAATACAAAAATGTCTACCATACACTTAAGACTACATATCATTTTCAAACACACAGATTACAGCCACAAAAATTTACCATGTGCTATACCACATTGGAAATGTCAGCAAATTCCATGAAGGTGATAGTATACAGGCTGCAGTTACTTATTTGTGGACAATTACAAGAAATTCCACCAAAAAAAAACACATACAAGCAAATTAAAGACACATACATACACACACACACACACACACACACACACACACATGCATGAACATACACAATTCCAAATAATTATTAGGTTAAAGCAAAAATCAAAATGAAACTTGCAAACTATTTGGAGCTGAATAACAAAATAAAATGCTATGTAACAAAATTTGAGGGTATGGCTGAGGCACGTCTGAGGGGAAAAAATGCATGAACTTAGGTGTATCCATTTGAAAAGAAGATTAAAAAAACAAGTGATCTATGCTCTGAACACAGGAACCCAGGAAAGTAAACTAAACAAAAGAAAATAAAAGGGTAATATAAATAAAAGCATAAACCAGCTAACCATGGGACAAAAAGTAAAAAACTGACAAATAAAAGCAAAAATCAGTGTTTGAAAGATTAAGAAGACACTTTAGCAAGTATATTCAAGATAAAAAGGTACCAAACATTGTTAGAAATGAAATGGGAAATCATAACAAGACTAAAAAATTATAGGAGAATAATAAACTTCAAAGCAATGCATTTGTAAATCTAGATTAAGTAAAGAATTTCAAAAATCAATTTCATATGTATGTACTTTTCTGAAGCCTATTATAGTTCAAAAAGATTTTAAAACTAATAATAATTGAAAATGTATTCTCCAGGAGCGTTAGGAAAAGGAGAAAAAGGGAACCCAGGTAAGATGTTTTAGGTGAGTAAAGGCAGTGGCACAAGAAAGCGTTACTTATTAGGGCAGGTTAGTGACTTACAGTATTTTGTGGCAAACAAGGGTTTGGGAAGCAAAAGCAGGAGGCAGGACCCCTGCTAGAGAAGAGCCAGGAGAAGGAGTAATGGTACTAGAGAAAAGGAGTACTTAATAAAGAAAAAACAAATAAGCGATTTAATATTATCTATTAATATTTGTCATCCCTTAAGTCTCTAAATCCCAAATGCAGTCATTCTGCATTTTTAGGCCTGAATCTCAGAATCTAGGTTATGAGAATTTTAATTTAAAACTCTATTAGACCTGCACAAGCTAACAGAAAACAGTAACAGTTCTTGTTTTCCCTATGAGCTCTCAGAATTTAAAATAATTCAAAAAAAATTTATGTAATTTTTGAGACTATATACTCTTTCTAAAATACTAATTTTTCCAGCCTGAGCTACACATATAGCTAATATTTACATTTCAGAAAAGTGCATACAGGCCATGTGTGGTGGCTCACGCCTGCAATCCCAGCACTTTGGGAGGCTGAGGTGGGTGGATCACTTGAGGTCAGAAGTTCAACACCAGCCTGGCCAACATGGTGAAATCCTGTCTCTATTTAAAATATAAAAATTAGCCAGACGTGGTGGTGGGTGCCTGTAATCTCAGCTACTCGGGAGATGAGGCAGGAGAGTAGCCTGAACCCAAGTGGTGGAGGTTGCAATGAGCTGGGATCATACCATTGTACTTTAGGCTGGGCAACAGAGTAAGACTCCGTCTCAAAAGAAGAAAAAAAAATGTGCATACGACCCCAAATATTGTACCAATTATCATTTAGAATTAAGAGAGCAATAGCCACTGGATCTTTTTTCCTGTTACATAAAGCTGTATTTTGATTATGTGAATTTTATCTAGCTGTTACTTAAACTTCAGAAATGACAAGTATATTTTTGTTACTACTATCAGGGCTGTAAATGTAAACCTGAAATCCAAGTCCAAAGGTGATGGAAAGATGCGTTAAGGTCCCTTGATATGTGGGTGGCTTATCTTGGGGCCTGATTTTCCCCTTTTCTATTTTGATTTTAGAGATTGTGTCCTTTTACAAATGATTATGTAAAACACAAAATTAATAAATAAAATATAAGTAAATACAAAACCACGTGAAAAAACTGCACAATTGAGTAGATTCATTTGTTAGGGCTGCCATAAAAATGTTCACAGACTGGTACATAGAAGTTTCTTTACTGACAGCTTGGGACCTTTCAAGTTCCAGACAAAGGTGTCTGCAGGGTTGATTGTTTCTGAGGCCTCTTACCTTGGTTTGTAGATGCTCATTTTCTCCTTGTGTTTTCACATGGTCTTCACCCTGTACTCATCTGTTTCCAAATGTTCCCTTCTTGTAAGGGCAGCAGTCATGTTGGGTTAAGACTCGTTCTGACTACCTCCTTTTAAGTTAATCCCCTCTGTAAAGACCCCATCTCCAAATACAGTCACATTCTGAGGTACTAGGGGTTAAAACTTCAACGTGTGAGTTTTGAGGAGGCACTGTTCAGCCCATAACAGGGGCTTTTGCAGACTACAAAGTTAAAAGGGAGACGGGAATGAAAACTATGCCATAAAGGTAGCTGATAAAACCACTGCATGAGGCAAGGAAAGACAAATGATTGAGAGCCTTTAAAAGCCAAACTTGGCTGAATACTAGTCAAGCAATTGAAAGTAAATTTTAATCCCCTACCATAACTTTCACAGTTGGTTATATTAACTGAGTTAATGGTGCGCAAGCTTTTAAAAAATGCCTTCTATACAATAAGGACTTAGTATTACCTGTTGCCCCTGCCATTATTGTTGTTGTCATTATCGTCAATGTCACCATCATTGTCAATGTCATCGTCATTGTTCTCTCATCCTGGCCCTCACCACAGCCTACTGTAATAAAATGGTGTAGTCATATCTGTCTCCCTCAACAAACATGGGTTCCTAAAGGTATGCTCACTTAATTGTCTTCATATTAGGATACATTGTATACCGTTCTTGACACCTAAATCAATGTTGAACTTAATGAGAAGATGAAAACAAAGCAAGGATTCCCTATTTCTTAACATGTTTTTCCTTAAAAGCTTGGACTATACATATGTTCTAGTAAGTGCTAAATTAAATACAGACAATATTTGCCTAAATAGAGAACTAAAATTTTTTGGGTAACAAAAGAAAACCATTTACTGAGGTATTTTAGAAGCTCATGAGAAAACATTTTAACCAGTAAAGAATTTCAGTTTGGTAGTGTTTGTAAAATGTTGTGAAGATGCAGACTGCTGCATGTGCATTTTTTTCAACTTGACAAAAGGAAAAGGATACAGAATATATAAAACCAGATGGAGTGTGAAAACACGAAAAAAAGTGAAAACTAAATCAGCAAAACAGTTTTAAAATAATTAATATTTTGTTGTCATGTTGGCCATGTTGGCCAGGTTGGTCTTGAACTCCTAACCTCAAGTGATCCACCTGCCTCGGCCTCCCAAAGTGCTGAGATTATTGGCATGAGCCACCGNTCCTTAAAAGCTTGGACTATACATATGTTCTAGTAAGTGCTAAATTAAATACAGACAATATTTGCCTAAATAGAGAACTAAAATTTTTTGGGTAACAAAAGAAAAACCATTTACTGAGGTATTTTAGAAGCTCATGAGAAAAACATTTTAACCAGTAAAGAATTTCAGTTTGGTAGTGTTTGTAAAATGTTGTGAAGATGCAGACTGCTGCATGTGCATTTTTTTCAACTTGACAAAAAGGAAAAGGATACAGAATATATAAAACCAGATGGAGTGTGAAAAACACGAAAAAAAGTGAAAACTAAATCAGCAAAAACAGTTTTTAAAAATAATTAATATTTTTGTTGTCATGTTGGCCATGTTGGCCAGGTTGGTCTTGAACTCCTAACCTCAAGTGATCCACCTGCCTCGGCCTCCCAAAGTGCTGAGATTATTGGCATGAGCCACCGCACCAGGCCCGTATTGCAATTTTTTTTTTTTTTTTTTTGAGACGGAATCTCGCTCTGTCACCCAGGCTGGAGTGCTGTGGTCGGATCTCAGCTCACTGCAAGCTCTGCCTCCCGGGTTTACGCCATTCTCCTGCCTCAGCCTCCCGAGTAGCTGGGACTACAGGCGCCCGCCACCTCGCCCGGCTAGTTTTTTGTATTTTTTAGTAGAGATGGGGTTTCACCGTGTTAGCCAGGATGGTCTCGATCTCCTGACCTCGTGATCCGCCCGTCTCGGCCTCCCAAAGTGCTGGGATTACAGGCTTGAGCCACCGCGCCCGGCCTGCAATTTTTAAAGTAATTCTAAAGTATGTAATTTGGAAGGAAGCTGTCATGGTTTGAAGAGCTCTAAATTAAGACTTGGCTGGCATTCACATTCTGCTCAGCTAGGAATTAAATGTTGAAAAATAGGTAATTTATGTAATTTCTCTAATCTCTTACTTTCTTATCTGAAAGACAAGGGAAATAGTAACCATTCTTGCTATCTAATGCAGTTGTAATGAGGACCACAGTTGTCATGAGAATCATGAGAAAATGTACATAAAATTTTTATTAAATGAAGTGTGATTTACCCTTTATTTTTTTTAACACAATTTATAGTTTTTACTCAAGTGACCAGTTTCCACCCTTCATGTCTTATCAGTGTCAAGAGACACCTGCTCTCTCCATACATTGCTCAGCAAATCGTATCAAGCAGCTTCTCTTCTTGTGAAGTTTGGTTGTGTATGATAAGACATAACCAAAATTTAGAGTTAGAAAAACACTCAAAATATCTAATTAGGCTTCTGTATGAATTTGTAAATAAAGAGACTGAAGCCCTGATATAGTTAATAATCTGTGTAAGATCATTGTACTCTGATATGTAATTTAATGCTTACTATGGCTCATGCATGATGCTAGTGGCACTAATAGCTGGACTGCATTTGTCTGGACTAGTGGGCTTTGTCTCAATATTTTAGATCAGGGTAAGTAAACTACAGTTCATGGGCCAGATCTAGCCTACTGCCTGTTTCTGTAAATAACATTTTTTTGAACACAGTCACACCCATTTGTTTAGGTATCATCGTGGCTGCTTTAGCTCTACACTGGCAGAGTTGAGTAGTTGCAACAGAGACCATATGGCCCTAAAATATTTACTGTGTGGCTCTTTACCAAAAAAAGTTTGCTGACCTCTGTTTTAAAATAATTATTTTTTATAAAATTATTTGGAATATCTTTGAAAAGTGATATATACTTTTTAGGATAAAATTCAAATGTTCAGAAGTAAAATGTAAAAGAGAAAACTTTTATTCTTCTCAGGTGACATTTCTATCACCCGTGGAACCTAGCAGAACTACCTGGCACAGAGTAAATGGTCGTCAGTGAATTTTTGTCAAGGGAAGAAAGGAAGGAAAGAGGGAGCAAGAGAGAGATATTGGGAGGGAAAGACAGGAACCAAAAGGCTAGGTGACAGGTTGAAAAGTCAAATTCAAGGTCCTAATGTCATGAAAATGAGAAAAAACAGTGATTTTTTTTTTCTGCCATGCTGTATGAGTATTCTGAACAAGGTAATAGATTTTCTCTCCCAATAAGACATTTTATTTCCGTTCTAAAATTGGAAACATGTAACATAAGAAGAAAATTTGGTTGAGATGTGTAGTTCTGAGCTACTGCCTACATAAAATAAATACAGCGAGCCCTCTTACCGTGGGGCACATGTTTCAAGCACCCCAGTTGATATCTAAAACTGAGGACAGCATCAAACCCAGTATCTGCTATGATTTTTCTCATACATACATACCTATAATAAAGTTTAACTTACAAATTAGGCACAGTGAAAGAATAACAACAATGATAATAAAATAGAATAATTATAACGATATGTCAGCATCACTACTCTTGCAATTTGAGGCCATTATTAAAAAAAAATAAGGGTCACTTGAACATAAGCACTGTAATACCACAACAGTCAATCTGATAACCCAGACGGCTATTAAGTGACTAGGCAGGTAGTGTCTTCAGCGTGGATATAATGGACAAAGGGATAATTCGAGTCACAGTTGGGAAGGTGCAATATTTCATCACACTACTCGGAATGGGGCACACTTAAAAATTTAGGAATTGTTTATTTCTGGAATTCTCCATTTAATATTTTCAGGGCTTGGCACGGTGGTTCACACTTGTAATTCTAGCACTTGGAAGGCTGCAGAGGGTAGATTGCTTGAGTTCAGGAGTTCGAGACCAGCCTGGGCAATATGGCAAAACCCCGTCTCTACAAAAATGCAAAAATTGGCTAGCATGGTGGTGCACACCTGAATTCCAGCTATTTGGGAGGCTAAGGTAGGAGGCTGGCTTGAACCTGAGAGGCGGAAGTTGCAGTGAGTAGAAATAGCACCACTGCACTTCAGCCTGGGTGACAGAGCCAGTGTCAAAAAAAAAAAAAAAAAATCTCTCTCTCTCTATATAGATATATCAATATATTTTTTTCTGGATATATATATGTACATATATTATATATATACACACACATTTTTTTTTCAGAGTGTGGTTCACCACCGGTAACTGAAACTGCGAAAAGCAAAATTGTGGATAAGGGGAGACAACTGTACCGTAAATGCTAACTTTGGCAGAAGTTAAAGATTTTGTTTTGCAGAGCAAGAAAAAATGAACCACATAATTTACACATAGAATTAGTCTTCTGGGAAAAAGAACAATAACAACAAAAAAATTTTAAAAAATAGATTTTTCCATAAGAAACAAGAAAGCAATGGATACTTCTGGAATACTCTCAATCCTAGTTTCCTAGGGGATCACAGACCAGGGGTTGCCTTGGCAGGGATTTAACTACACCATTTAACCAAAAGACTGCTCTCAGTTCATTAAACATGAATTGCATATGCTTCTCTCATGCTGTTTCTAAAGCAAGTTATTGTAAAACAGTGCTAGCCCATGAATTCTCAAGAGAAAAGTGTCATGAGAAAGACATCATAGGAAATGTACCTATTTCCTTATTATATTCCTATTTCTTCACTTCACTTTTGACTAGTGAGGTCATGCAAGTTAGAACCTTCAGCTTATTGTTTTAAGAGTTCATCTAGTTCACTTTGGTTCCTGGGTGGTAAATTGCTCAAAGACCTCCCATAGGTAACAAACCTTTGTATTGTTATCTCATTACACAACAGTGAAGGCTTGAGGAATGAATTTTTTTAACTTTTTTTTCCTCACTGCAGTTCGTCTCTGCTACATAACAATGTGATACAGAATGCAGCTGGCTCAAGTCTCTGTACGTGATATTAACTTGGAACTGCTTCTTGGCTGTCATCATTGACCATGTCACCACTTTGTCACCTGACTCCTAGATTTTGTCAACTGGAGCTGGGCGTCTGAGATCACTTTCATCCCTGTGGAATGTGCCTGCAGTGTTTGCATGAGGGCCGGTCCACTCAGACTTCCCACACAAGGCTATCACTGCTGATGGAATGGTTTTACTTGCAATCTCTGTACTTGTAAGATTAATATAAAGCCCTCCAATGGGAAGGAGGAGGAGGATTCTAAGAATGTCAAAGGAGGAAGCATTTCCTCTAGCTATTTGATTGTGAGGTTAATTTTATGAAACAAAATAGGTGTGAAATTTTTACTTACAGCTTTTTTATCTCACCCAATACTGTGGCTGGGCTTCCCTCATCCGGCTTTTCTTTCATTCAAAAAAGAAAAAAAAAGTGTTATCAAATCCCAGAACTCAGTCCCCCAGCATCTGTTTACACTTCGTAGAGTGACTGAGTATGTGTGAAAAGAAAATAACAGAAACAAGAAATAAGGAATGACCCCATTCCTAAACTCGAGGATATTCAGTTTCTCCCCTCTTTCCTTCTCCTCTTCCTCAATTTCCACCCAAACGGCTTCACTCTGTGTGTGTGGAAGTTTTCTATTTGATGCTCAAGATTAATTTTAATACTTAAATGATTCAGCTGTTAGTTTTTCAGCAACCTGTGTGACTCTCTCTGCTTTCGGTGACTGTAAAATAGGTACAGGGTAAACAACAGGATTCGTTTTCATCTACACTCACAATGAAAAATCCTTTCATTTGCTTTAAAGTAGTAACTCTCAAAAACTAAAACTATTTTCAAATATTTTATCATTTAGTTAAAACTATTCAAGCATATCACAAAACATGACTGAACAAAGAAATACGAATAGGAGGTGTGGGGAAGAGAGGATTCAAAATTCTGGTGGAGTCCCAGCAAAACAAAATAACAGTGATCATTTTAGTATCTTATACATCTTCCTTTTCTTTTTCAAAGAAAATCTCAATAAGCATGCTAGCCTGCAACATCATTGTTTTAGGCTTCTAGCTCTGTTCCTGCTTAACTACATTCAATCCTGTCTTTAAGAACCCCACTGGGAGAGGAACAACATTCCCTTTGCTGGCAGGTGGTCTTTTTGTAAGCACTTTTCAATTGAAAACACATGTGTCTGGGTGTGAGGAGGCTTCTGGTAAGTTAGTGGGGAGTTTATGCCGGGGAATGATTGAATTCTACAGGCAAATACAGGGTAAACATGGATAGCCCTCCCTTTCTTTCAAAATGAAGGCAGAGGCTTTTGGTGTCATATAGAAGTTCTCCATCCTACCCACCCTCACCTTCAAGTCAGAAGTTAGCCTTAAATGTCATACAACATAATTCAATATTTACAATCATTTCTTATCAGTGTTATAAGACCCCCTTGTTTCTCCTCCCTTCTCCTGGTCTTTTCCACCAAGATGGGTTAAACTACCAACAACTGGGGACTGATCTTAGGGATAAAACCTCTTTTTCAGACCTCAGAACGCTTCACAGTTAATCGAAGAGAAAAGAGATATGCCAAAGTAAATGTCTTTTCAATTAAGAACCAAAATCTTTTCCTCTTCGAAAAGGGGAAAAGGCTTTTGCAAAACACTTTTAAAATGAGAAATATGATGCAGGAAGAGCAGTATGTAAATAACCATTTGAAAAGAAGTCAATTAGAAAAGTGGAAGAAAATCATTATAACGAAATAGATTTTAATAATAAAGTTTTACTAAACTTCAGACCTCTATTAGGTGCCTTTCCCCATCTGAACACATCTTGATAAAAAGGCTCAAGGTGGCTAATGCCCTTATAGCTTTCTGTTACATTTCCCGGAAAGAAGAAAGACTGAGTCAGCTTCATATAAATTAGAGTTTAATTTGCAAAGTAACTAAAACCGTAAAGGCATTTCCCCCAAATCCCTAACTCTAAAAATAATTAAAGATTGCACAGAGGCAGTGAATTACTGAATAATGTGGGAAAATGTACTTTACTCTAAGCCCAAAAGTACTTTATAAACAACTGTACCTCACAAATATCAGTCAAAAGAAGAAGTTAGATTGACCCTGTTTAAGTTACTGGTCATTTAATTAACATTTGCTATATCAACACCATAATGCTTCCCAAAATACCAATGCTCTGTAATGAAATTTCTTTTGCTTGAAACTTCAACGTGTTCTTTATTGGTTCAGAGAAAGTGATAGCACATTTTCCCTCTGTCCTAATAAATGACTTTTGAACATTTACTACAGAAAGTGAATATAACCAAATCAAGGGAAAAGTCACATTGCTTAGCTTGGAAAATACTGAAAATGAGACAAAGTCCTCTTATTTTCTTTTTAATGGAATATCTTGCACCCTACTTGTATATCATTGGTCTATACATGAAGCCACTTGCAATAGATAGAGTGTTACATGTGCACATTAGAATTCCTAGGAACTGCTTGAGTAACCCAGAAAAAGGGGTCAAGAATTATTAGACTGTCCTTCAGTTATTACAAACTAATTAGAAACTGGAAAACAAGTTAATTCTAACCACCTCAAAATCATGGTACTTTGTTGTATACTGCGTTTCAGACATGACTTCATTGTTTATCAGAACATTCTTCTTAGTGTAGGTAGCAACGGTTTTCTACAGTTTATAGAAGCATAATCTTGGGCATAAAAAGATAAATTGATTTCTGTTGGGTAGAGAAAATCTATACTGAAAGGAGGGAGAAACTAACTTTCTCCAAGGACTCCAGAGCCTGCTATTTCTCAGGGATATAGAAACTACATCATCAGCAATCTTGGTAACAGGTTCTTAAAGTCTTTGACACAACACTGATATTAATCATCTATATGATATTGACTTAAGAAGGTTTGGTGGTTTTGTTTGTTTATTGTTTTATACTAACACACTACACTCACATAGAATATAGTTACTAATTGGTTGAACAGCATGTTGCATATACAGCAACAAATATAATATGAAAATCGGTAAATGATGCTTAAATCTTAATTCAAGAGTGCACGAGGGGTACAGTTAGAATTGTCATTACTCACTCCCAGAAAGTACCATTTAAGGACAGAAAATTACATAAGTGTACTCGCTTCAGCAGCACAGATACAAAAAGTAGAAAATTACACAATTAGAGAAACTTCAGAAGTCTATGATTTCATGAAAAATGGATAATATAATTATAACACCCTTATGAAAACATCTTTAGGAGATTGCTTTGCTTATGTAGTTTTCCCTGTTTGAATGTATCACCTCTACTTTCTCTAATATCTCTGCAGTTCATGCATTCGTTACTTCATGTATTTAATAAATATTTATCCAGTACCTATATTTTGCCCGGAAACTTTGCTTAATATTGGGGATCTTAATACTGGGGCAATAAGATAGGTAAGGTCCTTATTCCCAAGAAATTTATAATGGTAAACAAATATGTTAAAGGAGGAAACACGTTCTATCAGGGAGACAACAGCAAGTGGAGATCGTGGAAAGCTGGAAATTCTGTGCCCCTTGTAAAGAGTATTGTGCCATGAGGGGGCACAGGCCATAGTCCACACAGATTATGGATTTTTCAAGAGGAGTTCAAGGCTTTATTTTTTTGGTGGTGGTGTTTTGTTAGTTGTGAAATTATTTATAATTAAAGCAAAAAAGTTTTTAAAGTATGTCTATAGTGTTGTGTTCTCTCATAAATATTGTTGGGATTAACAGCAGAGTTTCTGGCCTCAAATACTGATTCTGCTATTTCCAGGATGTAGGACCCTGGATACATTATTTTACTTCTCTGTGCTTTAGTTTCCTTAACTGTAAAACAAGACATACCTCATTAGGTGTTGTGTGTAATGAATGAATCTGGCATGCGGTAATCACTCAATTAATCCTTACTATTTATTTTTACTGTCTTTACTATTACTATAGTCTTGTGGGAAAAACGTGATTAAGGAAGCAACTACCGTAATGTGTTGTAAGGACTCTGTCAGGGGAGTTTTGGAAGGCGGTGGAAATGCAATGCAAGAGCATTTGACTTCAGTCTGTGGAGTATATATATGGTAGAAGGTTGTAACATGGAGGTCAGGGTAACTTCCCTGAGGAAATTATACAGGAAGGAATAGTAGATTTCAGTCTAGCATATTGTAGATTCTAAAAGTAGCTCAATTGGGTGCACTCACAATAGGTAAAGGAAAGGGTGGCAAGAGTTGAGCCTGGAGAAACAAGCAGAGGCACAAATGGCCTTTCAAGACAGTTATGTTAAGAGGTTTAATTTTTTTTAAGAACAATAGAAAATCATTGAAGCAGAGGTGCAACACAATTTGCATTTTTGAAAGTTGCATTTTGGTGGTTTGGAGAACACAGAGGTCAAAGAGATGGAAGAAAATATGATCAGTTAGGAGGCTTTGGTGAGTATCCAGGTAAAAAATATTGCTGGCATTAATTGGAGCAGTGTTAGGGGTCTTGGAAAGGAGCAGGAAGACATACAAATATTTACTTGTTAACTTGATGTTTGGTTAGTTTTGGGGGTTGATGGCAAAAAAAGACATATAGATGTTTTTCCAAGTTTTCAAATTTTTTTTTTTTTGAAACGGAGTTTCGCTCTTGTTGCCCAGGCTGTAATGCAATGGCATGACCTTGGCTCACTGCAGCCTCTGCCTCCCAGGTTCAAGTAATTCTCCTGCCTCAGTCTCCTGAGTAGCTGGGATTACAGGCATGTGCCACCACGCCCAGCTAATTTTGTATTTTCAGTAGAGATGCGGTTTCTCCATGTTGGTCAGGCTTGTCTCGAACTCCCAACCTCAGGTGATCTGCCTGCCTAGGCCTCCCAAAGTGCTAGGATTATAGGTTTGAGCCACCATGCCCTGCCTGTTTTTTGTTTGTTTGTTTGTTTGTTTTTCAATTAAGTGGATGCTAGTTCCATTCAGTGAGATTAGGATTAGCACAGTATCACAGATTTGGTCTTGCAAAGATGAAGCCCCAGCTATTGACTTGAGAGTTTAAGTGGCCTATGAGAAATCCAGGTAGAAGCAGAGGCACCTGGATGTGTGGTTACATCATCCAGCCTCAATGTTTATCCTCCATGAAACCTTCTATGATCACCTCATTGGAAGCCAAGTCTAAACTCTGGATGGTCCCTCATTTCCAGGGATTTGAAGAACTTATCTCACAGTATCTTGATTTATAGTTAAAAAATAAAACAAAACAAAACCTACCTAATTTTGAGTTGCTTACATTCTAAAAGCTCAAACATATAAAGTAAATTTATAAGCAATGATCTTCCCTGAATATGTGAGGTATTTTTCTTAATTCCACTTCAGCCAGAGAGTGTATTCATTTGCTGAGACGCTACACACTTCTTGGAGTTCAGCATTTCCTGGGTGTTATGAAATGAGGCTATTGTTTTTAAGTCTGTCAGGTGTTTGATTTAAGAGATGATTCCTATGCTTTTAAGCCCAGACCTCTAATGAATACTTTAAATTTTCAGATATGAATTTACAACCAGTCCTGTCATTCACTCACTTGTTTAGCAGGCATTGTTCTAGGAGTTGGAGATTTGGCAATGAATCTCAAATAGATGCCCCTTTCCTCAGAGAGATTACAATCTATGATAAAGACAGATAGTAAAGAAAAGATGGTAGAGAATATAGCATATCAGATGGTTATGAATTATCTGAAGAAAACTGAAAGCACCAGAAGATTAAAGAAGAAACATTTGAAGAGGGATATTTTCAGTTTTCATTGTGGAAAGCTTCACTATGAAGATGAGATTTGAAAATTTACCTAGTGGAGATGAGGCAGGAGGCCAAGCACTATTTAAAGGAAGAGCGTGTCAGACAGAAAGGCAGCAGCACACAGGCCCGTTTCCAGCCATGACCTCCACAATGAGGAGGCCAATGTGACCAGAGTGGAGAAAGTAAGGGGAAAAGTTGGAGAAGACCAAGCTGGAAAGGGAAGGAGGTAGAGGTCTAGGTGGTGTGGGTCTGCTAGGCCATGAAACGAAGGAATTCATGGAGGGTTTTATGTAGAGGAGTGCCATGTTCTGACTTCTTATCTTAAAGGATCACTCTGACTTGGTTAAGAATAGGCTATCCAGTGTTAAAATGGAAGCAGGGAAAAGTGCAACAATTCAGGATAGAACTGACAGGGTTGTGCTGTGTCAGTGAATTCCAGCAGGCCTGGAACTGGCCTGAGCTGTTTTGCTAAAGGTAGGAGATATATCTGGATGACACTGATCCCTTAGTCAAGGCGTGAAATATACAGAATAATAGTGTTACTTTGTAACCATGAGTCCAAGACAAGTTTGAGGGTAGTTATTACCAGGTTTTCAGCATTATTTTGTTTACCGATAATAGCAAGATTGATGAGCTGTACCTGGTTTCACTGAGACCTCCACAGGGCTCTGATGTTGAGGCTAAATAATTGACTTAAAGGAGATGAGGGAGGAGGCCAAGCAACTGTCTAAAGGAAAAGCATGTTACATCGCAGAGAACATGCCTGATTGTCCAGCAAGGAATTAAAAAACCGAGTCAGAAATCCACCTAGATGTTTCTTGGACACATTGGAGGTCCTGATCTTTGAGAGAAAACAATAGAGTCCTACAAATAGGAGATGATTGGCGTCTATATACAGACTTTCTAGACCCCTTGCTGAGAGGCAGCCTTTGGCCGGAATGCATTCTTACTTTAATCCTGTGCTTTTTCCAGCAATAAACATTACATTTGTATTCATTTTACTTTGGATCCCATGAGTCTGGCAACACTAGTGCCAGGATTTAGACCAAGGTGGTAGCTGTAGAAGTGGTGAGTCAGTCTGTTGCACCCTGTATAACATTTACAGAAGAACTGATGTGATTTGCTGATGGATTGGATATGGGGTATGCAAGACACAACAGGGTCTAGAATGACTCCCAGTTTCTTCATCCTGGGCAATTGGCAGGATACAGTTAGGAATAATGACTGAGATGAAGCCTGATTAGCATTCACACAGTTAAAAAAAGAAAAGAAAGAAATTGAAGACATTGAGTTAAGACAATTCTCTTGGGGAGATCTCATTTAAAAAGATGCAGAGAAAGGGAAATTTGTTGGAGAATCACAGAACTATGAAGATTTAAGAGAGCTGGTAATCTAGGCATAAAAGGGAATTAATGTTTTGAAAACTTATTTGAATAAATTATTTCCTTTTTCCATACTGGCTATTTAAATTTTAGCTAACACAAGCAAATAGAATACAATAAATATCAGTGCCATATTTAATTATATTATGAGACTTGTTCTATAAACTATATCATCCTGTCTCTCAGATATTTTCATTCCAAAGTGATATTCCATTTAACACTAAAATAAAAGGTGACTGCAATACTATAGCACAATAAAATCAGAAGCTGGAGCCTAGGGAAAATGTAAAATATTGACTCAGTTTCCTATGTGGAATATTATATTTAAGCAAAATATTATTCCTTGTGATTCTGGACCCAGTATTAATCCTAGAATTACGCGGATATAATATGAGCCCAAGAAAAGAATCCCATTTCTAAGCTAAAATGAATTAAACTTGCCATTAATGATGCTATTTACCGTTAATATTTATTTTGTTCTGTGTTTACATTTCATCTGGAAGTCTTTTGTAGGAAATCTGGGATGATTTTACTTAGTTTGAAGGTAAAAACTTTGAAAACACCCTTAACAGCTGTGTTGTAGGTGCAGAATAAATGTTTGCTAAATGGATGAATGCATACATTAATGAATATATGAATAAGTAGAGAGTTGCATAAATGGTTGACAAATGAATATATGAATTTACCATGGCATATATAATACAAAAGACATTGCACATAAACAGAGAGGAAGGCATGAATTCTTTATGAATCCCTTTATGCGTGAATAGGAACAATATTGAGAGATACTAACAGAATTCAGGCAGCAAAAAATAGCATTATCATTGATCATCTTAGAACAAACTAGGTGGATGGAACACAGGGCAGAATGAGGAGAAAACGCAAGTCTAACACAGGTGATTTCACTAAACAATTACTGTGCGTTTTGGTGGCATCCTTGGCCCTTACAATGGAGATTGAAGTTAGAGTTACAGCCAAAAGAAACTGCCCAAAAAGAATGTGTCACTTTTGGTGTAGAATTGACTCACCTGAGAAAAGAGTGAAGTTTATCTTTCCTCCTCTGAGTTAGGAATTTGTGACCTCCCTCCTGTTTCTACACACACACACACACACACACACACACGTCCCTAAGGCATTAGTGAAGTGAAAGATTTATATAGGCCCTCTTAAAGGATATGACTGTTCTCATGAGTTTCTCTACCCATCCGTCTCTCAAGGTAATTCCTAAACCAGGTAGAAAATTGAGGCATGGAATTGAGACAAATACCAAAAAGATATTTTAGGGAGATCACCCTCAGGACAAAAGAGAAAAGTAATTCTAAATTTTATATTCTTACTTGCATGTACTTCTAGATAGACAGACAGACAGACAGAGCTCACCTTCATAGAAAAGGCTTCCAACATTATCTCTTTCTTACTTTTAAGCTATTTTTAAAATGTCTTTCTGCTTTTTGCTTCCTTTTTTTGCAATTTAGGTAAAAGATGGGCCAATTCCACAGGATTAAATAGAAAAAAGATAAATTCACCTATCTGGCACAATTTGATAAATTAATCAAAGAAATGCAATGCAGCTCTTCTAATGCCAAGCTGCCACACTGCCCACTAAACCCATAAATGGGGATTTCCATTCAAATAGTTGCAAAATATTCTTTGATACTTCAGACTCTTTCTTGATGGCAGGATTGTTTCCTCAGTGAAACAGAACAATCCTGCCCTCTGTAATGAAAAGAAAATTAAATTAAATGTTAAAAGAAGGCAGTTTGTTGTTTGTCTTTAGACAGTAGACACCAGGCACCAGGAGGTAATGAAATAAATGCAAAGAGAAAAGATGTAGGTCAGAATTTCCAAAGTTTTTCCCACGGAACTCTAGTCCAGATGCTCCAAGAAAAGTGTGCTCCACGCTGAAGCAGTTCTGCAGCGCTCCATATGCTGTCCTCTCTAGGGGACGCATAGTGCTCATTAAAACAGTAAAGGCCCCCAAATCCTGAACTAAAAAACCCATTGAGTCTCCTTTAACCTTGTGTTTCCAAAATTTATGAGTCCACACAGCATTTTAAAATATAGCACACATCAAGATCCTGCAGAGTTAGTGACATGGAATATGCCTGGGGCGTTCCTATACAGACAATGCAAACACATCCAAGTGTGCACAGAGCCAGGCCCTAGGGAAATGGAATCACTTAGTGGTAATCAAAGCCTTTGGTAGAAAAACATAACCTCTTGATGGTCAGAGCACGAAAAAAAAATTATTTAGGTTGGGAACAATGTACTATATCACTTAGGGATAGCTGGAATTAGAAAAAATTTGAAAGAAGCCAAGAAACTGGAACAAAAGCTTAATAATTACATTCACTAGACTGTATTTTTAATTAATCTTTCTGGTGGTACTAGACACAACTTTTCCAGCTTAAAGGATATTAATATTATGATATTGTTCACTACACCAGTACCTTCTAAACTCTGAGATACATTTGTCTTTGGAAAACCCCACTTCCCAGGGGTTCCAATGGGGAGAATTAAAAGATTCACAGGCATCTTGGACATCAAATTCCTCTTAAAAAACAATAATTTGTTGAATTAAGTGCTAATGAAGCAGATGGATTACATTTCCCTCACAATGTGCACAAATTAAAAAATTAAAGAGAAAAAGCACTTGGTAAAACCAGCTTTGTATTTTGCTGGTTCTGAAACATTTAGGAAAATGGTTCGAGATGTTTGGCCAAAGCCCAGTGCCACCAGGCCTGTCTGGCTCCAGACACCAGTCTCATTGACTGAAATATTCTATTAAGCAAACAGATGGGTGAGCAGTTTGTTACTGACTTCTCCACAAAAGTGAAACATGAAATGTAATATTTCCGGAAGGATAAAAGCCTTGTGCTTCATACTTTAACAAAGCTGCGATTTATCTCCAGGACACTTCAGAATAATAGAAGCTCAGGGAATTTATTTTGTAAAGAGATTAATTGTATCAGTATGAGATAATTGAGAAAACGAGAAATAAGTACTCAAAGAAAACAAAGTTAAAAAAATCGGTAGCATAAATTTTGTGAATAGCTTGAATTTCTGCAACTAGGAATACAATTATTGAAATACTTCTTAGAATAACATATTTATAGATAAAAAATAAGATGTTGTGTATGCTTTAATAAAAATTAATAAACTTTATTTTTAAAAGCAGTTTTAGGTTCACAGCAAAACTGAGTGGAAAATACAGAGAGTTCCTACACAGAAACCCCTGCCGCCACACAGGCACAACCTCTCCCATTATCAACATCCCTCACCAGAGTTGTGCATTTCTTCCAATCAGTGAACCTACATTGACACATTGTTATCACCTAAAGTCCATATTTTACATTAGGATTCACTCTATGTGTGTTTTTAACAAGGCAGTAACTTGATATTATGGATTATTTATCTTGTCAAATAATTGACAATGCTATGTAAAGCATATTATTAGTAGATATTTGAGGATATAGAAGACTGGAATTAATGCTTTGCCTTGTTGTAAAAGAAATAATTTATAATTACACATTGGTTTATTTGATTTCAAAAGGAAATACAGGAAAATGTAAGTTTTACAGACTTAACTTTGATGTTCTTCATAGGAAACAGATAAGCCTAATAAATTATCAAGTACCCTAATTTTTCTAATTGACAATTGTAGATTTATAATTTCTGCAAATGTAGAAATATTATTTCCCTGATGTGACCCATTCTTTCTTTGGATAGCTATCTTTGGAAAGGCATATATTAGCACATATTAGAAAATTAGCTTTATAGCAATGCTTTACATAGATTATCATAATAACAAAACAAAGCCCATATTCATTTCTAATAAGCCTACTTTGCAAATGCTCCCATTTCAATATCATGCTGAAATCTTCAGCATATCAATCATGTATCTCCTCTTTTACAGGGACACTGAGATATATTCATGGGATGAATTGTGA
This sequence comes from Rhinopithecus bieti, assembly GCF_001698545.2. Classification (NCBI taxonomy): domain Eukaryota; kingdom Metazoa; phylum Chordata; class Mammalia; order Primates; family Cercopithecidae; genus Rhinopithecus; species Rhinopithecus bieti. The sequence continues at coordinate 506,610 of NW_016813678.1, forward strand.
TGCTGTTTCTGACTCTAAAGGTTCAACTTCGGTTTTTCGAACTAAGCTGAACCTCCTAATCTATTCCCTGACATTAAAATTCCCAAGAAAGAGATTAGAAACTCCACAATCAATTTAGAGTCTGTGAATGTTCCTGCCTAAGGCCTGATCCACACATTTCTGGCATTAACTCTCCTCAGATATATTCTTGAAGAGGACGACTGCAGTTTGCCTTTGGCAACCCAAAGAATCACTGTTTTTCTCAGCAATGTCCAGAAACCCTGGACGTACAGAATTTTTAATAAATTGATTAAGTTAGAAATTCACTCTTACAGATCATTTTATCTGGAGTTTAAGATTTCTTTATATGATAGTTCTCTGGGTTTTATTACTAAGTTAAGTCTCTATTATTCTTTTGCTTCACAGTAAGAATAACTGCAGATATTTTAGTTTATTTTTCAAATTGAAGGACATGATTTTTTTACAAACAGAACAAAATGAAATTCAACTGCAATCCCCAACTATCCAATGAATACTCCCTTTTTGTTTTCTTATTTCTTGTCTCTATTTATCTCTTTCAGTTGTTACCTTCCCAATTTCATTTTTCTTTATCCTTGATGCAGCCTTCAACCTGCAATTTTTGCTCAGATATCCACATTTACTCCATTTTGACCTGGGGTTCCAAGGTTAGAGCACTCATCTAGGTTTGGCCAGATACCTTAATACCTTCCTCCACCTCTCCATTCCCCGATCCATGGTAATAAGTTGAGGATTGGGCTATGACCAAATCCTGTCAAAGCTGGATTTTCGTTTATGTAAACCAATACATTCTCTTTTTTTGCTTAAGCTGACTTGAGTTGGTTTTCTTCAAATTTGAAACAAAATAGTCCTGGTACACCTTTTCAGATTTTTCTGGGTGCTATTCATGCATGTATTTTTACTTAGTATAGTTACTTCTACGAATTAATGATAGTGACAAGAGGCAGTCAAATGCCTAGGCACATAGAGGTGGGACCCCAGTGAAACCTGACCTTCAAGCCGAAGATAGCCCTGGGTAAACCAGATTGAGAACCTGTCTTCCTGTTTGGTGTGTTTTCCTCTGAGTGATCCCTACACTTCACTTATTTTATAATACATATACCTACCCTTTTCTAATTGGTTTTATACACTGTCATGCTCACTTTTGAGTAGTGCCTTTGCTTTAGTCTTTCTCTGCATATTCACAAACCAATCAGCACCCACTTCCCTCTTCTGAGCCCATAAAAGCTCCAGACTCAGCCACACAGGGAGAGAAACCACCTGACTGCAGGGATGGGGGACTAGCCCCCACATCCCCTCTCTGCTGAGGGCTGGTCTGTCACTCAAAATTATTCTCCACCCTCCTCACCCTTCAAAATGTTAGTATAATCTCATTCTTTTTGGATGTGGGTCATGAGCTCGGAAACCACTGAATGTGGGTACAAGCTATAACACAGGCAAGCTAGGGCACGTCTGGCCCAGCCATGGGCTGAGCCAGTACACAAGCCAGTCTTGGCCCAGCAGGCAAAGTGGGCAGGGTGCCTGTGATGCCAGGCCACAGGGCTGGGGGCAGGGGTGCGTCACTGGCTGTGGAGGTCCCTGGTTTCAAACTGGCTGAGAAATGTCCTGTGTCATTAACTTTTACAACAACTAAGTAAGAGAGCTTGTATTTGGTGATTTTAGTTCTGTAATAGAATTAGTTCTGTAATAAAATTTAGACTCTGAATGAACTTTAGCATTGTATTAAGAACATAGAAATAATTTGATATTTTTATTTGATGGATTGATTTTTTTTTTTCTAGAATACAGGCAGTTTTGAAGAAGTTTCAGTAGATTTGTTGCTTTGTTGTACAGCATTGCAATTCAGAGAAAATCACATGCTTTTTTTTTTTTTCTGAGACTGAGTCTCACTTTGTTGCCCAGGCTGGGGTGCAATGGCACAATCTTGGCTCACTGCAACCACTGCCTGCCAAGTTCAAGCAATTCTTCTGCCTCAGCCTCCCAAGTAGCTGAGCTTACAGGTGCCCACCACCACACCCAGCTAATTTTTGTATTTTTGTAGAGACGGGGTTTCACCATGTTGGCTAGGCTGGTCTTGAATTCCTAACCTCAGGTGATCTGCCCACGTTGGCCTCCCAAAGTGCTGGGATTACAGGTGTGAGCCACCGTGCTGGGGTGATCACTTGGTTTTTGAAAAATATTGCTCTGTATCTTGTTAATTATTCTGCATATTTGAGTGGGATTTATTGGGAACATGTCAAGAAAAGAAAACTATCATTAATTAGTATTTAAAGAATTAATTAGTATTATTCAGAAGTCTTTCTCAGGACTATCGACAAAACCTATGGCCTGGGAGCAGTACCATCAGACTGCTCTGGCATGGTAGTTCAGCCCACTGCTACGTACGGGTGGTGGGGGTTCAGTACATGCAAAATCACATTGAGCTTGCTCAGAAGTTACATTAAAGCAGAACCACATCAAGACTGGGGTGTATGGAATACTATGCAGCCATAAAAAAGGATGAATGCACATGTACCCTAGAACTTAAAGTATAATAATAAAAAATAATAATAATAATAATAAAAAGACTGGGGTGTAACCAGTATATAATTGATCTATATAACCCAAAACCTCTTGTACTCCAAAAGCTATTGAAAAAATATTTTTTAAAAAGATTGGGGTATAACAGCACATCTGGTTATAAACTACAGAGGCACAGTCACTAATCCTGTCAGACGTTGTTTTATGTGTAGACAAAGGCAAGGACTATGGTCATTATGTTTTAGGGAATAGAGAGACTCAGGCAAGAAACATGGGGGGCCATGTACTATATTCTGTTTTATCTTCAAGGCATTCTTCTGGAGAGCTGCAATTCATCATAGAGCCAGGGGTTCGAGCAGGCAGGAATAACCCAACATGGCTTCTTACATGTCTACTACTTTGTGTCATCACACACATAATCCATCAGTTTTAGCTTTGATTTCTCATTAAAATGATCTTGGCTTAATTAGTTGGAAAGCTACACATGGATTGCAAAAAAACACATCCTGTTTTAAAAGCAATTAGTCTATAAAGTCACAATTTTTTCCTTGATTCTGTATGAGAACTATAGCTTGCTAGTTTCTATTTCAACTAGAGAGGTGAGCAACAGTTTCTAATCCAATCATTGTAGGTGAGGAATATGTGTAAGAGAATTTGGGAGCATAGTAAAATAGTCTAATAAACATGTTATTGCTGTCTCAAAAAAAGAGAATAGGATCAAAGCAGTTTTTGAAGAGATGATGTCAAGTATTATTTTAAAATAGGCTGGGTGTGGTGGTTCATGCTTGTAATCCCAGCACTTTGGGAGGCCCGAGGCAGGTGGATCACTTGAGGCCAGGAGTTCGAGACCAGACTGGCCAACATGGTGAAATCCCGTTTTGCTAAAATACAAAATTAGCCAGCCGTGGTGGTGGGGGCCTATAATCCCAGCTACTCAGGAGGCTGAGGCAGAAGAATCACTTGAACCCAGAATGCAGAGGTTGCAGTGGGTGGAGATCATGCCATTGCACTCTAGCCAGGGCAACAAAAGCAAAACTCTGTCTCAAAAAAAAAGAAGAAAGAAAAGAAAGAGAAGAAAGAAAAGAAAGGAAGGAAGGAAGGAAGGAAGGAAGGAAGGAAGGAAGGAAGGAAGGAAAGAAGGAAGGAGAAAGACACGAACCACTAGGTTTATGAAGGTCAGCAAACCCCAACCCAGATAAATACAAAGATAACTCCATTATGCCTTTTTTTTTTTTTTTTTTTTGAGGCGGAGTCTCGCTCCTGTCACCTGGACTGGGAAGTGCAGTGGCCGGATCTCAGCTCTCACTGCAAGGCTCCGCCTCCGGGGTTTACGCCATTCCTCCTGCCCTCAGCCTCCAGAGTAGTGGGCACTACAGGCTTCGCCGCCACCTCACCCGGGCTAGCTTGTTAGGTATTTATTGAGTTTAGAAGACGGGGTTTTCACCGTGTTAGCCAGGACTGGTCTCGATCTCCTGACCTCCGTGATCCGCCCGTTCGGCGTCCCAAAGTGCTGGGATTACAGGCTTTGAGGCCACCGGCCCGGGCCCTCCGATTATGCCTATTTTAAGGCAAACTTTACAGAAACCAAAGTTAAAAGAGAAAATTTTAAAATCAGCTAGGAGATCCAAGAAGAAATTTTACTTTCAAATAAGAAAAATCAAGAATGGAATAGGTTGGTTTTCAGGGCAAAAACTTGAAAATTAGAAGACAGCAGAAGACATCTTTAAAAGTACTTAAAAGAAAAACAAATGCCAAACTAAAATTGTAAGCCATTGAAAGCTATTCAAGAAAATAAAAACAAAATAAAATGGCTATGGTAGTCTGAATAAAGAGCTGACAAAGGACGTTGGTTAGCAAACTGGCAATACAGAAAGGTATTAAAAAAGAAATTACCAAAGTCAAGGAAGTGGGAAATACAAGGAATGAGTGCAGAAAGCCTTTGAAAGTGTGTGTAATTTTTTAATTAATATTTAAAATAATTGCAATTATTATTAGGGATGCTCATACATATCCCAGATAACTCCGTAGGGAGAAATATAGCCAATCCAAAGATCGTGAGGTGCACCAGAAAACATAGTTTTTTTAAAAAGAAGGAAAAATTGACAGAACATAAAAGAAAAATGGAAGCAAATCATTTAATTTGGAGATTTTAACGTTATCTCATGACTGAATGGGAAACAACAGATAACAATTATAAGCAAGAGTATTTAAGATTTAATTTAATTTTATATTTCAGAACACTGCACTAAACAATTAGCCATTTTTTTACATTTTTTAAAAGGGACATGGGATATGTTGCCAACAATAGTAAGGCCATAAAGCAGATCTCAAACAATTTCAGAGATTTGAGTAAAACAATATATTTATCTGAATCACAGGTGGAGCTGAACTACACCAGAATTCAATAATAAAAAAATACTAACTAGAAATTGTGAAATTTATGGGAAACCAAGTGGACACACTTTTAAATAAACATGCGTCCAAACAAGAAATTTCATATGGAAATAAAATTATTTTGAACCTGGAAAGCCAATACAAACAGGGACATGTAAAAACGATGATATACAAGATAAAGCAATGCTCACTATGGAATTTACAGATCTAAATTTACATAAAAATAAGAATGTTTGCAGGTTAGTGATATAAGCTTACATCTTAAAAAGCATAGAGGACGAGAATTTCCAAAGTAAATAAAAAGAGCATAGCAGAAAGAAAATATAAGTAAAAGAATAAAGTCAATTAAATAGAAAACGAAAAAGGTAATAAGATAATCACCAAAACCAAAGGTAGGGTTTTGGAAGATTAATTAATAAACTTTCAAGCCAGCATGGGTGGGGTAACTGCCTATATCCCAGCACTTTGGGAAAGGGCCAGGCAGAGGCGGGATCACGAGGTCAGGAGATGACATTCCGGGCTAAACACGGTGGAACCACCGTTCTTTACTTGAAATACAAAAAAAAAAAAAAAAAAAAAAAATAGTGAGCTGGTGGGTGCCTGATAGTTTCCCAGGGTTACTCGGGAGGCTGAGGCAGGAGAATGGTGTGAACCCGGGAGACAGAGCTTGCAGTGAGCCGAAATCATGCCACTGGACTCCAGCCTGGGCAACAGAGTGAGACTCTGTTTCAAAAAAATAAAAATAAATAAATAAAATAAACAAATAAATAAATAAACTCAATAAAATGATCTAGAATATAAAAGAGAAAAGACAAATTATCAATACAAGGAATAAACTTTGGGACACGAGTAAAGACTTTAGGGATGTTAAAAAGATCACTCAGACAGCAGGGCAGGGGAAACATAGATGCAAAAATCCTCAACAAAATACTAGCAAATAATCAAAATACTAGCACATAATTAAAAAGCTAACCTACCATGATCAAGTAGGCTTTATCCTTGGGATGCAAGGTTGGATCAACATATACAAATCTATAAATGTTATTCACCACATAAACAGAACTAAAATAAGCAGCCACATGATTATCTCAATAGATGCAGAAAAGACTTTCAATAAAATTTAACATCGCTTCATGTTAAAAACCCTGAAAAAACTAGGCAGTGAAGGAATATACCTTAAAATAATAAGAGCCATCTATGACAAACTCACAGCCAACATCATACTGAATGGGCAAGAGCTGGAAGTATTCCCCTTGAGAACCAGAACAAGATAAGAATTTCATGATGGTTATATCAGAGGCTGGGAAAGGTAGTGGAGTGGAGAAGAGGAAGTGGATATGGCTAATGGGCACAAAAATATGGTTAGATAAGATGAATAAAATCTAGTATTTGATACCACAACAGTGTGACTACAGTCAACAATAATGTATTGTACATTTAAAAATAACTATATGAGTATAATTGAATTGTCTGTAACACAAAGAAAGGATAAATGCTTGTGGTGATGGGGTCATTTACTCTGATATGATTAATGCACATTCCATGCCGGTACCAAAATATCTTATGTACCCCATAAATATATATGCATACCTACTATATTTATACCATAAATATATATACACCATAAATATACACACCTATTATGTACCTCAAAAAATTAAAAATAAAAAAACCATCAGTCTTAAATGGTGTTTTATCAGATAATCAAAAAAGGAGAAATATTTTTTACCTCATAAGACCAGCATAACCTTAAAACTAAAGCCTAGTAAAACATTGTAAGAAAAGGAAAATCGCTGAGTAATAATCCTCATGAACACAAATGCAAAAATACTAAATAAAATAATACAAGAATTCAGTAATTTATTAAAAGGATAACATACGATGACCAAATGGATTTTTTTCTAGGAATCAAGGTTGGTTTAGCTTTCAACATCAATGGAAGAAATTTACCACATTAACAGAATCCTCTCCAAAACTCCATATGACAATTTATATAAATGCTGAAAAGCATTTGGTAAAACAGCCCTCACTCATGATAAAATCAATTGTCAGCCAGTAGGAATGCCCTTCATCTGTTAAAATATACCTACAAAAAGGCTTACACTTAACATAACAATGATGGATTGAAAACTTTTCTTCTGAATGCAAGATCAAGACAAGAACGTCCACCACCATCACTTCTACTAACCACCATACTTACAGCCAATGCACAAAGGCAATACAAAGAAATCAAGTTACAAAGACTAAAAAGGAAAAAGAAAACTTTCATGATCTACAGATGACATAATTTTATGTGGAAAATAAACAATAAATCTATAAAATTTTAGTGAATTTAGCACAGTTACTGGATACACACTCAATATAAAATTTACATATATGTTTTATATAAAAGTAATAAACAGCTAGAAATGAAATGTACAAAAATTACCATTTATAATATGCGGTAACAGCAATAAAACATTTAATTCATGGAATAAATCTAGTAAGACATTAAAAATTTCTATGCCTAAAACTAAATTGCTGAGAGTAAAACAACTAATCCTCTCAAAATTGATCAACATAATCAAGAAAAGTACAATCAAAATTACCAGAAAGCATGTGTGTGTGTGTGTGTGTGTGTGTGTGTGTGTGTGTGTGTGTGTGTAAACTAAAAAACTGATGCTGAAATGTACATAGAAATGCAAAGGACCTAGGTAAGGCATGGAAATCTTGAAAAAGAAGAACAAACTGGTGGATTTTACAAATTTACAGTAACTATCACAGTGTAATATTGGCACAAGGACTGAAACTGAACCAATAAAAGATAGCAAAGATTCCAGAAACAGGTTCATGCCTATGTGGTCACCTGATTTACAACAAAGGCATCAGTGCAATTTAGTAAAGAAAGATAGTATTTTCCATGGCAGGGAAGGGGAACAAAACACCTGCCTTCCATTGTACACAAAAATTATTTTGAGATAGATCATGAATCTAAGTGGGAAAGGTAAAACATTAAAACTACAGAAAAATAGAAAAATAATTTAATATAGGGAAATATGTTTTAAATAAGTCCAAAAAGATAAAATATTATTAATTTAGACTTCATTAAAATTATGAATTTTATGAATTATTGCTTATTAAGTCACCATTATGAGGGTAAAAAGACAAAATGATGGGCAAGAATGCTTGCAATATATTTATCTTGCCAATCATCTGTACCTGGAATTTCAAAAAACTCCTATAAATCAAGTTTTAGAGTCACAAAAAACACAATAACAAATAGACATAAGATTTGAACAGGTACTTCACAAAAAAGGATCTCTAAATGCCCAAAAACATAAAAGTGCTACCAATCATAACTCATCATGGAAATGCAATTTAAAACACAATGAGGCACTTTCATATATCCATCAGAATTACTAAAATTAAAAAGACTGACAATACCAAGTGTCAATGACAAAGTGAAGCAACCAGAACTCTAACGCTACTGCTTGTGGAAGTGTAAGTTGGTAAAAGCATGTTGGGTAACTATTTATAGTAGTATCTACTAAAACTAAGCATACTTATACCCTGCGAAATGACAATTCCACTCTTACGGGGATAACTAAAAAAATAAGGGCATGTGTCCATTTAAAAGACCTACTTAAGAATGTTCATGGGCACTTTATTCATAAAAACCTCCGTTGGAAATAATCCAAATGTTCATCAAGAGTAGAATGAAGAAGGCCAGGCACGGTGGCTCATGCCTGTAATCCCAGCACTTTGGGAGGCTGAGGCGGGCGGATCACAAGGTCAGGAGATTGAGACCATCCTGGCTAACACGGTGAAACCCCGTCTCTACTAAAAATACAAAAATAAATTAGCTGGGCATGATGGCAGGAGCCTGTAGTCCCAGCTACTCGGGAGGCTGAGGCAGGAGAATGGCGTGAACCCGGGAGGCGGAGCTTGCAGTGAACCGAGATCGTGCCACTGCACTCCAGCCTGGGCGACAGAGCGAGACTTCATCTCAAAAAAAAAAAAAAAAAGAGTAGAATGAAGAAATGAATGGTGATAAACCATTGACTTGGCATACGTTAATTGCTGTGTGAGATACACTGGAATCCCACATAGTAACTAGAGTAGGTTACTGCTACATGTAGTAACATGTATAACTATCACAGAGATAATATTGAATAAAAGAAGTTAGACATAGAAGAATACACACTGAATGATTACATTTGTCTCAAGTTCAAGAGCAGCCAGATCTTATATGTGGCGGTAGAAATCAGAATACTGGTTTATGGCTAGCGTGTTGCAGACTGTAAGAAATGTGCTAGAGATGTTCTATATTTTGGTCTTAGTGGTGGTATCACGGAATATCGGGAGAACCCGCTCCAGATGATTAAGGTGGGTTTTTTTATATTTCTTAAGTGTCTCGGCTGGGTTGAGAAATAAAGGGAAACAGCACAAGAGAGAGAAATTTAAAGCTGGGTATCCAGGGGAGACATCACATATCGGCAGGATCCGTGATGTTCCCCGAGCCCTAAAACCAGCAAGTTTTTATTAGCTATTCTCAAAAGGGGAGGGAGTGCACGAATGGGGTGTGGGTCACAGAGATCACGTACTTCACAAGGTAATAAAATATCACAAAACAAATGGAGGCAGGGCGAGATAACAGGACCACCGGATGAGGTGAAATTAAAATTGCCAATGAAGTTTCGGGCACGCATTGTCATTGATAACATCTTATCAGGAAACAGGGTTTGAGAGCAGATAACCTGTCTGACCAAAATTTATTAGGTGGGAATTTTTGTCCACCTGATAAGCCTGGGAGCGCTAAAGGAGACCAGGGCTTGTTTCATCCCTTCCGCTTCGACCATAAAGGATGGGACACCTTAAAAAAGGGCCGTCTATAAGCCTACCTTCAGGTTGCATTCTCTTTCTCAGGGATGCTCCTTGCTGAGAAAAGAATTCAGCAATATTTCTCCTATTTGCTTATGAAAGAGGAGGAATATAGCTCTGTTCTGTCCGACTCACCTGCGGCCAGTTCAAAGTTACCTCTCGTTCCCTGAACATCGTTGTTATCCTGTTGTTTTTTAAAGATGCCCAGATTTCATATTTTTCAAACACACATTCTCTACAAACAATTTGTGCAGTTGATACAATCACAGGGTCCTGAGGTGACATTCATCCTCCTCAGCTTACAAAAAAGATGACCGGATTAAGAGATTAAATTAAAGACAGGCATAGGAAATCACAAGGATATTCACTGGGGAAGTGATAAGTGTCCATGAAATCTTCACAATTTATGTTCAGAGATTACNTCATCCCTTCCGCTTCGACCATAAAGGATGGGACACCTTAAAAAAGGGCCGTCTATAAGCCTACCTTCAGGTTGCATTCTCTTTCTCAGGGATGCTCCTTGCTGAGAAAAGAATTCAGCAATATTTCTCCTATTTGCTTATGAAAGAGGAGGAATATAGCTCTGTTCTGTCCGACTCACCTGCGGCCAGTTCAAAGTTACCTCTCGTTCCCTGAACATCGTTGTTATCCTGTTGTTTTTTAAAGATGCCCAGATTTCATATTTTCAAACACACATTCTCTACAAACAATTTGTGCAGTTGATACAATCACAGGGTCCTGAGGTGACATTCATCCTCCTCAGCTTACAAAAAAGATGACCGGATTAAGAGATTAAATTAAAGACAGGCATAGGAAATCACAAGGATATTCACTGGGGAAGTGATAAGTGTCCATGAAATCTTCACAATTTATGTTCAGAGATTACAGTAAAGACAGGCATAAGAAATTATTATAAAAGTATTAATTTGGGGAACTAATACATGTTCATGAAATCTTCACAATTTATATTCTTCTGCTGCTGCTTCTGCCGGTCCCTCCATTCGGGGTCCCTGACTTCCAGCAACAATGGAAGAGGATACAAATGTAAAAATGTATCCACCTGGATATTTAATATCCATGTGTTTTTCTCTTTTCTGCAAATACCCTGTTTTAGGGTATTTGCAGAGATACTTCATATCTTGAAGTATAAAGATTAATTTATATGTTGACTTTTAATTTTTAAAATATAGTCTATATTGAACTTTAAATAAATGCTAAGAAAAGACACACAATTTTCCTATTTATTGCAGAATAATATATTTAAATGTGTTTAAATAGCTATATCGTTTTGAAAATTCTGCTGACTAAAAATAGTATGTACAACTCCTTTCAAAGGTTGTTCAAGTACCTGTTAACACATCTGTGCAAACAGAAAGTTGTAACAGTTGTCTAAACATCAGATAAAAACATCAACACAATAACAAAATTTAACTCCAACTATTAAAATATGTTTCTATTTATTATTGAGGAGTGACTCAATCTTTTTTCTTTCTTTGCCTCAATGTTTGTTGACATGAAATGAATATTTATGCATGAATCAAATTCTTTAATAGTGTCAGTTGGATAGAGTGAAATTTGAGACTGAATTTGACAACACGGGTTGTAGTATCTATTTCACGGGCTAGTCATCTAAGAGCAAACTTTTATATTGATGTGAATTGTGGTAATAAGTTTGTTAGTTTTTCTTATCTATACATTCATGTAATTCATTTTATATATTTATTATATATAAATTTCAAACTACCTGATTCAAAAAATGTAGCCAGATGTTAACCTCAACATTTGAGTAATTCACTATTTTCTTTTGAAGTATTTTTAAAATTATTTGATCCAAAATTTTGTTCTACTTAGTAACTTACGATTGGATATTCATGTCTATTGGCCATTTTAAGTATATTATCATTGTAACTAAATAATTGCTTCGAATTAGAAAAGTTCCTTTTGGCGGGGCATAGTGGCTCAGGACTGTAATCCCAACACTTTGGGAAGCGGAGGCGGGCGGATCACGAGGTCGGATCGCGTGGTCAGGAGATCGAGACCATCCTGGCTAACACGGTGAAACCCAGTCTCTACTAAAAATACAAAAAATTAGCCACGCGCGGTGGTGGGTGCCTGAAGTCCCAGCTACTCGGGAAGTTGAGTCAGGAGAATGGCGTGAACCCGGGAGGTGGAGCTTGCAGTGAGCTGAGATGGTGCCACTGCACTTCAACCTGGGCAACAGAGGGGGAGTCCTTCTCAAAAAAAAAAAGAAAGAAAGAAAGAAAAAGAAAAGAAAAGTTCCTCTTAACAGAAAGGTATAAACGGCAGCCTCCTTCTATAGGAAGAGAAGTAGAAATAGAAATAACAGCTTTTCCAGTAGATGATGTAAACAAATATCAAGAATACCAAAGAGGGTGGGGCCAAGATGGCTGACTAAAAGCAGCAGCAATGGGAGGCTCCCATTAAAAGAACCATAACAGCCTGAATCCAGCACCAGCAACCAAGGTATCCAGGTTCTGTCATCAGAAGTGACTACATGGCTGGCATGACCACAGAGAGGAAGGAAGAATAGTGTGGTGTGGTGGCCCAGCTGACAGCCACACAGGGCAGGGGAGACCCCAACCCCCAAAGGAGGCAGTGAATGAGGATGCTACCCAGGCTGGGAAACTGTGTTTTTTTCTCAAAAGTGTGCCACCACGGATTGGAGGATCCCACTTGTAAGCCCATGCCTCCAGGGCCTAGGGCCCCAACCGTGGAGCTGCACAGATTCTCAAAAGGTATTCAGCTAGAATCTGGAATCAGTTAGAGTCTGCTAAGCTCCCGGGCCGGGGGGGGGGCGGGGGGGGGCAGCACCATAGCTGCTGCTGCTTGCCACCATCTAAGCCATTTGAGCTCCTTGTGAGAGGGGCAGCAGCCAGCACTGGGACTGATAGCTGCCTAACACTAAGCTCCTAGGGAGGGGGAGGGGCAGCTGCCATCCCTATAGCTCCAGGCCATGCTTTTCCCCTGCTGGAGCAGAGAAGTCCCAAGAGGTATCTGCCACAGCCTAACAAAACACCTGTGGCAGACTGTGGCCAGAGACACTCTTCAGGCCTGATCCTGACCTATCACTCCTCACTTGGCAGGGCCTCCCTGCAGCAGCTCCAACAACTCCTGCCAGGATCTCAGAGACAGAACTCTGATCTCCCTGAGCCTAAGCCTCTAGCAGGACGGGTAGCCACAGTCTCCACGGAACAGCAGACTTAGTCTGTCCTCTTGCTAGTTCTGAGGAGTCTGGGCAGCCCAGGCAAGTGGGTTTTCCCCCAGGAAGCACACCCCTTCCACCAAGGGACAGTCAAAGCACTTTGTTAAATGGGTCCTGCTCCCTGTGCCACCCAACTGGGTGAGACCCTCCAAAAGGGGTTGTCAGATACCCTATGCAGGAGCATACCTACTGGCACCAGGTCAGTGCCCCTCAGGGTCAGAGATCCCAGAGGAAGGAGCAGGCACCAATCTTTGCTGTTCTGCAGCTTCCTTGAGTGACATCTCCAGACGCTGGAGCGAACCAGATGAATAAGGCCTGAAGTGAACCCACAGCAATCCGCTGCAGCCCTATAGAAGAGGGATCTGATAACTGAAAGAAAAACAAACAGAAAGTAACAAAAATAGCATCATCAACAACAAAAGCCTCCATAAAACCCCATCCAAGATTCAGCAGCCTCAAAGATCAAAACTAGACAAACTCATGACGAAGTGAAAGAATCAATGAGAAAAATGCTGAAAACCCAAAGGCCAGAGTGCCTCTTTTCCTCCAAATGATCGTAACGCCTTTCCCGCAAGGGTGCAGAACTGGACAGAGGATGAGATGGGTGAATTGACAGAAGTGGGCTTCAGAAGGTGGGTAATAACAAACTCCACTGAGCTAAAGGAGCATACTTGAACCTAGTGAAAAGAAGCTATGAACCTTGATAAAAGGTTACAGGAGCTGATAACTAGAATAGACATTTTAAAGAGGAACATAAATGACCTGATGGAGTTGAAAAACACAGCACAAGAACAACATGAAGCACACAATATCACAAGTATCAATAGCTGAATTGACCAAGAGGGAGAAAGGATATCAGAGTTTGAAGACCATCTTGCTGAAGTAAAGCATACAGACCAAATTAGAGAAAAAAAGAACAAAAAGGAATGAACAAAACCTCCAAGAAATATGGGACTATGTATAAAGATTGAGCCTATGATTGATTGGAGTATCTAAAAGAGACAGGAGAATGAATGCAAAGCACACTTCAGGATATTATTCAGGAGAAATTCCCCCTACCTAGAAAGACAGGCCAACATTCAAATTTAGGAAATACAGAGAACACTGCTAAGATACTTCATGAGAAGATCAGCCCAAGATACAAAATCATCAGATTCTCCAAGGTCAAAATAAAGGAAAAAATGTTAAGGGCAGCCAAAGAGAAAGGACAAGTCACCTACAAAGGGAAGCCCATCAGACTAACAGCAGACCTCTCAGCAGAAGCCCTACAAGACAGAAGAGTGGGGACCAATATTCGACATTCTTAAAGAAAAAGAATTTTCAACCCAGATTTTCATATCCAGCCAACTAAGCTTTATAAGCAAAGGAGAAATAAAATCTTTTCCAGACGAGCAAATGCTGAGGGATTTTGTTACCACCAGGCCTGCCTTGCAAGAGCTCCTGAAGGAAGCACTAAATCTGGAAACGAAAAACCAGTACCAGCCACTGCAAAAACATACCAAAATATAAAGACCAATGACACTATGAAGAACCTGAATCAACTAGTATGCAAAATAACCAGATAGCATCATGATGACAGTATCAAATTCAAACATAACAATATTAACCTTCAATGTAAATGGGCTAAATGCCCCCAATTAAAAGACACAAACTGGCAACTTGTATAGAGTCAAGACCCATTGGTGTGCTATATTCAGCAGACCCATCTCACACGCAAAGATGCGCATAAGCTCAAAATAAAGGGATAGAGGAAAATTTACCAAGCAAAACAGGGGTTGCAATCCTAGTCTCTGACAAAACAGTCTTTAAACCAACGAAGATCAAACAAGACAAAGAAAGGCATTACATAATGGTAAAGGGATCAATTCAACAAGAGCTAACTATCCTAAATATATATGCACCCAAAACAGGAGGACCCAGATTCAAAAAACACGTTCTTAGAGACCTACAAAGAAACTTAGACTCCCACACAATAACAATGGGAGACTTTAACACCCCATTGTCAGTATTAGACAGATCATTGAGACAGAAAATTAACAAGGATATTCAGGACTTGAATTCAGCCCTGGAACAAATGGACCTAATAGACATCTACAGAACTCTTCACCTCAAATCAACAGAATATACATTTTTCTCAGTGCCACATGGCACTTATCTAAAATCGACCACATAACTGGAAGTAAAACACTCTCTTAGCAAGTGCAAAAGAACTGAAATCATAACAAACAATCTCTCAGAACACAGTGCAATCAAATTGGAACTCAGGATTAATAAACTAACTTGAAACGACACAACTACATGGAAACTAACATTCTGCTTCTGAATGACTCCTGAGTAAATAATGAAATTAAGAAGAAATCAAGAAGTTCTTTGAAACCAATTAGAGCAAAGAGACAACATACCAGAATCTCTGGGATGCAGCTAAAGCAGTGTTAAGAGGGAAATTTATGGAACTAAATGGACACATCATAAAGCTAGAAAGATCTAAAATCGACACCTTAACATCACAATTAAAAGAGCTAGAGAAGCAAGAGCAAACAAATTCAAAAGCTTGCAGAAGACAAGAAATAACTAAGATCCAAGCAGAACTGAGAGAGACAAGAAAAATCCTTCAAAAAATTAATGAATTCAGGAGCTGGTTTTTCAGAAAAAATAACAAAATACATAGACCACTAGCTAGACTAATAAAAAAGAAAAGAGAGAAGAATTAAATAGACAAAATAAAAAACGATGAAAGGGATATCACCACTGACTCCACAAAATTACAAACTACCATCAAGGAATACTATAAACACCTCTAGGCAAATAAACTAGAAAACCTAGAAAAAAATGGATAAATTCCTGGACACATATACCCTCCCAAGACTAAACCATAAAGAAGCTGAATCCCTGAATAGATCAATAACAAGTTCTCTTATTGAGGTAGTAACTGATAGCCTACCAACTAAAAAAAGCCCAGGACCAGATGGATTAACAGCCGAATTCTACCAGAGGTACCGAAAGGTACAAAGACGAACTGGTACCATTCCTTCTGAAACTATTCCAAACAAGTGAAAAGGAGGGACTTCACCCTCTCATTGTATAAGGCCAGCATCATCCTGATACCAAATCCTGGCAGAGACACAACAATAAAAGAAACTTCAAGCCAATATCTCTGATGAACATCGATGTGAAAATCCTCAATAACATACTGGCAAACTGAATTCAGCAGCACATTCACAAACTTATTCACCACAATCAAGTCAGTTTCATCCCTGGGATGCAAGCCTGGTTCAACATACACAAATCAATAAATGTAATCCATCACATAAACAGAACCAATGACAAAAAACCATAATTATCCCAATAGATGCAGAAAAGACCTTTGATAAAATTCAACATCTCGTCATGTTAAAAACTCTCAATAAACTAGATACTGATGGAGCATATCTCAAAATAATAATAGCTATTTATGAAAAACTCACAGTCAATATCACACTGAATGGGCAAGTTGAAAGCATTCCCTTTGAAAACTGGCACAAGACAAGGGTGCCCTCTCTCACCACCCTTGTTCAACATACTATTGGAAGTTCTGGCCGGGGCAATCAGGCAAAAGAAAGAAATAAAAGGTATAAAAGGTATTCATATAGGAAGAGAGGAAATAAAATTGTTTCTCTTTGCAGATGATGTGATTCTATATTTAGAAAACTCCATAGTCTCAGCCCCCAAAATCCTTAAACTGTTAAGCAAATTCAGCAAAATCTCAGGAAACAAAATCAATGTGCAAAAATCACAAGCATTCTTATACACAAACAATAGACAAACAGAGAAACAAATCTTGAATGAACTCCCATTCACAATTGCTACAAAGAGAATGAAATACCTAGGAATACAACTTACAAGGGATGTGAAGGACCGCTTCGAGGAGAACTACAAACCACTGCTCAAGAAAATAAGAGAGGACACAAACAAATGGAAAAACATTCCACCCTTATGGATTGAAAGAATCAATATCACGAAAATGGCCATGCTGCCCAAAGTAATAGATTAATAGATTCAATGTTATTCCCCTCAAACCACTACTGACATTCTTCACAGAATTCGAAAAAAACTACTTTAAATTTCATATGGAACCAAAAAAGATCCCATATAGCCAAGACAATCCTAAGCAAAAAGAACAAAGCTGGAGGCATGATGCTACCTGACTTCAAACTACACTACAAGGATATAGTAACTAAAACAGCATGGTACTGGTACCAAAACAGACAATAGGCCAATGGAGCTGAACAGAGACCTCAGAAATAACACCATACATCTACAACCATCTGATTTTTGACAAGCCTGACCAAAACAAGCAACAGCGAAAGGATTCCTTATTTAATAAATGGTGCTGGGAAAACTGGCTAGCCATGTGCAGAAAACTGAAACTAGACCCCTTTCTTACAGCTTATACAAAAATCAACTCAAGATGGATTAAAGACTTAAATGCAAAACCCAAACTATAATAACCCTAGAAGAAAAACTAGGCAATACCATTCAGGACATAGGCATGGGCAAATACTTTATGATGAAAATGCCAAAAGCAACAAAAGCTAAAATTGACAAATGGTATCTGGTTAAACAAAAGAGCTTCTGCATAGCAAAAGAAACTATCATCAGAGTGAACAGTCAGCTCACAGAAATGGGAAAAAAATTTTGCAATCTACCTTTCTGACAAAGGTCTCATATCTATAATCTACAAGAAACTTAAACAAATTTACAAGAAAAGAAAATCATCAAAAGCAGGCAAAGTATACGAACAGACACTTCTCAAAAGAAGACATTTATGTGACCAACAAACATAAAAAAAGCTCAACATCATTGATCATTAGCGAAATGAAAATCAAAACCACAATGATGTACCCTCTCACACCAATCAGAATGGTGATTATTAAAAAGTCAAGAAACGATAGATGCTGGCAAGTGTGTGGAGAAATAGAAACACTTTTACACACTGTTGGTGGGAATGTAAATTAGTTCAACTATCATGGAAGACAGTGTGGCTATTCCTCAAGGATCTAGAACCAGAAATAACATTTGATCCAGCAATCCCATTACTGGGTGAATACCCAAAGTAATGTAAATCATACTACTATAAAGACACATGCACACATGTGTTTATTGCAACACTATTTCTAATAGCAAAGACATGGAACCAACCCAAATGCCTATCGATGATAGATTGGATAAATAAAATGTGGTACATATACACTGTGGAATACTATGCAGCCATAAAAATAAATGAGATCACGTCCTTTGCAGGGACATGGATGAAGCTGGAAGCTATCATACTCAGCAAACTAACACAGCAACAGAAAAGCAAACACTGTATGTTCTCACTCAAGTGAGAGTTGAACAATGAGAACACATGGACACAGGGAAGGGAACGACACACACTGGGGCCTGTCAGCAGGTGGGGAGCAAGGAAAGGAGAGCCTTAGAACAAATAGCTAATGCATGTGGGACTTAAAACCTAGATGACACATTGATAGGTGCAGCAAACCACCATGGCACACATAAACCTATGTAATNAATAGCAAAGACATGGAACCAAACCAAATGCCTATCGATGATAGATTGGATAAATAAAATGTGGTACATATACACTGTGGAATACTATGCAGCCATAAAATAAATGAGATCACGTCCTTTGCAGGGACATGGATGAAGCTGGAAGCTATCATACTCAGCAAACTAACACAGCAACAGAAAAGCAAACACTGTATGTTCTCACTCAAGTGAGAGTTGAACAATGAGAACACATGGACACAGGGAAGGGAACGACACACACTGGGGCCTGTCAGCAGGTGGGGAGCAAGGAAAGGAGAGCCTTAGAACAAATAGCTAATGCATGTGGGACTTAAAACCTAGATGACACATTGATAGGTGCAGCAAACCACCATGGCACACATAAACCTATGTAATAAATCTGCACATTCTGCACTTGTATCCCGGAACTTAAAGTAAAATTAAAAAGAAAAAAAAAAGAATGCTAAAGAGGACATACTTTGTCATGAATATACTGCTAAGATTAAAATGAGTTAAATGTAATTAAATGGTGGGAAAGTCTGAGAGCCTTGTTTTCAGAAAAGTACTCAGGATTTTTTTTTTTTCTTAAAAGAACACAAAGAAATGTATATACTTTCTGTAAGCTGTTCTGCTATATTACTATAAACATCTTTCTAGTCAATGCACACACACCCCTGACATACAAAACTAACAGTATTTTAAATGAGTACTTATATGCCCCAGGTTTGGTGAAGCATAATTAATTTAGTTTAATAAATTTTAGAAAATGTATGGTTTTCAATTTTTTATATTTCTAATTTGTTAAATTATGAATTATACTGTAATTAATATGTTCAGAATGAAATATTTTCTTCAATTCATGATGATTTTAGGGCAAATTACTGGAGTTTGGGTAGGTACACTTTGATTAACAAGTCATTTAAACATATTTTTGCCAAACAAGATAATTATCTTATACTGTAACCAACAAAGGGCATTAAACTTCCATAAGAGAGAGAGAGACAGAAATCAAATCTTTCTATCTTTTCCTTTATAATTTCTGTTCCTTTTTTTTTTTTTTTTTTTTTTTCTTTGAGACAGGGTCTCATTCATTGCAAACTTCAGCTTCTGGGCTCAGGCTTCCCAGATAGCCTCTGTCCTCAGCCTCCCAACTAGTTGGAACTACAGGTGTGTGCCAAGTGCCTGGCTCATTTTTGTTATTTTATTTTATTTTATTTTTTTGTAGAGATAGAATCTTTTTATGTTGTCCAGACTGGTCTCAAACTCTTGGCTTCAAGGGATCCTCCCTCCCTAGTCTATTAAAGCATTGGGATTACAGGCATGAGTCACTACACCTGGCCATAATTTCTGTTCTTAATGGTATACTTAAAGAGGTTTTTCTTACTACAATATGCATATTCACTGTGATAGTTAATTTTAGGTGTCAACTTGACTGGATTACACATAGCTAATAAAGCGTTATTTTTGGGTGTGACTATAAGGAGCTTGACATGTGAGTCAGTGAGCTGAGTAAGGAAGATATTCCCTTAGAGTGGTTGGGCACCATCTAATTTGCTGGAGGATTGGGTAGGGTAGAGCAAAAAGCAGAGGAAAGATGAATTTGTTCTCTCTCTCCTGGAGCTGGGACACATTTTTTTCTCCTGCTCTCAGACATTAAAAATTCAGGTTTTCCATCCTTTGGACTCTGGGACCTGCACCAGTGACACCACTCCACTACCACCCACTCCTTTCTCCTGAGTTCTCAGGCCCTGGGGCTGGGAGTTACAACATCAGTTTCCCTGGTTCTGAGGCTTTCAAACTTGAACAGCCATGCTACTGACTTCCCTGGTTCTGTAACTTGCACATGACCTATCATGGAGCTTCTCAACCTCCATAATCACATGAGCCGGTTCCTCTAATAAAAAAACTCTCATATATCATTATCTATTTACCTTATTTGTTCTGTAACTCTGGAGGAGCCTAACTAATACAGTCACTTAAATTTTACTCTGATACTTATATGGTATTATTTCTGAAAAATCACATTTAAGAACATGGTGTGCTAAATTTTTTTGGCTCTCAGTAAGGATTTCTATATAAGTGACACTTTCTTGGTGAGTATGTTATATTGTTGCCTATGTTTTTATTGCTATTACTAACAGATTATTTTATTACAGTTTCTTACCTATTTCTGGCATTTAAGAAATCCATAGATCTTTTGTATATTTTCTTTTTCTCCATTGACTATTACAAAATGTTTTCATGGTTTTAACAGTTTCTTAGTTGATTTTCTTGGGATTCTCTTGGATTTCCTCACTGAAGAATCATGGTTGCATTAGACACATAGGTCTAACCTGATGTATAAAATACCTGCTAGATGTTGCGCACCCTTCTAAGTGACCAAAATACAGTAAATGCAGTCATTGTCCACAGCATAAGAACACGAAGTATCACTCAGCAGGAAACAATCAAATTCCATTTTCAAAGTAGCAAATTAATAGACATACACCCACATAGTATATGAGGCAATGGAGTTAAAAAGTACTGAGAGAAATGAGGTAAGCTATTTCTGGCAGGCACAGGTCAGATGAGAGTAATTACAGTATGTTTATAAAAGAAGATCAAGTTTGGATAAGGATCATAGACTAACAAGGACATTAAGGCCTGAGAGACTCCAGCAAGATGGCAGGATCAAATTTTTAATCCTTCTGAATCCTTATATAAAAATAGAACAACTGAATACAAATTGAAAACCTATGGATAACATTAACAGCAACACCAATTTACATGACAGCCCTACAGACCACAAAATACAAACTGTAGAGGATAAATTCTACAGCTAAAGGATCAGGATTTTATCAGCATCTATATTAAAAGAAACATAAAGAGGTAACAGAACATTCAATGAACATGAATTTAAGAAACTCCAAATAGCCAATAGTATTCATTTTAGAGGAAAATGAGCCAACTTGAGAACAGCAGCTTAAATAAGTATCTGAATACAAGAGCTCTATAGAGTTTTCTATTGCTGCTATAATTTATCACAAACTTAGTGGCTTAAAAAACACAAATTTATTATCTCACAGTCCTGTAGGTAAGAAGTCCTATAGGCTTGGAAAGTTTCTCTGCTCCCACAAGACTGAAATTAAGGTGTCAGCTGGGCTGAATTCCTTTCTGGAGGCTCTGAGGATGGATTTATTTATAATCTCATTCTGTTTGTCAACAGAATTTCATGTGGTTGTTAAAATGATGTCCCCATTTCTTCATTGGCTACTGGCCCATAATCATTCTCAGCTTCTAGAAGCTGCTGAGATCCTTGACTTGTGTCTCTCTTCCTCCATCTTCAAAGACAGCAGTGTTAGGTCAAGTCCCTCTCATAATTCAAATATATCTGAATTTCTTTTGGCTCAACTTTGAGACATTTCTCTCTCTCTCTCTCTCTCTCTCTTTTTTTTTTTTTTTTTAGGGCTTATGTGTTTAGCATTTGGCTTACTTTGATAATTCAGGATCATCTCCCTACTTTAAGGTCAGCTGATTAGTAACCTTAATGACATCCATAAAGTCCCTTCATGAGAGTACTTAGATTAGTGTCAGATTGAATAACCAGGCAACAGAAATCTTGTGGGTCATCTTTAGAATTCTTCCTATCACAGAATAGTCGGTAATTTCTTAAAGGATTGAACCAGTGGGGACCACATAAACTTTGAAAACCAATCAACTAAAGTTCTTTCCCAAGAAAGCCCCACACTGAAGAGAAACTGCTGGGATGGAAGCAAAGTTGAGTAGAATATACGCAAAATAGATGAATAAAAGATAAATTATAGATAAAACAAAGGAAGGATAAAGAGACGGTAAATATTAGAAAGCAAGTCACCATATGTTTCTACATTTCACAAAAACAATAGAAGAAGGGCTGGGCGCAGTGGCTCACGCTTATAATGCCAGCACTTAGGGAAAATGAAGTGGGAGGATCACGAGGTCAGGAGGCGGGAGGATCACGAGACCATCCTGGCTACTGCGGTGAAACCCTATCTCTACTAAAAATACAAAAAAAATAGCCACACGTAGTGGCATGCGCCTGTAGTTCCAGCTACTTGGGAGGCTGAGGCAGGAGAATGGCTTGAACCCAGGAAGCAGAGGTTGCAGTGAGCCAAGATCACACCACTGCACTCCAGCCTGGGTGACAGGGCAAGACTCCATCTCAAAAAAACAAAAAACAAAAAACAGTAGAAGAGTTATGTTAAATATCTATCTCCTAGCAAAATAATCAGCAACAGAAAGGCATTGAGATTAAATAGCACAACGATTGTTAAAAGAAAAAAGAGGACAAGAAGTAAAATAATATCCCTACAGGCAAAGGAATTACTCTAGAAAGATATGGCCACAAAACAACCTGTACATAAATTAACTATACACATTAGGAATGGTTATAAGACATAAAAAATAATTAGAATTATAATAACTAGAAATGAGGTAAAAGAGTTTAGAAATGAATTAGAAATAAAACAAAAAAAAAAAAGAAATGAAAAAAGTAGAGAAAATGCAAAAGAAAAGCATAATAGATAATATTTTAAGAGATATAGAAAGTGAAAGCAAATACTTTTTTAAAAATTGAAATAAATGAAGAGACAAAAAGATATTTGAGACTATGACAAATTATGGAGATTGATAAAGAAGATCTAACACAAGGATAAAAGGGGAGTTGGGGAAGGAGAAACAAGGGAACAGAACAAATGCACAACAAAATGTAATCCCTGAAAAAAATGTGACTACAAATTGAAATATCCACATTGTTTCATACATCTGAGATTATCTGATAATGTTGACCCAGAATAATCAATATCAATGCATATTCTAGTGAAATACTGAACTTTAAAGGAAAGAAAAAAAATAGCTGATGGTTTATAAACCATCACCCACCCCAGAGGTTGTATTGATAGTAAAAGAAACGGCATTTGTTTGTTTTTTTTTTCTACATTAAAGACATTACAAGTTAACCTGTATACATTGGTCACTGTTTCTAAAGGACATTTTCACAGGATCTCTCATGACACAAGTTATGTGCTTCATTGCTATGCATTTCATTGTACTTCCTATAATCCTTGTTACTCAGACTTTTACAAGTTAGTTTCATTTTAAATGGTCTGAGGTAAAGATAGTTAATACTCATTTAGCCTCTGTTCGCAGCTCTATTTTATATATGAGGAAAGTGTGGCTAAGACAGCTTAAGAAATTTGTCCTCTTCGAAGCAATTGTGAATGGGAGTTCACTCATGATTTGGCTCTCTGTTTGTCTGTTATTGGTGTATAGGAATGCTTGTGATCTTTGCACATTGATTTTGTATGCTGAGACTTTGCTGAAGTTGCTTATCAGCTTAAGGACATTTTGGGCTGAGACAATGGGGTTTTCTAAATATACAATCATGTCATCTAGGAATCCAACTTACAAGGGATGTAAAAGACCTCTTCAAGGAGAACTACAAACCACTGCTCAGCTAAATAAAAGAGGACACAAACAAATGGAAGAACATTCCATGCTCATGGACAGGAAGAATTAATATCATGAAAATGGCCATACTGCCCAAGGTAATTTATAGATTTAATGCCATCTCCATCAACCTACCAACGACTTTCTTCACAGAACTGGAAAAATGACTTCAAAGTTCATATGGAAACAAAAAAGAGCCTGCGTTGCCAAGACAATCCTAAGACAAAAGAACAAAGCTGGAGGCATCACGCTACCTGACTTTAAACTATACTACCAAAGATACAGTAACCAAACAGCATGGTACTGGTACCAAAACAGAGATATAGATCATGGTACAGAACAGAGCCCTCAAGAAAATAATACCACTCTACAACCACCTGATCTTTGATAAACCTGACAAAATCAATAAATGGGGAAAGGATTCCCTATTTAATAAACGGTGCTAGGAAAACTGGCTAGCCATAAGTAGAAAGCTGAAACTGGATCCCTTCCTAATATCCTTATACAAAAATAATTCAGATGGATTAAAAAAGATTAAATATTAACCAAAAACCATAAAAACCCTAAAGAAAACCTAGGCAATACCATTCAGTGACATAGGCAATGGGCAAGAACTTCATGTCTAAAATACCAAGAGCATGGAAACAAAAGTCAAAATTGACAAAATGGGATCTAATTAAACTAAAGAGCTTCTGCACAGCAAAAAGAAATGACATCAGAGTGAACAGGCAACCTACAGAATTGGGGAGAAAATTTTGCAATCTACCCTCTGACAAAGGCTAATATCCAGAATCTACAAAAACTTAAACCATTTACAAGAAAAATCAAAACAACACCGTCAAAAAGTGGGTAAAGGATATAAACAGACACTTCTCAAAGAGTATTTATGCAGACAACAGACATATGAAAAAATGCTTATCATCACTGGCCATCAGATAAATGCAAATCAAACCACAATGAGATACCATCTCATACCAGTTAGAAATGGGGGACAATCATTAAAAAGTCAGGAAACAACAGGTGCTGGGAGAGGATGTGGGGAAATAGTAACACTTTTTTTACACTGTTTGGTGGATTGTTAAACTAGTTCAACCATTGGTGGAAGACAGTGTGGCGATTCCTCAAGGATCTTAGAACTAGAAATAGCATTTGACCCAGCAATCCCATTACTGGGTATATACCCAAAAGATTATAAATCATGCTGCTATAAAGACACATGCACCACATATGTTTATTGTGACACTATTCAAAATAGCAAAGACTTGGAACCAACCCAAATGTCCATCAATGATAGACTAGATTAAGAAAATGTGGCACATATACACCATGGAATACTATGCAGCCATAAAAAAGGATGAATTCCTGTCCTTTGTAGGAACATCGATGAAGCTGGAAATCATCATTCTCAGCAAACTATCAGAAGGACAGAAAACCAAACACTGCATGTTCTCACTCATAGGTGGGAATTGAACAACGAGAACACTTGGACACAGGATGGGGAACATCACAGACTGGGGCCTGTCTTGGGGTGGGGGAAGGGGGGAGGGATAGCATTAGGAGATATGCCTAAGGTAAATGACGAGTTAATGGGTGCAGCACACCAACATGGCACATGTGTATATATGTAACAAACTTGCATGTTGTGCACATGTTCCCTGGAACTTAAAGTATAATAATAAAAAGAAAAAAAAAAGAATAAAAGAAAAAGTGAAAGCATTAGAGTCAGGGAGATCTAAGGTCAAATTTTCTCTTTGGTGCTGACCTGCTGTTTGATAATACAGTAGGATTTTAACACCTGCAGATCTCAATGTTTTGTATGAAAATGGGGATATTGTCACTTTCTTAACTGGGGATTTTTTTTTTCAGATTTAAATAATGAGTTAATCTGAAAAAAGAAAAAAGAAAAAGAAATTTGTCCTCGAATTTTAGCCAGGAATTGTATGATGACAAATCCTCAGTTTTCATCCTGCTGACTCCTCTGCGGCCTTTAATACTTGACAAATAATAGAGAAGAAAATGTAGTGCTGAGAATGTGAGAATGCGATTAGCATCTTTCTAGAGTATTGCATAAAGTTGATGGTCATCAACTTTAGGAAGAAAGAAACATCCAAGTAATTAATTTGAATAATTTTCCAGGAATTCCAAATGTAGATCTTATATGAATCTTGACGACAAAAATTTGTTTAGTAGGTACAAGCTGTGAGAGGAAGCACAGAACTCTTGGGAGTCATGCAATAGTCCTTGAGTAGCTGATTTCAGCAAGCCCACCTTACATGACATATCTCCAATGGCATTGCAAAACCAAGCAGTGAGGAAAACCTGCACATGTAAGCTTCCATGATGAGATACAATACCAGAAGAAGCAGGGCCACTGCAAAGGCTACTTTGTAAATAAACATAAATAAGCAGACATAAGATCTATGCAAATATTTATTTTATGTATATATAGGAAACCAGTTTTATAGACAGTTGTCAAATGAGTTACAAACCACAATCTCTTTAAGGTACCGTGTATATTAAGGAAGTATTTTTTTTTTTGTTCTAGACAACAATCTCTGACACAATCCTTTCAAAGAAAATGTCTCATTTAAATCAAACACTACTTTGCTGATTTTTAATTTACAGAGAATTTGAAATTAGAAACTTAAATTATGTACCCTCTTATATGTCACATCATTGATCCTCTTTAAAATTCTACATATAAACAAAGTAAAGCAAAGACTTCAGGAATTTTACAAGACTACCTGGTATTATTGCCAGAGATGCAAATGTTGATATTCTCTCAGTAAAACTGTATTTACAGGAGGCAAGTGTTTTTCAACCACACTTTATTATTTGGCCCCAAATATCTTTCATACATTCCTTTGAGACTTGTCTTAGCAAACAAGGAGGTAAAACAAGTAGGCCAAATGGCACATCACAAAACTCTCAAAAGTAGAACATACTCAGAATTGTAAAGGACAATGCTTATGACATTTGGTATTTCATCTTGACACCAATAAATTTAGAAGGGAACCCTTATTATCTATTATCGCCTGAATTTTTAAGCCCCAAATTAAACATAATTTAAGTTATCTTAGTTGAAAAATTGATGATAATCTTATATTTTAAAACTATATGATTGTATATAGGTAGGCTTAAATGCACATACCATCACACATAGAATCACAAATAATTATAAAAGAAAGTGAACCCATTCTTTTTGAAACAATTCCTATGTGCAGATTTTCTTTACTGTCCGCATATATTTACAATTATAAATCAAATCTTAGCAGCATTAATTCATCACTGATACATAAAATCTTTATTAGAATTAAAATTACAACAAGGCCATTGAGTCATTAAAAAGAAAAGCCAAATGCTTATAAGTAGATTTAACAATACCAAATTTGCTCTGAAAGAATAAAGGATATTGTGTCACATAATCTCCTTATTTACTTTGATTATTGGTCTGTAATTTTGCTGAAAATTACAGCAAAACAATAAAAAATGAGTTTTGACATTCAAAGTCAGATTTGGGTGTGCCAGCAAAGAGCATATACTATGATTCAATAAATTTGAGAAGCATTCCTTTTGAATAATGATTTTGAAAATTCTCATGAATCTGAAAAGTAAAATGTTCTTTTCTATTTTGAAATTCTGTTAAAATATAACTCCCTATATATTCAATACATTGCTTGTAATAGTTAAAAAAAAATATAAAAAAAACAAAAAACAAAACAAAAGAAGAAACTCAAAACTATTTAAAGAAACCAATAAAATAATACTGGTATTATCTACAGTACTCCTAATGTTCTGAAGAAGTCTAGTAAAAACAGTTGGGAATGTTAGTACTGCATTTTTAGTCCATAATTTGAGAAAAGAATGAGCTGGAAAAGCATAGTAAAAGTTGTGTCATACAGACTTATCAGGATGCCAGGCAAGACTTAGACCAAGCCAATGTCACGTGAGAAACAAGAAAAAATGTCTGCTTACACTCAGCCACTCACACTGGATATAGCATCTGACTGGATTACCAGAAGTGATGTTACTTACCATGTTAACTAGGCTAGGAAGGCAGAGATCATTGACAGTAGGAAATTTCATTTCTAGAACTTGTCATAGTCTGAACCATTAAATTGTGAAATGACTACTTATTTACATTTCTCATTTCTATTGAAATCTAAGAATGTCACCGTAGGCAACAAAAAAGGGTTATGTTTATTAATAATATTGCTTTTGCCTAGAGAACTTCCTAGCTTTTATTTTTATTTTTCCTTTTTTTATTTTTTGAGTCAGAGCTTCACTCTTGTTGCCCAGGCTGGAGTACAATGGCACAATCTCAGCCCACTGCAACCTCCACCTCCCGGGTTCAAACAATTCTCCTGCCTCAGCCTCCCAAGCAGCTGGGACGACAGGCATGTACCACAGTGCTCAGCTAATTTTTTGTATTTTAGTAGAGATGGGGCTTCACCATGTTGGTCAGGCTGGTCTTGAACTCCTGACCTCAGGTGATCCACCTGCCTCAGCCTCCCAAAGTGCTGGGATTACAGACGTGAGCCACTGCACCTGGTCTCCTAGCTTTTATTAAAATAGCTGTGCATATTTTTATTCTGCCGTTAATGATAAATGTTTCATGTGACTTAGAAAGAAAAGGCTGGAAACTACTGGGGACTTCAGTGAATCATAACATAATCTGCAAACTTTAACTCAAAATAAGATCAAATGTATGAAGAAATTTACCACTTAACAGAAAAGCTACTGATTTCATATAGTAGAAGCCAAGTCTGTTTAGATAGACTAGCACTTCATTATGGCTAGACATAGCCTCTCCTGACTCCCACCATCAAATATTTGTTACAAGATACTTTAAAAATATTGGAAAATAGTGTAACAATGAAAAATCAGAATGTAGTATAACAAAGCTAGATACGATCTCTCTCCTTGCTTTCCTTTTCAAAAGTAAAATAATCCCCCATCCTATGTAAACGGAAGTTAAAATATGGTGCATATAGTAGAGTCCTTTAAGACATAGAGAGGTATGGAAGGCTTATCATAATTCTCCTAACCACCTAAGCTCTCCTCTTCTAACATTTTGTGTGCTATATTTTACTTGGTTGAAAATAATGTCCTTCCTGTATTACTCTCCCAGCTGCCGAGTGGTATACAAATTTATAAACTTAAAGTATAACATTTGAAAAAGAAAAAAAGATTAGTATAACATAGAATAAATGACTGATTGAAGAATGAGTTTAAGTAGGATCATTTAAAGTTAATCCAATTTAAATAGGAATAGTACTAAGAAAAACAACCTTATTTTGCATATATATTGACAAATTTGCTTCCATAGTGTCATCGAAAAGAAAAATTGCTCTGGTTATCTATTTTTAAATACTTTGAAATAATGTACAGAAAAATTTCAATTCATTGACAATTTGTACTACTTTCAGAAAGCAAAACAAAAAACAATCGAAAACAGAAATAAAAGGAAGTTTTTTGATCAATGTACAAAAGTAATCTTAAAATATCTTTGAAATCTACAAATTATTCTCACCCAAACATCTTTTTGGAACAATTTCCTTGAGCATTATGAAGATTTAGTTTCTAAATTCTCATGACTAACAGGTAAGTGCTGAAAATAGTTTAAATTTTGTTCATGCTACCTGTTTTCTTAATAAAATTTAAAATATGTAAATACAGAAAATAAAGTAACAAATGGCAGGACTTCAGTTTTGCAAATGCACATGTAATAAAAGTTTGGATCAGAAAAAAATGCAGAGGATTGCTTGACAAATCAGTCAGTACTAAGAGTTCAGGGTATCTGAACTTAATGTTTTGATGGCATTACTGCTTCCTGAAAGCATACCGATGTCTCAGTCAGAAATGGAATCTTTGTGGAGCACAGAACTCAGCATTGAAATCATCGTGCTTTGTTACTTACCATTTTTATTTAATTAAGTGAGATTCAAAACACTTTTATTTCATGAAATAAACCTAGCTTTTTTTATTTTTTAAATTTTCAAACATAGAAATTTATGCCTGCAATCTGGGTGGTATATCTGATCACATACACCTTATCTAGTGGCAGACATAAAATTGAATTGAATATTATTCAATTCAATTTTTTGCTTTAGCAAAAACTAAAGTTCAGCAAAAACGAAAGTTTAGCATTAGCTCTCATAGGAAAAGTAATTTTCAGTAATTTACCCTGTTACATGTGTGGTTTAACATATTCTAATCATTTTTGGAGTCTTCTTATAATTTATATAAGTAATACCTCTATATAGGCTACCTATTTTATTGAATTTAGTAAGATATGCCAGTACATGCCAAATAGAAGAATTTTGGATTAACCCTAACCCCAAATTAACTGATCTTGAAAGATGTCCAGATATCCTTCCACATATTTACACAACCCAACTCAAATGTAAACTGACAACGAAAGACCTTTCCAAATTATCTTCCATAAAGATTTAGAGAAAACTATTAAACCAGTTAATATGAGACAAAGGATATTATTTTATGTTCACTGACATTTTTCTAAATGATTTTTTGCAACTATGGTAAATAGGCTAAATGTCAAATGTGCCTTGTTGACTCTTGGCTGAGTCAGAGGGAAACAGGAAATTTCAGATTTTGACATTTTCATCCATTTTGAAACTGTCTGATAATGACAGAGATCCAATACTACAGGTAATCATCCTGTTTCTACAGACTGTGCAAAATGAGTGTACCAGCTAATAACTCAGATATTTCACTTAATCAAACTTTCCAATGATTTTTCTTAGACTAATAACATTGATACAACAGGAACATAGAAAGTAAAACAAGAAAATCTTTATCATATTTTTTCATGAGAGAAGGAGGTGGTGGAAAATTAAATGTCCAGATTTCCTGGGTTCTTTGAGTGTCAATAAAGGACAAAGCTTTTTAAGTCTGTACGTGATGCCTTAAAGGTGATTCAATTTAACTAGCAGATAGGAATAGTCCTAATAAAAACAACCTTATTCTTGCATAATATTGGAAATTTTTCATAGTGTCTCGATGAACAAAAAATTGCCACTGGGTACTATTTTTAATACTTTGAAATAATATACAGAAAAGTTTAATTCAATTGATATTTGTATTCTTTCAGGAAAAGCAAAAACAAGAACCAGAAAATAACAAGCAGTTTTTGATAAATAGCACAAAAGTAATCTCAAAATATTCCTTGAAATCTATGAATTATTCTCCAAACATTTTTTGGAACAATTTACTGTTCCACTAACAGCAATATGAGGATTTAGCTTCTAAATTCTCATGACCAACAGATAAGTGCTGAAAATAGTTAAAATTTTGTTTATGTTACCCGTTTTCTTAGTGAAGTTACATGCTATTAATAAATAGTTAAAATCTTTTCAAAAAACATCATTTTTTTTTTATATTGGATATTGCTTTTGGTGTTAATCAGTCCTAACATTATGAAATGTAGCCATTGAGAAAATGATAGGTGAATAATAGTTATTTAAATCAAGTATTTTTTTTTTTACTATCGTGAAAACCTCTGAAAACATTTTGGATATCTTAATTTTTATCAGAACTGATTCATCTGCTTTATTCATTTCAAAAATATTATTATGCTGTTGAAAGAAGAGTTTGTTAATGACAAATAGTCATGATTCCAACTTACATTTTGAAAAAGAAGCATGAAGTTGGAGGACTTGTGTAATTTCAAATTTTAATACAAAAGTACAGTAATCAACACAGTATGACATCAATATAATAATAGATATGTAGGTCAATAAAACAGGATGAAGAACCCAGTAAAGAACCCACACATTTACAGTAAATTGATTTTAACAAAGATGCCTAGGAAATTCAAGAGGAAAACAATAATCTTTACCACAAGTGGTGTTAGAACAAATGGATCGCTATATGCAAAACAAAACCAAACCAAAACGAAAATCCTTAGATGCTTACTTTACACCATATACATGTTTAAATAAACACGGATCTGAGACAGAAGTGGAAAATTAAAACTATCCACATTTTAGAAGACGACATCTGATAAACAATGTGTGTCCTTAGGCAAGAATTTCTTAGACATGATTCTGAAAGCCTGATTCACAAAATAAAACTGGCGAATTTGACTTCATCGAAATTGAAAACTGATGGTATTCAAAAGATCCCATTTCAAAATGGAAAGGAAAACCACAAAGTGAGAAATGTATTTGCAAATCATACATATCAGAAACACTTGTATCCAGAATATAGTTGTTATCTGTTGCCGAATTACTGTAATACTTAGCATCTCAAAACAACAAGTCACACAGTTTTGAGGGGCAGGAATCTGGAAGTGGCTTAGCTGAGTGGTGCTGGCTCAGGGTGTCTCAAGACAAGCTGTTGGCCAAAGCCGCGGTCATCTGGAGCTAGAAAATTCCGTGCTCACTCACATGGTTGTTGGCAGACCTCGGTTCCTTGTTGGCTGTTGGAAAATACCTCAGTTCCTTGTCCCAGGGGCCCTTTATAAGCCATCTGATTGTCCTCATGACACGGCAGCTGGATTATCTGGAATGAATGATGCAAAGGGGTTTGGCAGGGGAGAGAAAGAAGCTGAGATGGAAAACACAGTCTCTTATAACCTAACCTTGGAAGTGATATGCCATCATTTCTGCCGTATGTTGTTTGGTTCTTTTGGTCAGACCAATCCTAGAGCAATGAGGAAGGCACTGCTCAAGGGTGTGAATGCTAGAAGATGAGCTCATCTGGCTCTTGAACAGAATACATAAAGAACTTTTGAAGCTCAATAATAAGTGACAAATAACTCAACAAGAAAATGGGCAAAATATTTCAGTAGGCATTTCACTAAAGAAGATATATGTATGGCTAAAATAAAATAATAAAACACCAAATGAAGATATGCTCAACATCATCAGTCATTAGGAGAATGCAAATTAAAATTACAATGAGATATCATTATATACCCACTAGAATGACTATAATAAAAAAGACTGACCATACCAAGTGTTGGCAAATATTTTGAGAAACTGGAACCTTTATATATTATTTGTGGGGATGTAAAACGGCACAACCCTTTTGAAGAACAGTTTGGGAGGTTTTAAAGTTAAGCATCCATTTACCATATGACTCAGCAATTCTAATCTTAGGTATTTATCCAAGAGAAATAAAATCATATATTTAGATATCCACATAAAGATTTGTACATAAATGTTTATAAAATCATCACTTACAATAGCCAGAAACTGGAAACGACCCAAATGACCACCAATAGGTGATTGGAAAAAATAAAATTTGGTATCAATACAACAGAATGATATTCAGCAATAAAATAGAATAATCCATGCAACAAAATGAATGCATCTCAAAATCATACAAAATGAAATAAGTCATTTCTATGAGTTTTCTATCGCTACCATAATAATTCCTACAAACTGAATGACGTAAAACAATACAAATGTATTATCTTATCATTTTGGAAGCCATAAGTCTACATGGGTCTCACCAAGCTAAACTGACAGGGCTGTGTTTCTTTCTGGAGGCTCTAGAGGGTAATCTACTCTCTGACTGTTCCCTTCTAGAGGTCCCCTCCATTTCTTGACTCATGGCTCCCTTCCTCCAACTTCAAAGCCATCAATGGCTGACTGAGTCTTTCTTGCATTGCATCTCTCTGACTCTTCTTCCATTATTGTATCTCTCTGACCCAGCTGAGAAAGGTTCTGTGCTTTTAAGGGCGGAAGTGATTACACTGGGCCCATCCAGATAGTTCTGGATAACCTCCACATTTATAAGTCTTATTTACATTGGCAAAGTCCCCTTTCCAGTGTAATGTAACATATTGACAAGTGCAGGGGATTTTATTTTGCAAACCACACTTTTATATGAAATTTCTAGAAAAGCAAAATAAGTAGATGAAAATTATATCAGTATTTGCTGGGACTGGGGTGGGAGCAGATTTCACTAAAATGGACCTTAAAGATCTTTTAGAATGACAGAAGTTATCTAAAATGGAATCTATCATAGTTACACAATTCTAAATTTTACTAAAATCATCAAATTGAATATTTTCAATGGGCGAATTTTATATGTAAAATATAGTTCAATAAAACCATTAAATATTTTAAGTGAATAGAAAAAAGCAAAGAAAATAATTTATTGTAGTTAATACTATTAAAATAAGCCCTGAAAACATGGACCTCTTATTTGGGATTTTGACTCTTGGTGAATTTCTGTTTTCTCCCAATCAATTAAATAGTGTTTTGGCTTTTGTCATAAGCACATTATGTTTATATTCAATACATCATCTGCTGATCTTAAACACATTCCTATTACATCATTTGATAGAAGTGCATAAGTGTGAGACTTCTGAATTCAAGGCCCCCCAAAAGCTTTTCTTTTAATACTTTCATTGGATAAATTATGAACACATCGACAGAAATGCTAGAATCAAATCTCAAATGCTTCATCGTACCATATGTGTAAAACTATGATTCATTATTATTAAGAATCATAACAAAGTTCATTCACCAATTAATTTTTTTTCACATAAATATGTGGTGAAACATTTATTTACAGTTTCCTTTGCCTGGCAAGTGGTAAACCACAATACTGAAAATTTATGTCTTTTCTTAGTACATAGACTTAGTGACAAAAAACCAAGCACTGCATACACATTTGCTCCAGAAGTACTCAGAAGGGTCATGTTACCCTAGTGAAGAATAAAAGTACACACCTTGCACCTTTATTAGTGATGAATCATTAATTTATTCTGATTGGACTTAAAGTTATGAATGAGTCAGCTAACTGAACTGTGTGAAATGGTGGGTGGTACAGGGAGAAGTTTGATGCTGACATATTTAACTATAGATGTTAATGCCTTGCTGTGTATATTCCCATGATGAAATTAATTCTGCTTTTGCTTTGTGCCTCAAGGTCTCCTATAATTAAAGGTGTAATGTCTACGGATTGCTTTGAAATGAAGTTATCCGAAGAGAAGGTATTACCATATTACAGAGCTATCTGATTAAAGCTTGCCAAAACATTATGGACAAGAGTGAGGGCCCTAATAGTGCATGCCAACATGATCTCATCTTGAAGTATGAGAACGTAAGAATCAGCACATACTTCTAAATACTTACTTCAAATAAATAAAGAGAGGCTAATTGTTTAGCTCATTTATTTTATTTTATTATTTCTTCACTACAATTTTCCTACTCTATTTTACTATTGTGGACTTTTCAAAATCCCTTAAAATTGATGGCCATGTATTAGCATGTAATTTAAAAGCTTCAATTTCTTTTCCCATGTATGGGTTACGTTAACAAAATAATCAGGAGTTAAATAGATATATCCCTGGGAAATGCAATTTTAGAGATGTTTATCAATGTCTATATTTCATTAATTATTTATAAAGTAGGGCTTTGAGGCAGAAACAATTTTTCCATTATATCTGTAACCATAAAAGATGAAAGATGCATTCATTTTTTTTTTCTTCAACTTTTATTTTAAGTTCCAGGGGAGGTATTCATTTTTAACTAAGCGGAAGTAATGCTTGAACCATGAATAAAGATACAGATTCATTTGACTAGGCTTTGTTGGTCTGATTCATTAATAGCTTTTTAAACGTTAACGTTCTTACCAANACGTTCTTACCAAGCAATTTTTATTTCTTAAAAAAAAATCCTGAGTTTAATAACAGGTTAGAGTAGTTTCTGTTACCAAAATGACTTTGGAATTCCACATAATTAGAATCAGATAAAATGTATGTTCTGCAACCAATTTCAAGGGTGCTATTTAAAAAAACCATGACAACACCAGGATTTAATTTCTGACCTGTTTCTCAGATCTTTTTATTTAATCTGCAATCCAACAATTAAAAAAAAAAAAAAAAAAAATCCCACAAGGAAGCACTCTACTTAAGAAGAGATAAACCCAGGTAAAGAATTATTTTTCTTGAGAAGTGACTGGGATCAAGAGAGACTGACAGACCTTTTGTTTCTTGTCAGGAAACCTGGATTTCCATTTGATTCCCACAGAAACCTATTGTGCAATCTAGAAATATGCTATGTCCTTAGCATAAATGAATGGAATTGACTATATAAACTTTTATGAAAGTGAGTTCTAAAACCCTATTCTAGAACTCAAAAGGTTAATACCTTGTCTATAAACAAATGGACTGAAAAGTCACCTTTGAAGTTTAGAAGCTGGATCTCAAATTCTAGGCCTGTTCATGAAACCACAGGTTTACTGGAGCAGATAAAATAAGGAAAACCTTGTGAAAATTTCTCAGAAGTTAAACCCACCAGAAATGTGCATAATTTTTGCATTTTCCACATCTAAGCTTCTGGTCAATTAGAAAGACTATGGTCAAAAGCGGCACATTGCTTAGATGCTGGCATTGATTTAATTAAAAGGAAAAATGGAAGAAAATGAATTCTAAGAATGGGGCAAATCTTAATGTCTTAATTTGTTTTGTGCTGTGAGTCTGAGCAATGTATAAAGAACAGAGATTTATTTCTTACCGTTCTGGAGTAATACACCACAATGTAGGCTTTTCCTAGCCTGCTCCTCTAAATTCTTCCATACTCTACCCATTACCCAGTTCCAGAGTGGCTTCCAGTTTTAGGTATTTGTTATAACAAGGGTGCCACTCCATCGTACCAATTTTCTATCATAGTCCATTCTGTGCTGCTATAATAGGATACCTGACACTGGGTAATTTATAAAGAACAGGGATTTATTTCTTACAGTTCTGGAGGCTGAGAAGTCCAACATTAAGGTGCTGGTATCTGGTGATGGCTTTTGTGGTGCATCATCCTATGGCAGAAGGTGGAAGAGTAAGAAAGCATGAGAAGGCAAGAAAGAGTTGAAATCACTTTTATCAGGAACCCGTTCCCATGATAATGAATCCATTCCTGTGATAAGAGCATTAATCCAGGTCTGAGTCCTCATGATCTAATTACCTCCTACAGGTCCCGACTCTCAACACTGTTGCATTGAGAATTAAGTTTCCAACACGTGGAGATAGGTCAGCCTGTCTCAAGAGAGGGGTCACTTGTGTGTAGGGCAAAAAGGGGTTATGGGAAGAGTTTATTTTACCTGTTACTGTATCTCTCTCGCTCTAGCAGCTCTCATGAAAATGTGCATTTTGGGGGACACATTCAAACCACAGCTGTTAAGTAACGCTCATTTTCCCCTTGTTCCCATACCCATAGTCAACTACATGAAATGCTTTTGTTTTTTGTTTTTTTTTTTTTCCAATTAGAAGTAAATAGTTGTAGCTACTACAACTATTAGCTACAGTTTAATAAATATCACTGAAGAGCATTTCATGAGACAAATTCAGTAGATAAACCTAAAGGTCCTTGCTGACATTTTTTCATGTCAGCTTTAATAGTTTCTTAATCTCATGTTAATTATCTTAGTTTAAAAGCCAGATTCTAAATGGATTACATAGAATGACCAGTGGACAAAAACTAAAGGAGTCATTTTAGGTTGGAGGCTTTATTTATTTATTTTTTTGAAACAGAGTCTTGCTGTGTGGCCCAGACTGGAGTGCAGTGGTGCAATCTTGGCTCAGTGCAACCTCCGCCTCCTGGATTCAAGCGATTCTCCTGTCTCAGCCTCTCGAGTAGCTGGGTTTACAGGCATGCACCACCATTCCCAGCTAACTTTTGTAATTTTAGTAGAGATGGGGTTTCGCCATGTTGGCTGGAGGGTTTTAAATGAGTATTTGCTCCAATTAGAGGCTGCTTTGGTAGTCATTGCCAGATCTGGTGCCTTGTACAGTGCCTGGTGCATGGGAGAGAATTATTAAATGTTGGATTAATGAACAGACATACCTCAACCAGGCTTTATTGGGTCAGCTTGTCTTAAGAGAGGGGTCACTTGTGTGTAGGGCGAAAAGGGGTTATGGGAAGGGTTTATTTTACCTGTTACTGTATCTCTCTCGTCAAGCTCTCTACCAGCTTTCATGAAAATACTGCTCTCTGTACCTTCCCTGACCATCTATTTCCAGAAATGCCACATCACAAATATTACACAGGAAATACAGCATCTAAAATTGTCAACCCTCTGACCAGAATGTCTTTCATCTGACCCACGACTTGTGCTAAGAAATCAAACCCCAAACCCCATAGAATTTTAAAATTTGGGGTTTCTGGTGCTGAATATTTTGTGATTTGTCTTCTCTTGAGGCTTAAAAATTTCTATGTACTGGTACAAGTAAATATAGAGGTAAAAAATAAATAGGCTTTTATTGGACAAGTGACTTTGAGTGCACACTGTAACATGTTTGAGGAGAGATTTTATAATAAAACTTAGTCGGTCCAACAAAGCCTAAATGTTTATGTAGCTCATTCAAACTTGTCTGTGTCCTCAAATTGACACTGTTTTACTTCATGCCATATCAGATAAAATTTAATGTGTTTATCTCTAGGAGAAAGAGCTTCTTGTCAAACACGAAAATAAGAGAGAAAGAGGTGGAGTTTCCTCACTGAAATTAGTCAGTAACATGCTGTGTCCATTATGAACCCTCACATTCAACAAAGTGGAGAATGCCAGGATACTGCAGCAAATGGAGTTTTGCTGAAGATCAAAGCAATATAAGCTGCTGTAACAGACTTTATGTTCTGTCTTTGCATTTCCTGTAGGTGGTGAGCTCCTGAATTGTGGTAATTACCAGTCCTTGATTGAAGGCAATTCATTTCCTTCCTGACACTGAAAATATCAAAAACCAAGCTGCCTCTTGATGGCCCTGACTTTACAGCCCATTTGTAATTATTCTGGTCAGTTGCAAGGGGAGGTAAGAATTAGAATATGTCTTAAGAGATTATTTAAGTTCCTTGCTGGAGCTTATTTTTAAATACCCTCGGTAATTTGTTTTATATTCATAAACAAACTAATTTGATCACTTCAAATTCTTACCAATTTTTAATTAGTCTGTTAATAAAAAAATTATACCTTATCCAAGTATACTTTTACAAAAAATTGTATCTTATAATTCTATGACCTAACTGAATTGCAAAATTAAAATTGTGCACAAACATTTTTTAGGTTGAAAAGTTTAAAAGAAAAAAGCATGTATAAAATACACTCTAGTTTTCATTTTCAGATAGAGTAATTATATCTGTCATATATAAAATTTATATATATGAAAGAATCTATATTTTCATGTATTTATATATAAAAGCAATCATATATATATGATTTTTACCTTAGGTAGCTCCAAAGATAAAATTCTTAAGATTGATAGGGAGCTGAGAAGAAATTTTAAATAGTGGATATAACTTGTAATCATTTAAGATTTAATTAAGTCACATTTTCAGCAGATGTCCTAATAAATACAATAGTAGGAATTAGCATTATTATTAGGATAGTGCCTGAAATAAAGGGTGTAAACATTACATAAAGCTTGGATAGAGAGCTGTAGGCTCAGAATCAAAAAACTTCAGACTGGAAACATACCTGAAACAACTTTAGTCAATTTCTGAGTTTTACAGTTAAAATTCAGTTTCAGATAAACTGTCTCAAGTTAAATTGTCACTTCGTGGCTTAGTTGAGGCAATAATTCGTGTCTTCTAATTCATTTACTCTGGTGTTTTAACATTTTTAACATTACTATATATATTGAACTATTCCTATAATTATTAATTTAAACTCTCAAGTTAAACTTTTACATGCAGAATAATACCTAAACATATTTTATATAGTGCTATACATCTTGCAGATAACATTCAATTTTTTATTGCTTACTCCATATTTATTTCTTTTGTACCAGCATAATTATGGCAGTAGAGGAAAGTTAAAAAGAAAGGGCAAATGCACACAATTTTCACCATCATATATAATTTTTAGTTTTACTTCTAGAATTTATCCATGCTTACATATTTTCTGAAGTTGTAATGATGAGGAAATACAATCTTTGTTCTGTTTTATTTAATTAACATTATATTATGACATTGTCATGTTCACAATTACTACTTTAGCAACTACATAATATTTCACTGACTTAATTTGATAATTATCCAGTCATTTCCCTCTCATGAGTGATTAGGTCATTTCTAATATTACTATAAAAGATACTGTTGTGAATTTCTTTGTGTACATTGCTTTTCTATATTGTTTGTCTTTTGATTTTTTTGTGTGGATAAATCATATTATGCTTATATGGATAAATTATGTCATATAAGCTCGTGTGATTAAACAGCACAGTCCCTCTTTTACCTGAAGTGGAACATGAAAACAGCAGAGAAGCTACAGGCAGAACTGGCCCTATGTGCAGAAGGGTACCCAGAAGTCTGCAAAGATAATTTATAGGACAACCCCCCAAATCACCCCCAGTAGTCTTTCCTAAAATTTCCAACAATGCTCTGCCGCCCAGGCTGGAGTGCAGTGGCCGGATCTCAGCTCACGGCAAGCTCCGCCTCCCGGGTTCACGCCATTCTCCTGCCTCAGCCTCCCGAGTAGCTGGGACTACAGGCGCCCGCCACCTCGCCCGGCTAGTTTTTTGTATTTTTTAGTACAGACGGGGGTTTCACCATGTTAGCCAGGATGGTCTCGATCTCCTGACCTCGTGATCCGCCCGTCTCGGCCTTCCTAAGTGCTGAGATTACAGGCTTGAGCCACCGCGCCCGGCAAGAGGTAAGTTTTTAATAAAGTTAAGGCATTTCTAGACTAAACAAAGGAAAAGCATTAGCTAACACATATGCAGGGTGTAGTTTATATGGTTAATTCCCATTACCAATCATAAATTCTTAGGCAGCATAGACTCAGTTCTTCAAATAAGTATTAAGAACAATATTGAGAGCATGACACTATGATGTCTCTTGAGTGAAAGAAAAT
Organism: Rhinopithecus bieti; assembly: GCF_001698545.2. Classification (NCBI taxonomy): domain Eukaryota; kingdom Metazoa; phylum Chordata; class Mammalia; order Primates; family Cercopithecidae; genus Rhinopithecus; species Rhinopithecus bieti. Next base: position 547,456 of record NW_016813678.1, read on the forward strand.
AAGAGAATTGAACTTCAATCTCTCATACATTATAAACATGTTTCCTACACAAAACACATACCAGTCAATGAAAAGTTCATGCTTTTCACAAGTTCTTTAGGACTCAGGCCCAGAATTTACAAGATTGTTGTGATTTAGTCACTCATTATTGTTCAGCATTTATTTTCCTGGCATATACAGCTATACAGCTACCATGTATTGCAAAGCTACAATGTCTCAGCCACTTTTTTCATGATCTCATTTCATCCTTATAATAACTCTATATAGTATCCATTATTTCTCTCATTTGACATATGTGTACATTAAGGCCCAGAATGTTGAAGTATTTTGTATAACATCACTAGGTCTGAGTTCTTAAGTGGCATAGCCAAAATTCACCTTTCTCTGAATGATTATTCTGTAAGTACTCCTTAGTGAGCAGGGATTTCTACCATAATATGTCAATAGCTTTTTGGGGCCATCTGAATTCTCTTGTGATTTTTCTATTCACAAAACTTGAACAACCTCTTAGTTAATTCTTTTTCCCAGAATGTCAGTCATGCTGGACATTTGCTCTACTGTTAAACATGTAACTAGAGAAATACAAGTGGGAACCACATTTGTGACCCAAAATGAACTTTTCAAAATTTTTTGAAATGCTATAAATATTTTGCACTCACTCTTCATGACTAAAGTGTACTAAAGTCACAACAGATATTCCAAATCAGCAGTTGTGTTGCCAATGGAATCTCCACAATATTAATTCAGATTTAACAACCACTCTGATTCATCTCCTTAGATTCAAGTCCCATAAAAACACAGGATGAAGTCTCATGACTTTTATTAAAATGTCTGTAAATATAAGCCCTAAAAAGCAATGAACTCTGATATGGTGTTTGGATCTGAAAAATTTTGGAGAAGAAAAAGAATGTAAGAATGTACCTGCACCATAAGCATAGCAACTTCAGATTTAATGACTTTTTTTGTTAAATTTTGTTCAGTAACTAAGCTGATCTCTCAGAAAATCATTTAAAATTACAAGAATGTAATTATGTAGTGTTGGAAAGATCTTGGTACACAATAAAAAAAAAAAAAAAAAAAAAAAAAAAAAAAAAAAAAATTTTTTTTTATTT